>NC_045543.1:64189642-64527976 GCF_009769535.1 Thamnophis elegans | reverse complement strand
TTAACTGACAGGACCTGGATGATGCCAATCCTGCTGGACCAAACTGGATGGGTAGGAATAATTGGAAGAAGGAAGCCCCTCAGGTAACCTGTCCCAAGCAATGACAGGTAACAGCCAGAATCTTGAGTTGCCTCAGGAGGCATATTGCCAACTAAGGTACCCTCAAAGCAGTGTTTCCACATGTGCCAAATAGCTGACGCCATGTACAACTCATGCAGCTGCATTCTATACCAGCCGAAGTTTCCAAATTTTTCTCAAGGGCAGCCCCATGTTGAGTGTGTTGCAATATGAATAGTACTCATGGGATTGACCTGAATGACCATGACCTGAATGACTGAGAATCTCCTTAGATATTTAGCTACTCATGAGATTGTTGCAAGAATACTGCAAGAATGCAGTTGAAAGGAAATGGCTATTTATGTTCTCCTCAGTGTTTGTGGCCAAGGCAGAACATAAATACATCAAATAAGAAATTACTTGGATTGCACAAGACTTCATATTCCAGAGCTCCATTTTTTTTGTCTTTTAATGACCCCGTAATCTCTTACATTAGGGTGGAGTCTGGGCAACTGAATGGAGCAGAATGTTTACTGGCCAGATGCCCTTCCTGTCACCAATGCAGAGTTCACAGCAGATAATTACTCATTGTGTCCAGAGAGAGAAATATTTGCCGCTACCTAGGATCGAACTCATAGCTCTGATTCCAGAGCTCCATGTCACAGTTCATATACTTTCTTACTAGGTCTTTTTTTTTTTTTTGCTAATTATATTAAAATCCACTGCATAAATGCAAATCTAGTTTTAGATCTGATTATTAGTTCTTTTTTTTCTTTTAGGAGAGCAATTTTAAAAAATTGGAGTGCCTTATGGAACAGAATGAACACAAATGTGATGTTTGCCAAATGAAAGCATGAACAAAATATTTTCAAGTTTCCAATATGGACTTACCAAGAAAGGAGAGGACATAAAAATGTACATTGTTTTAAGAACCTACCGCCATGCCTGCAAAGGGCGTTAAATTCGTGATCCGTCAAAAGCGCGAACGTCATAAGCGCACTGACAACAGCGCGGCGCTAAAACCGAGATTTCAAAAGCACGGCGACAACAGCGCACCGACAACAGCGCGCCGACTAAAGCGCGATTTCATTTAAGGTAAGATTTACAGTTAGGTTTAGGGTTAGGTTTAGGGTTAGGTTTAGGGTTAGGTTTAGGGCTAGGTTTAGGGTTAGGTTTAGGGTTAGGGTTAGGGTTAGGTTGAGGGTTACGTTACAGTACGCTTCTGTCGGCGAGCTTTTGTCGGTGCGCTTTAGGGCTAATTAGTCGCTAATTTGTCACGCGGTTTTGTCACCGCGCTTTAGACACCGCGGTTTAGTCAGGCGCGCTTTTGTTGTGCGTGCATTTGTGGTGGAACCGTTAAATTAGGTCAGAATTAAATGGAGAAGACGTTCGTTCCCCACAAACTTGGAATGAAGTTTTCACTGGCAAACTTCTGCCAAGTTAAACAGTTCAGCCTTGGTAAGATTATACAGCAATAAAAAGCTGGAGTTGGGAGAGGACAATGAAGAGCTGGGTAAAGAAAGAAGCTCAGCATAAAACAAAACACAAAGAGAATCGCGTCAGGAAGTCCAAATATGCCTGAGAATAAATATTTTGCATTAAAGGCTTCTTTTTACATGTGGAGCTGAATAAAAGTTTATAGGCATTTATTTGTTCATATTTCTTCCCCCCCAAAGATGCAGTCAGGCAGCAAACCTGTATAAACTGATAAAATAGGTCCTGGGGTTTTCTGCACAGTCAGAAAAGAAGACAAGTGCGTTCTTCAATTAATTGGCGAAGTCTGTTTCAGTCCTGATTAGTTCTGCTACACAGTAGGGAGTGAGGAAAACTGAAGGAGGACCAGTTACAAAGTACTAGAAAATGAAAATGAAGTGAGGCAGAAAATTTAAAGTGCTGTTGTTTTACTTGCAAAAGAAAAATTCAAGAACATTTGATAAAAGCCGACCAATTTGCTTGCCAAGAGTTTGGATTCCGTCATCTCTTCTCAGTAAACACACAGCATGGTCTCAAGATGTCTGCAGCCTCATTTTCTCACTTTCCTTTTGTTGTTGTTCAAACACGATTTGTGCTGCCTCTATAAATGAAAATGTGCCCCTTTCTGGCTTCTTAATGTGCACGGCTTCCTTTCCAGAATATTATTCTCCCCAAAATGGTCAGAGACACTTAAATATAAATACAGGAGCTGATAACAGCAGAAATCTCATGTGAGAAAGAGATTAATAGTAACCTAATGCTCTGGCTTGAAGATTTTTTTTCCATTTGACTTTGGTGAAGAATTGGTGCTATTCCTACTGTGGGGTCTTTGGTGCCATACCAGTTCTTTTCCAAATGTCTGCAAGAAAGCAACCAAGATCAGAGAGCACCAAAGACCCCTCATTTCAACCTTGAACTACAAATATTCTCCTTTATCAATTGCTACTGTGCTTCTTGGGGTGTAGGAAATGAGAACTTTGTGGGATGTTTTGTCAGGGATGCTAAAGATATGTCTCAGTCTTGAATACTATGGATACTATATTCTCCAAAGCACCTGACAGCAGGAGAAGAAGCAATGGAGGGACACTAATCAAGGAGAGAAGCAACCTAGAATTAAGCAGAAATTTTCTAACAGTTAGAACAATTAATCAGTGGAACAACTTCCCTCCAGAAGTTGTGGGTGCTCCAGCACTGCAGGTTTTAAAGAAGAGATTGGACAACCATTTGTCTGAAATGGTAAAGGGTTTTTTGCTTGAGCAGAGGATTGGACTAGAAGACCTCCAAGCTTCCTTCCAACTATGTTATAACAAAGACTGTGGTGATCTGCTTCAACTAGTCATCTTCTAAGCATGACATCTGCGAATTCTCAACCTAACAATGACCAAGAGCACATTTGAATTTGTAAATACTGATAAAACCCAAGATGACCATATTCAAATTGTACAAAGGTAGCTGAAAGTAGGTAAGTCAAGTAAAGTAACTTACCATTGTTATTGTTTGGAGACCCCATTTAAAAGACTGAAGGGTCAGTGTTATAGTGTAGCCCAGTATTGGGAATTTCTACATAATAGCATTTGCACCTTCCAATTCCAAATAAAGCAGATGGAAATCAAATCATGATTGACTGAAGCTTTCTGTTAACACTAGGACTGTGATGGCATGAGCCATTAGTTCCAGCGCGCATGTGTGTGCCGGCCAGCTGATTTTCAGCCTTCCGAAGGGCTGGGGGAGGCCATTTTCGCCCTCCCCAGGCTTCAGGAAAGCCTCCAGAGCCTGGGGAGGGTGAACAACAGGTCCAATGAGCGAAGGGGATGTTTGGAAACAATCAATTTCTAGCTTCCGGAGAGCCTCCAGGAGCCTGGGGGAGACCATTTTCACTCTCCCCAGACTTCAGGAAAGCCTCCGGAGCCTGAGGAGGGTAAAAAAACAGGCCCAATCGCCTACTGGAAGTTTGTTTCCTAAGGTGAGTGTGGGTGGGGTTTGTTCGTGCATGTGCATGTGGGGGCATGCTTTGCATTATGGGTACCAGCACATGTGCTCACTATTGCAGGCGCACCCTTGCATTTTTGGCACCCAACAACAAAAAGGTTTGCCATCACTTCACCAGGACATCCTGGTCTGCATATAGAAGTGTCACTCACCCAGAGAATTACCATGAGCCAATCAGTACACACCTACCTTCTGGTCTTCCAGTTGGCTGATATAGATGGACTTATGGTCAGTTGAATGACCATCAGGCAATCAATATACTACAGGTAGTCCTTATGACCATTCATTTAGTGACCGTTCGAAGTTACAACAGCACTGGAAAAAGTGACTTATGAGCATTTTTCATATGTGTAACAGTTACGGCATCCCCATAATTACATGATCAAGATTTAGGTGATTGGCAACTGGTTTATATTTATGACAATTGCAGTGTCCTGAGGTCATGTGATCATCTTTGGCGACCTTCTGACAAGAAGTCAATGGGGAAGCCAGATTCACTTAACAGCCGGGTTACTAACTTAAGAACTGCAGTGATTTGCTTAAGAACTGGTACAAGAAAGGTCATAAAATGAGACAAAACTCACTTCACTGTCTCACTTGGCAACATAAATGTTGGGCTAAATTGTGGTCATAAGTCAAGGACTACACCTGTAACCCAAAAGTTTACACCTCGTAGAATAAAAAAAATAAATGTAAAAGAAATAAAATATATTGTTAACCACCCTATTTCCAAAAAACGTCCTTATTTTCCTTATTATTAACCTTATTTGAAAAGGGAAATCTAAGAAGTTGCCATGAGGGAAAACAATATGGGGAAAAGATTGACTGTAAAAACAACAGAACCATTGCAGGGTTTTCTTGGAAATTCAAGATTGAAAGGAAAAATGAATTTAAAAAAAAATATCAGTTGAGCCAATAAACCAGGACCGGAAATGAATCTACTTGGCTTCTAAACATAGATAATATCATAAAAATAATACAGGCCAGAGCCAATCCCAAAGTGGTATAACACATCTATCGGGAAGTGCCATAAATGTCATGGCGTGTTGATTGTTTTTAGTGAAATATAGTTGGGTGGAGGCTGAGAAGCTGCTAATCCATCAAAAACTAATAGTTGCTGTTCTCAAAGGGACAGTGGAACTTTACAGATAGTTATGTAACTTAATTATTTGTTTACAGTAGTAAGTTCACCAAATAATATGTCACTTGAAAAACTGACAAAAAGTGAAAGCACTCAAACTACACCGAGCAAGAAATTAAAAAGGAGCTTTTCGGAAAAAGAAAAGAAATGACAGATTCAGGAAATAACTGCAATGGCCTTTGCAAGTGACCATGGAATCACCAAATTAGACTAGCAGAGCAATCCACTTTAAATTTATTTAAGTAAAGTCTGTTTGGGTACCAAGGGACATCTAGGATTGATACTGAGCAAATATTCAGAAATAAGGCAACTATAAGAAAAGGGTTTTGTGGCTAGCAATTTTGTTAGAGATGGATTGAATCTCTACATTGAATTCCTTTGCTTTTTAAAGAATTAAAGGTAAGGTAAAGGTTCCCTTCGCATATAAGTGCTAATCATTCCCTCATCTAAGGGGCAGTGTTCATCTCCAATTTCAAAGCCGAAGAGCCAGCACTGTCCAAAGACTTCTCCGTGGTCATGTGGTTGGCACGGCTAAATACTGAAGGGGCATGGAACACTGTTACCTTCCCACTAAAGGTGGTTCCTATTTTTCTACTTGCATTTTTACATGGTTTCAAACTGCTAGGTTGGCAGAATCTGGGACAAGTAATGAGCGTTCACTCTGTTACACAGCACTAGGGATTCGAACCACCGAACTGCCGATTTTTCTGATCGACAAGCTCAGCACCTTAGCCACTGAGCCACAACATACCCTTTATCTTTTTAAAGAATTACTGTTCTATTAAACAAGGGATATCCAACCCATGACCTATGGGACATGTGAGGCCCTAGGCAGTTAGAAATGCAGTCCCACAAAATAATAAACATAAAAGAAGTTTGTTATTTATCTACAGTATGTTAACTACATTATATAATTTATTTATATGTGGCTCAAGACAATTCCCCTTCACCCATGTGTTGTGGCCCAGCAGGAGCCGTTGGAGCTGCCACCAGACTCCAACAGTGAGGGGCCCTCTGAGTCGGCTCTGGAGGATGTGGAGGACCCTGGACAGGGTTCCAACTCCGAGCAGGGCGCAGAGAGACTGGTTGGCTATCAGGTGGCGCCTGAGCCTTAGACCAGTGGGGAGGAAACAAGGGAGAGTGATCCAGAGGCCAGCAGTGTGTTGTTCCTGGATGCACGCCATCGAAGAGCTACTCGGCATCAGGAACAATTATGCAATTACAGGAGGTAATTGCCCTCAGCTGGTGGTCATTAGATTCCCCTCCAGACTATAAAAAAGACTGCTTGTGACACGCTCTTCTTGCAGAAGTCAACGCATTGACTAAAGAGAACGTAACTAACTTGGCAGGCTGGATTGCTGCCAAGGTTTGTCTGACTTGCCAAGGTCCTTGTTTGTTTGCTTGGCTTTCAGCCACCGAGATTTTGGCTTCTTGCTATTAAAAGTACATTCTAGTTAAGCTTGTCTCGGCTTTCATTACTGGATGAAGGAGGGGGTCAGAACACCCATGTATTAAGCAAAATGATTGAAGCAAATGTCAGAAGCGTCCAGGCAGATGGGCGGAGCCTCCCACCATCTCTACTATCAGTTTGGGCAATCTGGGCTGAATCGGGAGCAACCCACCTCTGCATTAGGTTGGTGTCAACTTTCAGTAACCACATAGATAGATATTTCTACGTGACAATCTCTCCCTAATCTAATCTTTCAAGTCTCCCAAGGATGCACTTATCCCCATTGAGTCCATTCACCTTCTGGTGGTCTTCCTTTTTGCCTTCCTTCTACTTTTTCCAGCATTAGAGCTTTCTCTAGGGAGATAACCCTTTGCTTCATGTGATTGAAATTGGATAATTTGAGCTTGGGTGAGAACTCTCAGTCATTGATCATTGATCCATTGGTTTATTTTCTTGGGCTTTTAGTGGATGCAAAATCTTTAGGTGCAACTTCTCAATACCTCATAAACTACAATGCCCAAGATTCTCTGGGGTAAAACTAGAACAGGAGATGTAGTAATATTTTTAATATTTATTTTGTTAAGTGTCCTGTCTGTATATCGAGAGGTACCTTTCTTTGCAACAACCAGAGCCAACCTCAAAACGGTTTCTATATTCATTTGAGATGAGACAGAATTTTACTACCCTGCAAAGTAAGTGCCAGATAAACATCCTTGAGGTCATTTCCTTCTTGCAACTTTTTTTCCCCTTGTCAAAATACAGACATAAAATATTTAAGACTTGCTGGTTCTCCACCTGGGAAATCTCTTATTTCTGGCAAAGGGAGCAAGGACTGCTTCTTGACTTCATGTATTGGAATTCTTTGCTTGAGCTGCTTCAGTTTCCATGCTTTCTGACACATGCCTAGAAATGACTCTTCCACCTCTCTGCTAGTTCATATGATAGTAAAATATTCTCATAATATTGAAAAAAAAACCCTCTCCTTTGGATTGGATGGAAATTCCTCTGCAAATACCATAGCACTGGTACAGCATAGCACTGAATTGGGTTGTAAGCAAATGGAGCTAGCTTAGTTCTCACAGGCTTGCATTGGGCCAATGCAAATATCTTTCCATTATGAGATAATGTGTTTTTTTTTCTTTATCCTTGAGTAGTCAGTCTCACAGGGCTGTAGTAATGATAAATGGTATGTAGAGTGTGTGTCTGTGTGTGTCTGTGTGTCTGTGTGTGTCTGTGTGTGTGAGAAAGAGGGAGGGAGGGAGAGGGAGGGAATGATAGATAGAGATACAGACAGAGAGACAGACAGAGAGTCAGAGAGACAAAGAGAGACAGAGACAGAGAGAGACTGAGATCTAAGGCCATAATGGTGAACCAATGGCATGCATGACACTGGTGGCACGCAGAACCCTCTCTGCGGACACATCAGCCATCACCCCAGCCCAGCTCCACCACACATGCGCGTAGTCCCACAGGCCAGCTGGTTTTCGAATCTCTGCCATGCATGCGCAGGGGATGGGACGCATGTGGATGATGCCCATGTGCATGCACAGGGGGCAGAGGCCTTCGTGGGGGTGCTTGCATTCCATTTTGGGAACTCACACCCCTCCCCACCACCACCCATTTTGGGCCAAGCACCAACCTGAAAGCCAAAAATGGGCAAGGGGTGGCGTGGAGCGCATGCACAGGGGGGTGATTTTAAATGTATCCCAATATAAAATGAAATTGGAATAAAATACAATGGCTTCATATATAGATAAATAAAATAGGATAAAATTATATTTCAGTACACCCCCTACACTCTACTCCAATCAGTCCCACATATGTTGATCTCAACCAAACCATTTTACTCAAATACTGTGCCGTATTAAATGTTGTTTTTAAATTCTGGCCACACATAAGGTATGTTGTTTTAAAATGGGGTTCCCAATGGGTCATTCATTTAGCATGGTATCAGTCCCTCCCCCTCTTATACAGACAACAATCAAATAGTATGAGAGGCAGGTCTTCTACCTCTGCCGCTCCTCAAATGCAGATACATCCATTACATTGCAAATAATTTTAAAAATCCACTTCAGTTGTTTCAGAGTCTATTCCCATCCAAATACAAATGTAGAAACCTGAGTAGAGTCATAGACACTGACTGCAAAACGCACCTGCTGAAGAATATGAATGGAAAACTTTTAAAGCAGCAGCAAATAATATGGAAAAAAATGATTTCAGCATGATCTAAATACCTGCCTATTTGTATCAATCTGTCTAGAAGACAGACAGACAGATAAAAATGCACACAGCACAATTTAACACGTTAATGGAGAACAGGGTCACTCTTACATTGAAATGTCCATTAAGCAGCAAATGGGATTTTATGCATATGTAAATACTATTATGCACAGGCCTAAAATAACTTTATACATGCATAACATGAGGAATGGAAAACATATTTTGTAGGTTATACATCAAGTTGTGGATAAAATCAAGTTGTGTGGTGTGCATGTACATGTCTGGGTGTAGATCTTTAGTATTTAGAGTTATGTAATTACATAGATTTGCCCCACATTGCCTTCTAGTAATGTAGAAAGAAAATCTGGGAAAAATGAAAGCAAGAGATGAAGGAAGGAAGGAAGGAAGGAAGGAAGGAAGGAAGGAAGGAAGGAAGGAAGGGAGAAAGAAAGAAGGGGCTCCTTGACAGTCATTGATTACATTTGGACAGATGGTTTCAGCTCTTTCCCCAAAGAATTTTGTTCAGAGAAGTATTTTGTCAGAGCTGTCAAGTTTTCCCCAATTGAGCCAAGTAAACAGCCAGAATGATTTGTAGGGTCTAGCTTTAAAAATCCTTACCAAAGTGATAGCCAAGGAAAGGCCAGAAAGGCAAGGCGTTTAACCTGACAGATTACTCAATCGGAGAATTCCTTGTCAGAGGCCTAGCCGCTTAAAGTAGGCAGGTTTGGTTTGCTATGACAAGAACACCCCCCACCCCCAAATTCACAGTCAGGTAATTTTATCAACAAAAATGATGAAAAAGTCCATTTAGGCTTCCGAGCATTCTAGAACCTTTTGTTAGACTTGATCTCAGATTAACAAAAAGCAAAAATGGCAGTATTATACGATACTAATAGCAATATGCTCTATGATTCACTTAATATAGGTAGTCCTCAACTTATGACCACAATTGAGCCCAAACTTTCTGTTGCTGAGGGAAACATTTGTTAAGTGAATTTTGCCCCAATTTACAAACTTTCTTGCCACAGTTGTTAAGTGAATCGTAGCAGCTGTTAAGTTAGTAACAGGGTTGTTAAGTGAATCTGGCTTCCCCATTAACTTTGTTTGTTAGAAGGTCACAAAAGGGGATCACATGGCACCAGGACACTGCAACCATCATAAATATGAACGAGTTGCTAAGCACCTGAATTCTGATTATGTGACCATAGGGATTCCGCAACAATCATAAGTGTTTTTTCAGTGCTGTTGTAACTTTGAACAGTCACTAAATGAACTGTTGTAAGTTGAGGACTACCTGTATGTCACAAGACAAAAATCTTCACCTATCACCTACAATCATAGCTCCCAAAGCTCTTTTTAAGCAGAAAAGCACACACAATTGCCTATTTCTGACTTGAAGTATGAATTGGTTGGTTGGTTGGTTGATTTGTTTAGGTTTCATATTTCTTAACAGCCCATCTCCCTTAGAGAGAGGCTCTGGGCAGTACATTAAGTTTCCATATCTTCATTCTCCACTTTCTGAAGAAGCACACTTGCCAATTAATACCTGTAACATTTACAACATTATGTACACAAATAATAATAGGGCTGAGAAGATCTTTGAAGGCACATTTTGCATTGGCGAAAAACCCTGGGAAACAATGATGTGAAATGAGAGCCATTTGGGGTAGTGGGGAATATGCTGGCCTAGAAACCAGGAGTTTGTAAATTCTAGTCCCACTTTAGGTATGAAAGCTGGCTGGGTGACTTTGGGACAGTCCCTCTCAATACAATTTACCTCACAGCAGTGGTGAAATTCAAAAATTTTTGCTACGGGTTCTGTAATCGTGGCTTGGTGGGCATGGCAGACGAACAATACTGTAAAATCTCCACTCCCACCCAACTACTGGGGGAAGGATATTGCAAAATCTCCATTCCCACCCCACTCTGGGGCCAGCCAGAGGTCGTATTTGCCTGTTGTCCAAACTAGTCAAAATTTCCGCTACCGGTTCTCCAGAACCTGTCAGAACCTGCTGAATTTCACCCCTGCCTCACAGGTGTGTTGTTGTTGTGGGGTGGGGATAGGAGAAAGAAATATCAGGTATGTTCATCACCTTGAGTTACTTAATGGCAAGATAAAAAAAACTAATAAATAAGCTACATCTAAACATTGAGATGACACTGTTTTGATGGTCAGAGAAGAAACAGGTTGTGATCATCTCAAGTTTCATCAAGGTGAAGGCGTGCACTTCTCTGAAATGTCTGGCTGCCATCACATCACTCCACTGAGTCTCCCCAAGACAAAGCACTTCATTGAATGGAAAGTCCGCTGAGCTACACAGGCTTACTCAATAACCTCTTTTTTACAACTTAGGAGCACAATTCTTAACTGTCCTAGTATTAGAGGTGTCATTAAAGCAATTACATAAACAATGGTTTGGTTAAACTGAGAACACAGAAGGTGTCTTAGGATCGTATGTTCTGCTCCCTGCTTTTGACCTCCTGTCCTGGAGAGGAGGATGAAATGTTTTACGTATATTTTAGAACAGGCCTATTTCTATGTCCTGCAGGGATCCAAGGAACTAAGAGTTTGTGTTAACTCTGCTACCTCACGTTGTATTCAACTCTACAAAAGATGAAAGGGAATGCTCCTGCAGCTTTCTGAGTACGTCCTGATAAAAAAAGAGCTGGTTCACAAAACCCGAAAGTTTATCAAGTCTGTATAGTGAATTACACACACATTACAAATGCTTATGTAGTGCAGTGATCATCGGATTGCTTTGTTGAAGAGCCAGATCAATTTTCAACTCACTTGGGGTAGAAACGAAAAATCAATCTGGCTGCATGATGGAGTAGTCAAGAGAATGCTCAGCACCCAGCCAAGGTCAATATTCAGTCATGTGGCTTGGCCAAGATGCTAGTAGGGAACGGGGAATCAAAACTCAGCGGTCCTGTTCAGAAATTATTGAAAAGAACTCTGTTAGCTGTGTCTGCTTTGGACATCCGTAAAAATCAATGGATGCTTCATCATGAGGCTAGATTTGGCTTTCTGGATTTTGCTAGAGATTCAGATGAAGTATATGACAGAGAAGATTGATTTGGATCATTTTTAGAGTAGATTCCAATGCCACACATTTTGGTGATCTTGCATATGGAGCCAAGAACAGTATATACACAATGGCATGGCATGGCATGGCATGGCATGGCATGGCATGGCATGGCATGGCATGGCATGGCATGGCATGGCATGGCATAGCATAGCATAGCATAGAATAGAATAGAATAGAATAGAATAGAATAGAATAGAATAGAATAGAATAGAATTCTTTATTGGTCAAGTGTAATAGGACACACACACACACACACACTCACACACAACCTAAATATTCCTTTCCAATGCTATAAATGTGTGAACTATGAAATGTGTGAAGTTTGGGCAACTAATTTATAAGAATACCCCAGAAATTATGACTAGTGTGATAATTTATGAAAGTATTTCTGATCCTATAAAAGATGAGTGCAACATATATATTTCTATTTTTCTCATGCGGGAAATGCATATATTAAGAATCAACACATAATGTCTAGAACAAGACATTATTTTCATTCAACTTATTTTAAGTACAATAAAAAAAAAGAACCAGCCTATCAGATGTTATCTGAAAAGTATCAGCAAGGAACATATTTTGCAGTTACTTCCAAACTTCAATATATATTGATAGCCTATACTTTTATATATTCATATGAGGCATTCACCCTAGCTACTAAAACTTTGGATTTAATGAATGCCATTATACAGATAAATTAATTTTAATATATCAAGGCTACAGTAATGAGGGAAAAGCTTTCAAACATGACTTCAAATTTACCAAAAATAAATCCATTAGTTTATTCTCCAATTATTACTTAATTGACTTTTAGTCACAGTTTAATTGATAACCATATAAAAACAATTTCCATTAAGGCATTTTGGAAAGAAAATTGAAAGGTAATTCCCGATTTCTCCCTGTAATATTCTGCTTGCTATGGGGAAAAATGCATTAGTGAAGCAGTTTTTTTTATAAAACAGATTAATACAAAAGGTATGGTGATATTAGTCAATATTAATCAGTGGATTTTTTTTTTAATCCAAGAGAAAATTGCTTCTCTTTATTCCTCAGATGTAGGTATCTCTTTCCAGTTCAGGACATTTTCTCCTTCTCAAATTATTTTGACAGTTGAAACACTTTTTCAATGCCATAAATTGGGCTGAGAAGGAAGAAGAAGAAAAAAGAACGGAAGAAAAAGGAGAGGAAAAAATCTTGCTTGTTACATGAAGCCTCCGATTGCTTAATGATGACTTGCAGAATAACCACGATCATGTGAGTTTGTGCAACATGTTAAACCAAAACCAAACTGTAGTCCATCATAGAGCTGTGCTGGCACAGTTGTTAGAATACAGTGCTGCAGGCTACTTCTGCTGACTGCCGGCTGATTGCTGTTCGATTCTCACAGGCTCAGGGTTGACTCAGTGTTCCATCCTTCCGAGGTCGGTAAAATGAAGATCCAGATTGTTGGGGAAAATATGCTGAGTCTGTAAACTGCTTAGAAAGGGCTGTTAAGCACTGTGAAGCAGTGTATTAGTCTACGTGCTATTGCTATTAGCATAATAAAGAATTCTAAAGAGAAAAGTAACAGAAGGTATCATATATGAGAGACTAAATGGGGAGAATGAATGAATGAAGGCAGGAATAGATACATATAAACAAATGTGAGGTGACATTGACGCCAACAGATTTTCTAAAGGGAGATTATAATCCACCTGGAATTTGGGGAAAGGCCTGTAGCTCACCCACAGAATTCCTGGCTTACATGCAGAAAAACTCAAGGTATCATCAGAAACTCCAACTAGAACCTGAAGGGCAAAAACAAAGGGGAACTACTGTTATTTAGAATACATCAGTGTCTCCATTCTGGCTGTTGATGACAATTCTCAAGAATGTGAGCTACAAGGCTTTCCCCAAATTCCAGTTGGAGATTAGCAACAGGTGGTGCTCACATTTGCGAACTAGTAGGGAAAGTAAATGAATACCATCCCTGCCCCAACCATCTGGGTCCTCATTTTACCCACCTCAGAAGGATGGAAGGCTGCATCAACCTTGAGACGGAGAGAATCGAACTGCCAAATTGCAGGCAGCTGGCAGTCAACAGAAGTAGCCTGCAGTATTGCATTCTAACCACTGCACCACCACGACTCTTGGGAGAGAGGCATTGACCATATGTTCAAAGGTCATCTCTACTGCCCTTTGCTTTAACAAAAAGACTATTAAAAAATCATTACCATAAATTAAGTATAAATTTCTCATTCCGGTGTTAAATAAATAATGCTTTGAACCAATTCAATGTCTCCAGGTTGCATGATGGGTATAACTTGGGGAGTGCCACTGCCACCCCATTCAGTAGCAAAGATGGTAAATTCCCAAAACCAGGAGGTTTTTTTATTGTGGTCTTTTTAATATTATTATTATTATTTGTCTGCCTATGTTGAAAATTAATACAATATTAAAATCCCATCAAACAATCACGAGAAGCAACAGAAGCAGCACATACATCAATTTTAATTTTTAATATGTTAAATACTGATAAATATAACCCAGATGAAGGACAGCTCTTTTGGGGTTCTCTATAAATTTTAAAAGCGGGAAGAGATCCTAGGAGGAAAAAGTTTTTAAAAACCACTGTTTTAATGCAACTCCCCATTGATGTACTGAATAAGAATTCAAGGCACATAAATAACAAACATAAATGTCAGGGTTTTTGTTTTTTTTCTTCAGCTGCTTTCTTTGTGGCTTTGATGTTGGCTTTTAAATGATAAGTCATCCTGATTCTTGCAGTCAGTAGTACCAAAAAAAAAGAGACCACATTTAGTTATTGATTTCTCCTGGATAGGAATTACAGAAATGGTCTTTCTGCCCTACTTGATATCTGCTATTGGCAGGGATGGGCTGCTGGGGGTTTGCATGGGTTCGGGCAATCCTCTAGCTAGGATTCTGTCCAGTTCGCCAAACTCCCAAATGCCACCCCTGGCTGGCCATGCCCCTCCTGCCCCTCCCACCCATCCCCACCCATCCCAGGAGTCTCCATGCAGCCTGTTCATCATGCCAGATAAGTGCAGGGCCCATGCAAAGACTCAGGGAGGGGGAAAAATAGACCAACCATGATTCCGGAAGTCCAGAAATGGGCCTGTTTCCAGCCTCTGGAACCCAGGGGAAGCAGTTTTTGCCCTCCCAGAGACTCGAGGAAAGCCTGCAGAGCCTGGGGAGGGCGAAAAACACACACACACCCAGCATGGTGCAGGAAGCTGACTAGGCCATGCTCACCATGGCCACACCCACCCAGAATGGGGCAGCGAACCCGTTGCTGAAATTTTTGAAGCCCACCCCTGGCTCTTGGTTTCATTCAGTGACCGCTTGAGGTTATAACAGCACTGAAAAAAGTGACATGATCTGTTTTCACACCTTCAACTGTTGCAGCATCTCCATGATCCTTAGATCAACATTCAGACACTTGGCAACCGGCTCATATTGATGACAGCTGCAGTGTACCTGCATCATGAATCCCCTTTTGTGACTGTCTGACAAGCAAAGTCAATGGAGAAGCCAGATTCACTTAACAACCAGGTTACTAACTTCACAACTGCAGTGATTCACTTAACAACTGTGGCGAGAAAGGTGATAAAATGGGGCAAAACTCACTTAATAACTGCTTCGCTTAGTGACATAAATTTTGGACTCAATCGTGGTCCTAAGTCAAGGATCACCTGTATTAAAAATGGATAATGATGAGACTGAGACTGAGGCTGAGACTATCAGCAACAATCACGTATCTTTTATGAAATGACATACAAACACAAAGAGAGAAAAATTAAGCGCTTTCAGAAAATGGAAGCCTAAAGGGGAAACAAGTCTTGGGACATTTATTCCAAAAACGTTCTGATGTTATCAAAAATAGTAGGACTATTGAAATTCTTCCCAGAATCAGAAAAATGAGCTGTTGCCAATCACAACACATAATGTGAAGAATAATGTAAAGAAAAATAAAATTCCACTTTGGAGTCAGAAGTCCAGAAATATTCAACAAGATTGAGCATCTTTTATGACATGGAGACTATATTTCCCAGAATGCGGCAGCTCTGAAGCAAGTTCCTGGTGAGATAAGGTAAGGTAAAGGTTCCGCTCGCACTCTAGGGGGCAGTGCTCATCTCCATCTCAAAGCCAAAGAGCCAGTGCTGTCTGAAGACGTCTCTGTGGTCATGTGGCCAGCATGACTAAATGGCAAAAGTGCACTGAACTCTGTACCTTCCCACCAAAGGTGATTCCTATTTTTCTACTTGCATTTTTACATGCTTTTGAACTGCTAGGTTGAAAGAAGCTGGGACAAGTAACGGAAGCTCACTCCATTACGCGGCGCTAGGGATTCGAACCACCGATCTTTCTGATTGACAAGCTCGGCATCTTAACCACTGAGCCACTGTGTCACCACATCCTGGTGAGATGCCCTTCCTCTTTTTGTCCTCTTCTTTTCAGTTTCTCAATAAATAGACTTATTCTGGCCAAAGCTCTGATTGGCACACTCAGATGGGGCTTTGGAAAGCTCCAGATTGTTCATCCATGCTCTAGAATGTATAGTATCATAGCAGGTTCTGCACACAACTTATTAGTAATCAGGTATGATCAATATATTCTGAAAGCAAATGGAAAGGAAACCATTATAGGTGTGATGTATTATGGATTAATGATGTTGAACATAGCGGAGTGTTTAGCTTAATAGAAAAGATTCTTATTAGCTAAGAAGACCATAGAGGCAATAAATAATTCCATATTAATTAAATGTGCTCTAGGACTGATATTTTATATAGTTCCTAAAGCAAATGCATGCACCCAGAAACACAACTCACAAATTAAGTTTTCTTTTAAAAGAGCCCTGTCAAAACTGAATGCTGCAGAGTTTTTGGGGACCAATGTATCAGCCAACCTGTCTGTTCATGAAACCCAACTTTTGTGCATGTTTGCATGTGTAGAATTAGGCAAACAATAGTGCAATTAGTCAATGGAGACCTTGAAATTCATCGCATCTTCAGAAGTCCCAAAGGTGCTTTTTTAAGAGACAATTGGACTTTCTTGTTTTTCTTCTCATCCAAGAAGCTTCTTCAGCTCTGTCCAAAATATGGACAGACAGGACCACTGGTTTGAAAGAGGGATCAAAGAAGCCATCTATGTCAAAACTGAGCAGCCCTCTCTCAACAGAGAGGAGGAATACAACATCATCTATTTCCAGTCTACAACACAGTCCTTTCAGCAGTTCCAAGAAAGCTCCACACCCTACTGCACTACTCAAGTGAACCTGAGGAACCTGATACAGATAAACTCCAGGTGGTCTCAACAACTCTCTTAAAGAATGCAAATGACCAGCTGTCTGCAAATAATATAAACCCTTCCGTTCTCTACCATCCAGTCAGAGCTGAAGAAGCTTCTTGGATGAGAAGCAAAATGTTGTCAAGGAAAAACAAAGAAAGTTCAATTGCCTCTTGAAAAAAGCACTTTTGGGACAGCCATGACCTGTAAGACTGAGAATCTCCATAGACACACTTCTTCAGAAATTGTCCATTTCATCCACTCCAAATGTAGCAGCAGCAAAATGTCGATGCCATAATAAAGTTGCTAGCCTTAAAGTTCACACAAGTCTCTTGATTGTCAAAGTACCTTTACTATGCTTTCCCAAGTAAATAACATCATGTTTCCTGTTCAGATGCCTCTCACAAAGAAGGAATCATATTAAGTCTCCCCAGGGTCCAGCAATCACTACTGCCGGTGTGCTCGTGGGCATGCTGCAAATAGCAGGGTCCAGCAATCACTACTGCCGGTTTGCTCGTGGGCATGCTGCAAATAGCAGAAGCAAAAAACAAGATGGTGCCACCCAGAGAACCAATCACTGCTTGTTCCAGTGACCCAAACCACTACTGGTTCGGCCGAACCAGTCCGAACTGGTAGGAACCCATCCCTGATTCTCCCCTGTCTAGATTTGATGAAGATTATGGATAACAAAGCTCATACCTCAATCATGGAGGTCATTGGCAAACTTTCATTCTGCTTTGAAATCAAGTTGTGACTTAAGAGTGTTCTGCCCTCTGTTATACTCACCGGAGAGGAATCTTTCTCTTTTAAATGAATCACAGGCTGGTTCAATATCACAATGGCTGCCTTCATATTACACGCAGAGCTATAAACAATCAAGCCGTACAATCACTTGGGCATTTTTTTCCACTTTGTAGAAACACCAAATCAATGACCTTTCCGTTTGGGCACAAAAATTCAACAATGCCATAATTACATTTGCAGGCTACAAAGACTGTACTGTAACAGTTCCGAAAACACTCGTGTTTTTTTTTAAAGGAAAAGTGTGAGGCCTTCTTTACAGAGCAATTATAAAGATGCATCCTCATTAGAATCCATCAGAGGTGGTATTCAGCAGGTTCTGGCCAGTACTGGGGAATCAGTAGCAGAAATTTTGAGTAGTTAAAGAGA
Organism: Thamnophis elegans; assembly: GCF_009769535.1. Lineage (NCBI taxonomy): Eukaryota > Metazoa > Chordata > Lepidosauria > Squamata > Natricidae > Thamnophis > Thamnophis elegans. Next base: position 64,510,104 of record NC_045543.1, on the reverse strand, counting down.
AGCAGTAAATCTCTGCCTGGCCCTGCCCCATCTATTCTCTGACTCCTGAGTCCTAGCTGATCAGGAGGGAATAAAGATTTTACAGTAACCTTCACCTGCCATGTCCGCCAGACCACATCCACCAAGTCAGAATTCTGGGAGTTGAAGTCCACAAGTCTTAAAGTTGCCAAGTTTGGGGACCCCTGATTTAACCCATTATGGACTCTCCCATCATCAAAGTTTTTGGAGCCCTTCTCTTTACCACATAATTTCTTTTTTCTTTGTTCAGATACTAAACAATTTTGGAGTTGTTATAATTTCTTAATGTTTAACCACAGTTTTAGGTATTTTGCAGATTGATTAGTTTGAAAAATAAAACAAACTAAATCATATAGGCAATTTTTTCAGCCAAGCTTACTTTCCATGGAAGAGTTTGTTGCAAAGGCTGTATTGAATAATTTGCTCTCCCTTTTATACATGTACCTGTATATGTTTTACAATGTAAATACCGTTTTTCTCCTAAAACAAAAAACTTGATACAATTCTTTTGATTCATTTGGTTTTTGATACAGTTTCAGTGAAATTCAGTTTTATGACATTTTTACATTTGTTGCATTTTCTCTTTGCTTGTATTCAAATCAACTGAAGATTTAGACTCCTATGAATATAATTGCAACTGTGTGTTGTTGTACACTAGCAGATGTCATTATAATGAGCCATGAAAATCTTAAAAACAATACATTTTCACATTCAAAATAATCTATTATCATTTTATCTTGCTGGCTACAGTTCTAGGAAGAGTCTAGAATTCTGTGTGGCTTGCTTTTCCAGTGTTAATATTTTCTTTTCTTTATGGAACTATAAGTATGTTTCAGAATGCTAACTTTATTTTAAATAGATTTGAATTTGTGTATCTAGGAGATGCACCAAAGAATTTATCATTTATAATGACAGTTTATTTGGCTTAATGCTATCACTATTTTTTTCAACTGTTGTGACAGTTCAAAAGTATTTATCAAGCTTGCTAATATTAACATTTTCCATTAGCTTTATTTAAAAAAACACAAAGTATTGTTGTTTTGAAGTGTATTTTCACATAGATCTTCATGTTTGCATTTGGCAATTCAACTGTCTAATTTATTTTATTCCAAAATAAATGAATAATATTTATGCCTTATCTGAGTACAGGATATTCAATAAGAATAAGAGGAACTTTATCTTTCTATGATCTTGATCACTTCAGGTTTTCCTGAACCAATAGTATAAATAGATCCAGATACAGCCTAAAAAGATGCAGCAAAAGGCACAAAGATACATTTTATTTGATGCAACACAACAACTTAGAAAATGCTAAGGTTTAGGTTATGAAACACCATTAGGAACAGCAAAATTAATCAAAACTCAAGTGTTCCCAATTAAGAAATGTGTTGGCAACAATAATCCCCCCCCCCTTTATTCTGAATGAGGACTCCAATCTTCAATTAGTTATTTCACTCAAATTATATCATTACTCACTTGCCAAACAATTCTCGATGGCCAACACCTTTAAAAACAACCAAAGAAATAGAAATAATAAGATATCCAGAAAACAGATTTTCTATTAGGTAGGTATTGTGAATGAAAAGACACATTTCTTGAGTCCCATCATAGGACAATGTTTAATAGACAGGACCTGGAGCGTACCAAGTTTGTCTTATCTTTTTGGGTGATCAAAGACAATCAGAGATAGACACTCCTTCAAATATCCTGGTCCCATGCCATGAAGGGCCTTATAGGTAACAACAAATAGTCAATGTTCTTCTTTCCTGATGCCAAGTTTAGTGGAGAATTGGGGCATGGGGATGGGCAAAATGGCCATAGTCTTGGGAACTGCAGGGCATAAGTTTCCTGCTGGTCCAATCCTACTTGTAGAAGTGCTCTTTCCTGGCCTCTGCTAAGCAGAGATCAAACATACCCAGTCCCAGTTCACTTGCTTGTTCATTTATTATATTTTATCCCACCTTATTACATTATAAGTAACACAAGACACCAAACATAGGTCCCTCTTCCTATTTTTTTTCCACAGCAACAACAGCCCTGTGAGATGAGTTGTGCCTAGAAAGAATGACTGGCCTCAACAGCCAGCTTTTATGCCTAAGGTAGGATTAGAAGTCAGAGTTTCCTCTAGATCAGAGGTTCCCAAACTTGGCACCTTTAAGACTTGTAGACTTCAACTCCCAGAGTTCTCCAGCTGGCTCAAAGATCAAAACCTGAATCACTATACCATAATGAGATTAAATGATACCATTGTTAGTAAAAACCAACTAGCATTGTCACTATTGCCTGTGAACTCTACAAAACCGCTGTTTTCTGTTTCTGCCTTGTCACCACCACACAGCTGACCCATGTGCCACCTCAGAAGACTCCACTGGCTGTTTTTAAAAAAATCACATAGTCCGAAGCCAAGGGCTCAGTTTTCTGACAACCACTGAGGCTAATTTTCTCTGGCCAGCTTGGAAGTGTCAGCTGCTTCCTTATGCTTGCTTGTGCTTCACTGCTATGTGGTGACAGTCTGCCATGAATTCCTGAGAGGATAAATGAGAGAGTGAATGCTTGTGGGGGATGCTTGTGGATGCTTCAAGGTCACCCAGCTAAGGGAAGAAGACAGTTGCATAACAATCTACACTTGAACTGACCATTCTGAAAACATCTTGCTTGAACCTGATTTGCCATGGGAGTGGGGGTAGCAATGGGAGGAAGTTAACGGAGGGAATAGTTGAACTTGGAGATTTTGGCACACAATTTTCAGCTCTGGCTATGCATTACTGCAATACACTTGACCTAATAAAACTATACCTTTCTCAACAAATGGAACCAATGGTTGTTTCTAATTAGGGATTTAAGTCATGGTAGGTCTGACAGGAGAGTTCTAATATTTCTCCCTTTTTTCCTGTACCACATACCATACAATTATAGGGAGCCTCTGGCCCAGCTGACATAGCCTGTGGCCCTTTTTCCAGAGTTCCAGCAGCTCAGGAAATCCACATCCACATATGACACTATCTAACTTCTCTGCACAGAACAACTCGCCCAGCTTGGTGCTGTGTTAAAAACAAAATTATCTTTAGCAAGGAGAGCTGAGAATGCACTTTACTTTGGCCTTTAATCTTTTTAGGTGCAGAAAGACATTCTTCTCTATCTTTCCCTGTAATGCTTGCATATGTCCCATCTTCCATCTTTTTTTTTCTGCTTATTAAGCTGTCCGATCTATCCAGGTCACAGTTATGCCCTTTGATTCTTGACCTCAATTTACACCAGAGAAACGAATTGCGATCTTCTGGCCACCAGGGATCTGAAAACCTAGGATCAATTTCACCACTGAAGCCATTTCCTGCAAGGCGTAAAGTTTGCCATTACTCCTTGAAAGCGATTAGCTCCATGAGCTTTCCATTTGTTTTCTATTCATATTTGCTGCTGATTTATTGATTCTAGATAAATCAAGAAAAAGCCATAGTTGATTCCAGAGAGGAAAACAAATATCCAGAACCTCGGGTGAGCGTAGAAATGGCTTCATCAAAATCAAAGTTTCTTCCAAACAACTCAAACTAATTGCATCTTGTTTTGGAAGAGAAAACTATCTGAAGTCAGTGGTAAGTGAGATATCTAGGGTTATCCTTCTCCAGATGGTGATTTCCTCCCCCACCCCCGTCCTATGTGTTTAGTACTCCTGAGGACTAATATTGTCTGTGAACAAGCACTGATGCAATGCAAATTTCGGAAGCAACAATTCCTTGCTATCCTTGGAAAACATGTGACTAATCCTTATCTTTAGTATAGCACCACAATGATCTGATAAATTGGCCCTAGCTCAGGGGTGGGCTGCTACAGGTTTGTCCAGGTTCAGGAGAACCTGTAACTAACGTTATGGCAGGTTAGGAGAACCTCAATCCCATCCCCGATTGGCCCCACCAACCCTGCCCCTCCCCTGCCCGGAGTCTCCACGTGGCCCATTTTGGATGTGAGGTAAGTGCAGGGCCCACAGGGAGGCTCAGAGAGTGGGGAAAGACTTCCAGAGCCCGTTGGAGGCAGTTTTCATCCTCCCAGAGGCTCGAAGAAAGCCTCCAGAGCCTGGGGAAGATGAAAACAACTTCCCCCTGCCATGGTGCAGGAGGCCGACTATGCCATGCCCACCCAGCTACCAGGCAGAGAATCCATTGCTGAAATTTTTGAAGCCTACCCTGCCTAATCTCTAGGATGATAAATCAGAATAGGTGGATTTCAAGTTGTGTTTCTCAAACCAACTGTGCATTATATTTCCCTCAAGGTTGTTAGGATGGTCGGTTTAATTCTTAGATCATTTCTGATTTGTTGGCTATTCTGATTTGTTGGCTAAAGCAGCACACCATGAATGGAAGATGATCTTTGGCAAACCAACAATCACTTTTCCCCAAGAAACTAGCTTTTACTTAAGTTTACCTTGTATTAAACTGAAGATGGTTAGAACCAAAAGAGGAAACAAGGAGGATGTCAGCACTTCTTCATTGGATAATCAGGAAAGAAAACCACAAGACTCCATTGATAGAAATCAAGTGTACTTTTACTCATTATGAACAGAAGGTAGCAAAGCGAAGTCTGATTATTTAGGCGCGAAAGCAAATGATATATTGTATAACCCATTCCCCACACCTTGGCATCCCATGCACAGTCCAATCATAATTCTCCCAAGTGTCAGGTGCGAGGTAACTTCGAAAGGCATCACCAAGATGGAATGTCGGTGCCGTTGGCCTTGGTGGGAAACCTCCTCCGCATGCGCAGTAGGATGGGCAGTAGAAACTCCAGAATCTTCCTCCAGCACAACAATCAGTCCCCTCCCAAATACCATGCCCTCCCTCCCCATTTCAATGGCAGCCGAAGCAGCAGCAAAGCAGAGGCTGACATCTGGCCCTCCTCCGGAAAAAGGCGGTCAGACCTGGAAAATGACAAAACACAAACGAACAGACAAACAACAAAAAACGGAAAAGGAAAAACAGGGGGGGGGGAGAGAGAGAGAGAAAATCAGGAAGCGCGGAAAACTAGGGCTTGTCAGGATAAGCAGAATAGAACTGGTGGAGCAGCTCGGGGGCCCGGACATGAGTCTTATCCACCCACTCGGCATGAGACGGGGGAAAATGCTTCCAAGCCACAAGGTACTGAACTTGATTCCGCCGTCTGCGAGAGTCCAAAATTTCTCGAATCTCAAAATGCTGTTCACCATCAATCAACAGGGGGGCAGGTGGCAGTCATTAAAAGTGGGGTTGGAGCCAGTAGGCTCTGAGGCTTCGACCTCCCCATCTGGGGCTGTGCTGGTTCAAATGCGCAGCCATCCCTCCCTCCAGTTAATGCAAGGGTTCCATTTACGAAGCCAGGGGAGTCCCAAAATAAGGGTTCTGTCCATCCCAGGTGCCACAATGAAAGAGATTAATTCTAGATGGGTTCCCATTTTCATTTCGAGAGGTTCAGTGTAAAAATGGGCTGGGCCCCCACCTGCAATGGACCCATCAATCTGGCAAAACACAATAGGGGTTTTTAAAGTCCTTAACTTCAAGCCCAGCTTCTCAACCATTGCTGGACTAATCATACATCTGGAGCAGCCAGAGTCCAGGAGAGCTGAAAGCTCTTCCGTCTCACCAACAGGTGGCACCCTTAGCTCAATTGGGATTAACATGGGGCCTTTATTTGAACTCACCCAACGATGAGAGGTGTCGTCATCGGATTCATCAGAGGAGCTGGTGGTGACGTCCCCTTCCTCCTCCTCCGGCTGGAAATGCTGGGGAACATTCTCAGCAGCGCACGCAGCTTCTTTCTTCTTCCCCGGGGCCGTGCCTGCCTTCCCCTCCCTCTTGGTAGGGGGTGGAGCAGTCTGGGCTAGTTTAACGCGGCAATCCACGGCGCGATGGCCTCCCTTCCCACAACAGAAGCACATGAAAGGCTTGGTCTTGCCGGCGAAGCTTCCCCTCCCTTCACTCCTGATGCAAAACGGGGCTTTTTGGGCTGGGGGGGGGCGACCTCTTCGCTTCTTTCTCTTTTGCGCGTTGAAGTCTAGCCAAATCTAACTCAACGTCTGCTGCATTTTTGTACCAAGCAACTGGGAAGGTGTCTGTTAGCGCATTGCTGGTAAATGTCCTCATTCAACCCCAAGGCAAATTGATCCAGGAGGGCCTCTTCTGACCACCCCCTCATATACACTGATAGCTGTTGAAAATCCTGAACATATTCAGCCACTGGTCTTTTTCCCTGCTTTAGGGCCATAAAATTCACCTACCCTTGTTTCTCAATCAGTGGGTCATCAAACCTCCTCTTCAGTGCAGCCATAAAGTCATTAAAATTCCTAAGGAGAGGGGAATTGCATTGGTGTAAGTTCACCATCCAATCAGCCGCCTTTTCTTCCAATGAAAGTAAAATCATCCTCACTTTCATCTCATCCGTTTCTAAATCTGGACCATATATTTCCATATAATTCCAAATTTGAATGACGAATAGCCCCAACCTCTTGGGATCACCGTTATATTTTACTGTTAAGGGAGGGACTTTTGCCATTTGGCGTCTTCTGGGGGGGGGGCTACTCTGGCAGCAGCCCTGGCTGTGGGGGGGGAGGCTGGTTCTGGGTTTTCTTGCTCCCAACCTCCCTCGGCCTCTTCACCCTCCCTAAATTTATGCATGGAGTACCTTTGTTCAAATTCTTCCGTTTGCTCCCTTTCCATCGCTCTCCCTCGGGTCTTTCGCTCGGTCATAGCCTCTTCAAGGAGCCGTTTCGCCTCGGACAATCTGTAATCCTCGACCCCAGCTTCCTCCCATTCAGCTGGTTTCTTTTTCAGTCTCCTTCTGGTGACTCCTGCATCCAATTCTTCAGATTCCTCTTTTTGCCCAACTCCCAAAGTCCATCAGGGACGAACCATAGGCTCTTCTACTCTTAGGCCAGCCAGTCTTTCAGGTAAAGATGGGTCTGCAGTTGCCCCTTCAGTCTCCTCTTCATCGCTCACATGCAATGACATTTTTCTTTGTTCCTTCTTGTGACTGCACCCCCCATGGTAGGTTGAAACTCCTGGTGGGGTGTATGAGACTTCGCTTATTGTCAGCACTTCTTCATTGCATAATCAGGAAAGAAAACCACAAGACTCCATTGATAGAAATCAAGTGTACTTTTACTCATTATTAATGAACAGAAGCATAGCAAAGCGAAGTCTGATTATTTAGGCGCGAAAGCAAATGATATATTGTATAACCCATTCCCCACCCCTTGGCATCCCATGCACAGTCCAATAATAATTCTCCCAAGTGTCAGATGCGAGATAACTTCGAAAGGCATCACCAAGATGGAATGTCAGTGTCGTTGGCCTTGGCGGGAAACCTCCTCCGCATGCGCAGTAAGACAGGCAGTAGAAACTCCAGAATCTTCCTCCAGCACAACAATCAGTCCCCTCCCAAATACCATGCCCTCCCTCCCCATTTCAATGGCAGCCGAAGCAGCAGCAAAGCAGAGGCTGACAGAGGACCTGTCTAGGAATACACCTTTGCAAACTTCCATTTGGTCTCCGAAAGACCCTCACAAGCCCAGCTTCTTCTGGTGCCATCATCATCTGCAACCCCTATGGCCTTCAGAGGACAAAGAAATTAAAACTGTAGTCTCCAGCCACAAGTTAGTTCCCTGCCCTGCCTTAGAGGAAGCCTTGCAGTAACACAATTTATAGCTAATTAAAGTCACATTTTTATTTTATTCTGCTGACACAGAACCTGACTGGAAAAAAAAATCTTGGCAGATTGCTTGATATGAAGCACTGACTTTATTACTCAAGTACTAATATTCCACAATGCTTCTCTTATTATTCCTTCCATCCGCATCTGGGTAATTTTCTAAGCGCAGAGAAGGCTGAAAACCTGGGCCATTGTTCAGAAGGTGCAGAGACCATTTCGCTTTTTTGCATCTGAGAGCAGCGTGAGAAAAGTTGAAAAGAGACCACATCCAGAAAAAGCTTATCCTCCCCTCTCCATCTATGAAATCCATGGCTCTTTTCAAAGACCAACAAAGCAGTATGTGTTCCTTTAGACACTTGAAGACTGCAAGGTAAGTCCAAGGTTAGACTGGGAGGTTAAACAAAATCTTTGAAAAGGACAATGGAAAATCACCATTGAAGCAACTACCTAGACATCTTCATGGAATCACTACAATCAGAGGTGGGTTGCTCCCAATTCGGCCCTGTTCAGCCGAACCAGTAGAGGAATTCAGGCCTGGGTCGCAGAAGTGACAGCGACCCAGGCCTGCCACACCCCCAAACCGGTTTCCTCGCCACCACTGGGGCACCGCCAGTTTGGTTTTTAGTGACTGCACATGCGCGAAGAACAATTTACATTGAACAGCGCACAAACATGAAGAGAGCACGCATGCATTTGCATGAGTTGCAAACTGGTAGTAAAACCAGCAGCAACCCACCCCTGATTCCAATGCAGCACATTCAAAGGAAAGTTTACTTTCATATAATTACTTTCCATGTACATAACTAAAAACATTCTTTTCTGCTCTTAAAACTTAAATTCCAGAAATGATTTTAAAGGAGTATTGAGCCTGGAAGTAAGCCTTTTGAGAAGCATGCAGCAGGCCCAGATCTCATGGCTCTGTTGAAATGGGTGCAAAGCATATTCCTCTGAATGAAAGCAGAGTTTTCTTCACCTTGCATTTCTTATTTCCAGGATAATTTAAGTTACATTGTCAAAAACTGAAATTCAAAAACAATCTGAAAGAGTGCTTCAGACCCTAGCAAACAATGCCAGAATCATGGTGGTGCAGTGGCTAGACTGCAGTATTGTACGCTAACTCTGCTGATTGCCAGCAGTTCGATTCTGACAGACTCGAGGTTGATTCAGCCTTCAACATTTTTTTTTTTTGAGGTTGGTAAAATGAGGACCCAGATTGTTGGGGGCAATATGCTGACTCTCTAAACCACATAAAGAGGGTTGTAAAGCACTATGAAGTGGTATAAAAGTCTAAGTGCTATTGCTATTGCCGTGTTCCTTTTTTAAAGCAACAGAAACTTGAAAAAGGCTGCTTGAAGAGGCATTTTAATGAGTTGACTCTTTAAAGGGGTGGCTTCTTTTGCCAGACTTGTGTAAAACTTTGAAAAAGGATGCAGTTGCTTTCATGGTCAGCAAGACATCTAATGCTCAGGAAATCCAAAGCATTTCTTGTAAATAATTTCAGCAAATCCCTACTTTAAATCCTCTTATCCTTTAAGTTAACCCTAAGGCAGAACTTCCTATATTTTCTCTCTCTTTTTTTGGAGGGGGGGGGGAGAAGAAGAGAGGGTTTTTTCTGTGAGTTTGTACAGTTAATAAAAAAATGATCCCAACTGAAGGGCGCACATAATTCAGTTAATTGCTTCACACTACAGTACATAGCTATTTGGAATCGGTCTGTTTCTTTTCACTGCAACAGCATGGAGATAAATAAGCAATTTTCATACATATTACAAAACATAAGCATGCCTTAGCCTAATTCATATTCTTGTGATTAATAATCCAAAGCATTGGGATGAAATATGTCCAACCATATAAAATGCCATTTCATTAGTCCATTCATTTAGGTGTGAAATATGACTGCAGTGTGCCTTGATTGGAGCAACAGAACCAACAGCAGACTAGGAAATGAGAGGTAAGGTAGACAAGTCAAGAATAAACTAAAATATAATGTAGACCATGGTCTCTCTGTTCAGGGCATAGCAGTCCCGGCTTAATCAGGATCTCTTCCCATCCTTTTTAAGAGAATGCCTCCATTCTGTCTTGTTTATGAAAGGACAGGAAAAACCACCCTGGAAAAAATGAAATTCACTTAGGTTTTTATACTCCACTGCACAATCACCACCCAGCAAATTCTTCATTAAGAGAGGTAATTACTTTAATGAAGATTAAATATAATTTAAAATCCACATTCATCTTTATCTACCTATTGCAGGTCAAAATTAAAAAAGAACTGGAGGGCTCCTTGGAGAGGGGGGGAAGATTTCCTATCCAATGAGAATTTAGCCCTAAAGTTCTTAATTCCCCCTGATCTTCATCTATCTAAAAAATCTCATCCATCACTGTCTTTTGCCAGCAAGCTCAAAAGTAGTAACTTCTGCTAATTTGTTAGCATTCCATTTTTTACAATGATCAACCAAGCATGTAGGACATGAAGTAATTAAAATCAGAAAATGTACAGTAATCATACATTTCGCATTATTGTTTGTACCAAGGCTGAACTTAAAAGAACATATTTAAGAGAAGAAAAAGCAGCTAGAGTCTCTTTGTGTCTTTTTTTGTAGTTACTCATTTGCCACTCGGGGCTAATCTGAGCAATACAGTGTTTAAGATTCTCTAAACAAGAATCTGCCTTTAAGGTTTTTGTTTTCAACAGTATAAGTAAACCTGCAGAGGTCCAAATCCTAACAAAGTCACTACACTTGGAGCGAGGACAGGAACTTAAGCCAGTGACTGCCTGGGGAATTCTGGGAATTGAAGTCTGCAAAAGTTAAAGTTGCCAAATTTGCAGCTCACTTAAACAACCCTCTTAGCCATTTTCTTCACAAAATTCTTACCACCACCATACTCAGATTTCAAATAAATCACAGCCATTTATCCAAAGAGGAGGTAGTATCCTATCACAGAATGTTCAGGATACTACTGTATAGTATACACTGTCAATGGACTTTGTCAGTTGAGTTTGGATTGTACACCAATTCTGTCTGCTTGGGATGATTTCTAGCCAGCTTCAACCCTTCATGATGGGAGACAAATTGCTCTATAATTAACAGACTGATTTTTACCCGTCTTTTAGGTCATTGGAATCAAAATACAATGTTTCAATTCTCCAACCAGTTGGCCAGAATTAATACAGGTAAATTGATAGGAATAGGATCTCACCAATAAGTATGATTATTTTTCTTCTTGCTCTCCTAAGAATAGATTTTGGGGTCATGCTATGAAACTAAAAGAGCCCAGGAAAAAAAAATGAAAGAAAGCAGCTCACACAGCAAACAGTTCAGTGATGAAATTCATTTACAAGTCATAGGCATGAGTGCCCATGTTATTGCTTTAAAATGGGATGAGGTCATTTAATAAAAGTTATCAATAAAAACAATTCACTTTGGCCGTGTATGTCTGCAGATTTAGAAGCAAGATAGTATAACAATGATATCTGTTGCTGGGTAACACAAATGAACATTGCTATGTATTTATTTGTTTATTTTATCCAATTTTTATGCTGCCTCAGTCATAAAACTCTGGATAACTGATATGTCACATACAGTGGTGGGTTTCAAAATTTTTTAGAACCTCTTCTGTATGTGTGGCCTGCTTTGTGGGAGTGGCTTGCCAGCCATGTGACTGGGTGGGAGTGGCTTGCAAACCATGTGACCTGGTGGGAGTGGCTTGGCAGTCATGTGATTGGATGGGCATGGCCAACTTGTAAAATGTGGTGAAACTCACTTAACAACGCTCTTGCTTAGCAGCAAAAATGTTGGCTCAGGAACTCTGGCATTGAAGTGTGCAAATCTTAAAGCTGTCAAGTTACAAGACCCTTGTACCCCTAACCCTTTAGAAAAAAAACCCGGGGGTGTTCAAACTTGACAGCTTTAAGACTTGTAGACTTCAACTCCCATAATTCCTCCTCTCGCTCTTCATCTTGATGATGTGCGAACGGGTGGGGGGGAGCTGGAACCGGTTCTAAACAGCACTGTAGATTTGTGGAACCTCTTCTATAGGTTAGAACTAGCAGGAATCCACCCCTGGAATGGAATGGAATGGAATTTAAACAGGGAAGGAGGCCATTTTAACATTGGGGCCAAAATATTCTCAAAGTCTTGGGTGGTTTCCACACTTGGGATTAGGAATTTATAATCTTCATAAAGGATTGTGAAATTCTACCTGGAACAGGAAATTCTCAAGCTGTCAGAATGTAAGCCAGAGGATTCAATAATCAGTAGTCTGAATTGTTCCTAGCAGCTGTAGGAGGTTAGCACCCACCCCTCTCCTAGAAAAATAAAATATTTTAGGAAATATTAAAAAGGTAGAATATTATATTTCCCTGGATAAGACAAGAAGAAACATGCTTTGAAGACAAAGCAGCTCCCTGCAGCTTCCTGGGGCCTCCCCACCTTTGTCAATGGGCCATTAAGGCCTGAGCCAGTATGTTCTACATAACAAAGATCTACTTACTTCAGGCAGAGCCATAATACACCACCCAGCAAGGCTCAACCAAACTTGGACTCAAAAGACAGACAGCCTACAAAGTTAGCTAAGACCACTGTTCCCTCTAAGGTGCGCGCCTGCGTGCCTGCGCACATGGCTGCAATACCCCGCGCAGTAGTTTCTAATTGCCGCGCAGAGGCATGTTAGGTATCTGGACACGAACTACAGAGCGATCGCAATCAAAACCTCCTCCAGCTAAACCTTTTCTACTGCAGTACTTTGCCGCCCGACTTCAGGATTCTCTAATCAGTGTAGGTTGAAAAGAAAAACGGGAAAGGGATCTTAAAGATTTAAAACACTGGAGCAAATGCTTCAGAGGCAACAACAGTTTTCACAGGGAATTAGAACAGTCAGAGAGCCCTGCCTGGAGTTTTGCTCTCCCTCCCCCCCAACTTCAGACCTGCTGAGAGATCGGGTAATTTGCTATTGCCTGGGCTGGCTCTCCCCGGTTACATTTAGCAACAATGTAGCTCTTTTTCTCCCTCCTCAGCCCCGCCCGACTTCAGGATTCTCTAATCTGTGATTCTGTGTAGGTCGAAAAGAAAAAAGGAAGAGAGAGGGATCTTAAAGATTTAAAACACTGGAGCTAATGCTTCAGAGGCAACAACAGTTTTCATGGGGAATTAGAACAGTCAGAGAGCCCTGCCTGGAGTTTTGCTCCCCCCCCCTTTCAGACCTGCTGCAAGATCGCTAATTTGCTATTGCCTGGGCTGGCTCTCCCCGGTTACATTTAGCAACAATGTAGCTCTTTTGAGCTCTTTTTCTTCCTCCTTGTTTCTCGGGGCTCCACCAATGGGGGAGCAAAGCCCAGCGCCAGGCTTTGGGCTAACACAGGGATCTGCAAAGTTGGCTGTTTTAAGACTGGTGGACTTCAACTCTCAAAATTCTGGAAGTTGAAGTCCACCAGTCTTAAAAGAGCCAGCTTTGCAGATCCCTTGGCTAACATGATTGATGCCCTCAGAGCTGGAAAGAGGCGAGAGAGCCCGGTCATGACACACATCAGCTTTGTGACCACATTGCTGAGTAATAAAAATTCCAGTCCCACGTTGTAACGAAGGAGTACCTATATTTGATAACTCATTGGGATTTTCAAAGTCATTGAGAATATTTTTGCTTTTAATCTAATTAAACTTCCTATCTGTCAGTTTAAAATAGTGACTTCCATAGAGCAAACTAAAATCACTACTTTATAAACAAAAGGAAGGTGTTTTTTTCTCTTATTTGGTTATGGTAGAGCCATTTTAACAATCTATTTATATTTGCAAGTAGTATGCAGTTTAGAAATTAGTTTTGCAGTAGTAGTAGGTTACTGAAACCCTCTGTACAGAAAGGAGCAAATTCCCACAAATTTTTAAACAACAAGCATTGTTGAACATGCAGGCAATAAATCCTTGAGTTTACAAATTAACGATGGAAGAAAACTCTTAGATGTGAATGAGACTTTAATTATGGTGATTTTAATAATTTTACTCATTTAAAATAGCAAATTGCATATAGTACATTCACAGAAGCATACAGTGTATAGACAACTTTTGCAATTGAATGTTAACTCATTAAAATGAAGTATATCAAGGTTAAATCCCGGATTTAACTTTGATTGGCAGATTCAAAGAATTTACCGCCAGAATTCCTGGGTAGCAAAACAGCGACAGCTTCCGAGGGACATAATAATATACTTTACCACAAGGGAATCCAGAAATGAGATAATACAGAGGCTTTACAGCAAGAGGTTGAGAATTGACGGACAGGACTTGATTGTTTTTAAAGAGATACCATTTCAATTATTAAGAACAAGGAAAGAGTACGCTTTCTTAACCGAAGAACTCAGAAATTCTCAGATTCCATACAAATGGGAAGTCCCAGCTGGTATTACAGTTACATTTGGCAACCAAAAACACCGCATTAACTCTGTCTGTGAAGCCCGAGAATTTTACTACGAGACCCTGAAGGCGGGACTTCCTGATTCATCCGGACCTGGAGAGAGACAAGGAGAAGGAGAAGACAAACAGCGAGACACGTGGCTACAAGGCGGAGGGTGTTGCTTTCCTCTTCCCGAAGGGCAGAAGACTAAAGAATAAAGACTAAGCGATGTTCTTAAAGCTTTATGATTTCCGTCTGGGATAAAATGGAAAAGTGGTATATTGATGATGAGACATGGAGACTGAAAGAAGCGTTGCTTATTGTGGACACATATTGTATATAAGATTTGTCTGAATTCTAACTCAAATTGCGCATGAATTATTTTCTTAGGCGAGGAGAGCGGAGATTGCGATCTTTTTGAGTTGTGGTCTGGGACGAACGGAGTTGGGAGGCGCATGGGAGAGGGAAGGGTAGCGAAAGCTTAATTAGACTACTTGGGGCTAGAATGCAAGCTGATATTTGTTTGAGTTGCTATTTCAATATAAGGTCAAGAAAGATTGGTCGGAGAGTCTTCAGGAAAGTGGAGTAAATATGGGAGGAGCAATGGACGCGGATAAAATATATATATGGACATGGATAAAGGCAGGGTGGAAGGTAAAAAATTTACATGTGGAGGTGGGTAAGGATAGAAAGGGAGGTGTTGGAAATGAAAAATGAAAGAAGTACTTGAGTTTAATGGTTTTATAGAAAGGTTTGGATATTCGGATAAAAAAGAGAGAAATTAAAGGTTTGAATAGATAGACAAAGCAATGAGACTTTTAGTTGGGGAATCCTAATTGATCAACTTACCTGGCTCTAATATAGTTTGAAACCCTGCAAGTAGTAAAATAATCGAAATTTGGAATGAGCTACATTGTTTAAGATTTACAGATAATGGGAAGCTGTGTTAACGTAGTGGGTTTATTGACCCTTCTCTGTTTCCCCTTTCTTTTTAGGTGTGTGTGTATTTTTTATTATTCTCTTTTTTTTTTTTTTGGCTTTTCTTTTCTTTTCTTTTTTTAATTTTAAAGTTAGCTGGCCTTATTATACTCAAATGCTTGTTAAAGAATTATGCCGGGTATGGGACCTGCGAAGCCGTAAGGGGGTTAGGGAGGGGGGATTATAGGGGGGAGGGGGGAGGGTGGAATTACAGTTTCAATTCTTAGAACAATAAGAATTCACTTGTATACTGCGGCTCGTTTTCCTTTTTTTTTTTCTCTTTTTCTCTTTTATTCTTTTAAAAAAAAACAAAAAACAAACTGATGGATACACCAAAGCGAGGAGAAGAGGGAAAGAGGAGGGAGAAGTAAAGAGGGAGTGAGAGGGAATGTAAGGAGGGTGAGATGGAGGGAGGGGGAGATGTCTGAGGGGGAAGGGAAGTAGAAGAGGGGAATGCTGGAGGGGTGAAATGAAAGTTGGAGGGGGAGAAGAGAGGGTGTATGGGGGATTGAAGTGTTATGTTGGGGTTTTTTTTTTTGTTGTTTGTTTTTTTTTCTCTTTGTTTTTTTGTTACGCACAGTATATAAGTGATTGTATAAAATGAAAATGAAAATGAAATAAATAAAATGTATTTGAAAAAAAAAAAAATGAAGTATATCAAGTGAAATTCATTAAAATGAAGTATATCAAACATTTACTATTTTAATATTAGTGGTATTAAGTGCCATTTATATATTCATTTCAAAGCTCTTTTTTATTTAATCCAAAATGAATTTGAAAAGATAATTGTAATAATTGATAAACCCTAACCCTATAGGTACATCATCAGTCAGTGCTGATGTCAAAACGTAAAGCTGGAGTAAATGTTGTTACGAAGAAAAAGTGCAGCTGGAAGTTTGAACTAGAATGGTCTTGGGTGACATCTGTGAAAAAAATTCAGGTGCTCAGGCATGAAAATGTGCCGCTCAAACACTATACTTTTCCGCCCACACTGAAAAAAAATTAGAGGGAACATTGGCTAAGACCCCTGCCCGCTTAGAGTCTGACAGCCAATGGGATACATTTCTTTTACAGGAATAGGAAACTCTAAGGTGGAGTCCAAGAGAGGGTATAAAACTCAGGCACTCTCAGCATCTCTTCCCTTTTCTTCACCCAACATCTTCAAGGCATGTGATTGCCTGTCCACCATTAAAACCATCTTTCCAAACAGCCTCTGTGTTTCCAGTGTCTTTTTCCCCACTTGGAACTGAACCCAGATGGACATTTCTTCCAACACAACTAATAGATGGCCATGGCTGTGATCAAAGAGGTAATATTCTTCTAAATCAGGTTTTATCTGTCGGCCCACATGACACAGCATTCTGTTTTAATCAAAGTCTCCAAATAGTCTTCAAAGATTGTCTGAAATAGAGTACACTGCAGTAATCCAGGCACAAAATGAAGTGAGGGGACAGCTCTAAGAAAGGCCACATCAAGTGCATGAGCAAAAATTGGAGGGTTGTTTTCCTGACCATGGCTTCCACCTGCTATCCTCTCAAGGGCATGAATCCAGGAGAACCCCTAGTTTATAGACTTTCCCTTTCAGGGGTTCAGCAACTCCACCCCAATTCAAAGTTGCTGCTTGTAAAGAACGAGAACAAATGTCCATTGTGAGATTCAACTTGTATTCTCTCTTTGGAGTTTCATTAGATATTTGCTTAGCCATTATGTGTTGTATAGTAAAAGTTAGTCCTCGCTGTTACGAATGACAGCTCGGCAGCAGCCAGGCGCGTCTTAGCCAATCAGACGCGCCTGTCAGTTGCCGGGCGAGTCTGAGGAACTATAAAAGGCAGACTCGTTCAAACTGTCAGTTGTTCAGCACCAGAGCAGACGAACACTCCAGTCCAGCTGGAGCTGCTTCTCTGCCTCTCTCTCTACACAGATCATCCTTCTGTTGCTACATTGTTAAACCAGCACCCTGCCTGGTTGTTACCTGTTACTGTTACAAGTTGTGTTAAAATAAATTGGTTACAGAGTTACCGGACACGAGCCTCTGTCTCATTCCTGAAGATATAATACTGGCGACGAGGACTGGGGACCTGTAACCAGAAGAAAAAGGAACCAACTGCCACTTCTCCAACCAACTGCTATGGCCGGAATGCCAATGTTTGCCCCTTTTGGGGTTGGAGGTGAAACCTGGGAGGCATTTCTTGAACGGTTTGAATGCTTTTTAATCGCTAACAACCGTCAAGGTCAGTCTCAAGCGAGGAAATGTGGGTTCTTCCTTACGGCTTGTGGCCCAGAAATGTTTGCCACCGCAAGGTCCTTTGCCGCCCCTAGAGCGGTGTACGACCTCACCTGGCAAGAACTAACAGACGGATTGCAGGCATACTACGCACCTACTCCATCTCAAATAGCCAGACGCTTCGCTTACCGCAGGCGAGTCCAAAAGCCTGCAGAAACGGTGAATCAATTTTTGCAAGCCTTGAGAGTTGCTGCAGCGCAGTGTGAGTTCCCAGATCTTGAGGCAAATCTCGCAGAGCAATTCGTCTGTGGCCTAAAGGATATTTTTCTCAGGCGTAGACTTTTGGGCAAGCCTAAGGTCACATTAGCTTATGCCATAGACGAGGCTCGCGCTGCGGAGTTGGCAGATTCATCCTCCAACGAAATAGAACGCTACCTCGCGCAGATGACGGTTGCTGGAGGGTTACCTGCCACTCAAGCCTCAACCGTTCCAACTCCTCCTCCGCTCCAGCAGCCAACGTACATTACAAATCTAATTGATGAGCTAGCCCCCCTGCCTGACTATCTACAACAACTTCAGGTAGATAGACTTGGAGCACAACCCCGCCGTCAGCAGCCTCGACAGAGTCAAGCCATCAGCCGTTTCCCTTCAAACTCCTCTGCTTGCATTGGCTGTGGTGGAGCGCACGCCCGGGCTAATTGCCCCTTCAAGGCAGCGGTTTGCCGCCGCTGCGGAAAGAAAGGACATTTAGCCCATGTCTGCAAGGCTTCACTTCCTACTCCTTCTGCAGCAATCGAGCCACCTCCTCCATATGGTCCTCCTCCACCCCCGCCGAAGAGCTCGCAGCAGCGGAAACCTGCTCAGCGTCAAGACGAATGCTTTAACATCAATCAAGCTTCTTCGTCCCTGCATGACACCTCCATCAACTCATCCTCACAGGGTACAGACAAAATCAATATTAAAATACTGATTGAAGGGAAGCCGTGTCAGATGGAAGTGGACTCCGGCTCATCAAAATCCCTTCTTTCTTGGGACACTTTTTCTATGTTGTGCCCCCACGTGAAACGTTGTCACTTGTCACCCCTTAACGCAATTTTAACAGACTATCAAGGCTCCCATATCTCTATCCTAGGTTCATATGCCTTGAGGGTTTCTTATGGCAAGTTTTGCGCTGTTTTACCTGCTTTAATTGTTCAGAAACCTTTACCAGCAATTCTGGGGTTAGAATGGTTTTCTCCCTTGGGTATCTCCCTTCAGGGGATTCATTCTACTGTGGACACGCCCCCAGACATAGCAGCAGTCTTGTCAGACTATGCTGATATCTTTGATGGGCAGCTAGGCCATTACAAAGGCAGCCCCATATCCCTTAGCTTGGACCCCCAGGTTGCACCAATCAGACTGAAGGCCCGCAGGGTGCCCTTTGCATTAAGGCCAAAGGTTGAAGCTGAGCTCGATAAGCTCGTGGCGCAGGGCATACTGGAGCCCGTCGACCACTCACCTTGGGAGACCCCCATTGTGATTGCAGTGAAGGCCGACGGCTCCATTAGGATCTGCGCCGACTATAAGTCGACCATCAACCTTGGCCTTCAGGCAAACCCCTATCCAGTCCCTGTTGTACAGCACCTGCTCCATTCCTTGGGGCAGGGCCGTATTTTCGCTAAACTGGATATGGCGCAGGCCTACCAGCAACTCCCTGTGGATGACGATGCGGCGGCTGCCCAAACCATCGTCACCCACCGGGGGGATTTCCGTTGTCACCACCTTCAATTCGGCGTTTCCGTTGCCCCGGGGATTTTCCAGAGCCTCATGGAACGTCTGCTCCATGGGCTCCCTGGAGTGGTACCTTACTTTGATGACATCCTGATCGCTGCTGACAGCCGCTCAGACCTCATCAAAGTACTGAGGAAAGTCCTCGACCGTTTCAGGGGCGCGGGTCTTAAATTTAAACGCAGCAAATGTTTCTTTGCTGTGCCCCAAGTGGATTTCCTGGGCTTCACAATTGATGCCCAGGGAATTCATCCTACCCCTTCTAAATTGGCAGCTATCAGGAACGCTCCCACTCCTACTACAAAGGCGCAGCTCCAATCGTTCCTGGGGCTTCTAAATTTCTATGCGCCTTTCATCCCTCACAAGGCATCACTAGCCGAGCCGCTACATCGGTTGCTCGACCGATCCGCGCCTTGGCAATGGGGCAGCCGCGAAGCGCATGCATTCGCGGCTGTCAAATCCCTGCTGACGTCAGAGGCAGTCTTAGTGCAATATAGCGACAAGATGCCCCTGACTCTAGCATGTGATGCCTCCCCCGTTGGTTTGGGGGCTGTTCTGAGTCACGTCCTGCCCAACGGCTCAGAAGCCCCCATAGCTTTTTATTCCAGAACACTGTCCTCGGCTGAGAGGAACTACAGCCAGATTGACAAGGAGGCTCTGGCTGCAGTGTCTGGAATCAAAAAGTTTCACGACTACCTATACGGGCGGCACTTCACCCTATTCACAGACCATAAGCCACTCCTTGGGCTACTGGCTGGTGATAGACCGACCCCTCCTATCCTGTCCCCAAGGATGACCCGCTGGACGGAGTTCTTAGCGGCGTATTCTTACGCCCTGTGCTACCGTCCGGGCAAGCAAATAGGGCATGCAGATGCCCTTAGTCGCTGCCCTCTTCCGGACACGGAAGATCAAGCGGTTCCTTGCCGTTCTGTTCTGGCAATTGCTCAGTTAGAATTGCCATTGACTTCTACCGATGTGGCCGCCTACTCTCGGTCTGACCCCACACTGTCACAGCTATTGAACTGGGTCCTGAGAGGCTGGCCTGCGGGTGAGTTACCACCTCAGTTCAAGCACTTCAAGAACAGACAGTGGGAGCTTTCTATACATTCAGGCTGCCTACTGTGGGGCGACCGTGTGGTCATCCCAACGGTCCTCCAACAACAGATTCTGCAACGTCTCCATGAAAGTCACCCCGGAGTAAGCAGAATGAAGGCCCTTGCTCGCAGTTTCATTTGGTGGCCAGGGTTAGATGCAGAGATCGAAGCCTGGGTCGCCAAATGCGAAACCTGCCAGCAGTCCCGACCATCTCCTCCTTCCTCTCCCTCCCGGGAATGGGAGATGCCTCGGGGTCCCTGGTCTAGAATACATATAGATTTCGCTGGCCCCTTTCACGGCCAGACTTTCCTTATAGTTGTGGACGCGTACTCTCGATGGGTGGAAGTATTGCTCATGCACTCCACCACATCTGACAGTACTGTGCGAGCCTTGCGACGATTGTTCGCAACCCACGGGTTGCCGGACACAGTAGTGTCCAACAACGGCCCGCAATTCACGTCTACAATGTTCCAAACATACCTGGCCGAGCAAGGGGTCCGCCACGCGCTGGTTGCCCCTTACCACCCGGCCAGCAATGGCCGAGCGGAAAGGGCGGTTAGATCTGCCAAGGAGGCTTTGGGCCGTCTAAACCGTGGAGACTGGCAGGCAAGGGTGGATGCTTACTTATTGGCACAGCACTCCACACCTTGCCCCCTGACACAGAAAAGCCCCGCGGAGATGTTGATGGGCAGGCGCCTGCGGACCACCCTGGATAGATTGCATCCCGTCTATTCAGGAATTCAGTCTGGCAACCTGGGGCCTCCAACCCCCTCCCGCACTTTTAAGCCTGGGGACCTGGTTTGGGCTAGAAACTATGGAGGAGAGACGAGATGGGTGCCTGCAATTATAACCGAAATAACAGGGCCCGTTTCCTACAGGATTCGAGTTTCAGATGGATCAACCTGGAGAAGACACCTGGATCAATTGAGACAACGACGGTCATCAGAAAATGATTCTCAAGCCGACACGCAAGGTCCTGGCTTAACCGTTTCTCAGCCAGACCTGAACCCGCAACCGCAGTTAAATAACCACAACTCTCCAGCCTTCTCCAATCCAGGCCAGCCTAGCTCAGTATCACAGCCCAGCAGTGCTTCTCAATCCGGAGTTGAAAACCCCAACCCATTACGTTTAGGCCAACATAGACCTAGCCTTCCCCTTCCAGAGGCCGCCTACCGGCCTAGTCATAAGCCGTCAACATCCTCGGCCGCGCCCCCTTCGCCCAGCTTACCATTCAGTGGGAGTCATCCATTCAGGGTTCCTCTGCCATCAGACGTCACCTGGAGCTTCACTCCCCGAGGGGAGGAGCTCAGACAGGGACATCAATGCGATGATCCGCCTGCAATGCAATTGCGGCGTTCGGGGTGTGTCCGCCGTTCTCCTGTATACTTACAGGACTACGCGTGCGCAAACATCACGCATGTGCACAGCTGGGGGGGAAGAAGTGTTGTATAGTAAAAGTTAGTCCTCGCTGTTACGAATGACAGCTCGGCAGCAGCCAAGCGCGTCTTAGCCAATCAGACGCGCCTGTCAGTTGCCGGGCGAGTCTGAGGAACTATAAAAGGCAGACTCGTTCAAACTGTCAGTTGTTCAGCACCAGAGCAGACGAACACTCCAGTCCAGCTGGAGCTGCTTCTCTGCCTCTCTCTCTACACAGATCATCCTTCTGTTGCTACATTGTTAAACCAGCACCCTGCCTGGTTGTTACCTGTTACTGTTACAAGTTGTGTTAAAATAAATTGGTTACAGAGTTACCGGACACGAGCCTCTGTCTCATTCCTGAAGATATAATATTATGGATACAGTTTAGTTAGGTTACATCTAATTTAGGGTGCATTTTTATTCTCTGAATAAATTTAAATAATTTGATAACCTTGCAATTTGCCAGAAAGACAAATACAATTTGATATATTTTATTAAGGACAGCTATAGACATACATTTTCTTAAATAGGATTGTACAACTAAATGACCAATTTCTTTTAATTGAAAGCACCATTAAGCTAAATCTATAGACCCAACATTTCTGATAGGAAGGAAAGAAGGAAGGAAGGAAGGAAGGAAGGAAGGAAGGAAGGAAGGAAGGAAGGAAGGAAGGAAGGAAGGAAGGATGAAGGAAGGACTTATATATGGTAAGTCAGTAAAATGCAATTCACACTATTGGACATATATACAACAATTAATTATTGTAAAACAAATGTGATCAATTATGCTTCCTCATTTATTAGCTATGAAAGTGAATTGCATACTCTGAGCACAAATTACACATTTTCACCTGATACTTGTAGAGCCATTTCCCACCTCAGTTTATTAATCTCTGTATCCCTTGATTATAATTTACAGGTTATTATTCAACTCTAAATCATTTGCTCTAATTAGGTTAATATCATCAGCCAAATATTTACATTCCAGAAGACTGCAACCCAAACAGCTTACAAGTTATCAAATGAATAGTAATTAAATTGTGAAGCAATTCAAGAAATCATAATAGAGACAATTAAAAAAATACATCATAACCATTATGTGACATTAATTATGTTACGGTAAGTAATAATAAAATATACTTCACAAACTGAAAATAAATACGTAATGAAAAGACCATTCAATCCATAAAACTTTGAAAGAAATGAAAATAAAATAATGGGGACTTGACAGTTAAATTCTACGAAGAATGATTAAAGGAACCATACATGCTTAGTGCAAAGAAGGGAAAGCAGACATTACATCTCTAATATTGAAAGTATTGTCAGAGAAAAGCGGGTGTATATTTATTTTCCATAGCTTCCACTGAATCAATGGACAGAAACTTTATGAAACAAGGTACAAAATCAAAGTAAGGAGGGATCTATGGATAGTTATTTAGCAGTGGGACTGTCTGTCTCCTGTTGCAGGAATTGGGTATCGTTGGAATCTAGTAAAAAGAAGGAAAGGGGTGACATACTGTATATACTCGAGTATAAGCCTAGTTTTTCAGCCCACTTTTTGGGCTGAAAAAAGCCGCCTCGGCTTATACTCGAGTCAGTGAAAAATTTGCCCGAAATGGAGGAGAAAAAGGGGCAGGGCCATGCCGCTGGGTGACACTCGTGAATGGCCCAGTGCCCCTGTGAGTTTCCCCTCCCTCTGTGTCAGTTTGCCACGCAGCGCGCACCGCACCATCCCCCCTCCTCACGTTCTAATGTAATGCAGGGCTGTCTTACGATTCCCCTTCCTCCCCCTCCTGCCGCTCTGCAACGATGTCCCACCTCCTCCTTGTTATGGCAAGCAGCCACATAGCGATGTCCCACCTCCTCTGGTACAGTGATCCAATGATAGGAATCATTGTGCCGTGTGTCATAGGAGGCGGGACATCGCTCCCGCGGCTGCACGGGACATCATCATCACAGCGGGACATCAGCATCATGAGGTGAGTGAAGTATTTCATTGAATACACCGCTAGTTTACTGTTTTTCTTTGAAATAAATATTCAAAAACATTATTGGTATCTATTTTTATTTTTGAAATTTACCGGTAGCTGCTGCATTTCCCACCCTAGGCTTATACTCGAGTCAATAACTTTTCCAGTTTTTTTGTGGTAAAATTAGGTGCCTCGGCTTATATTCGGGTCGGCCTATACTCGAGTATATACGGTAATAGCAGTATTCCAATATTTGAGAGGCTGCCACAAGAATCGGTCAATCTATTTTCCAAAGCACCAGAAGGCAAGAAAAGAAGCAATGGAGGGAAACTAATCAAAGAGAGAAACGTGGAAATTTCCTGACAGTGAGGACGACTTGCTTTCAGAAGTTATGGGTGCTCCATCACTGGAGCAACCATTTGTCTGAAATGGTATAGGGTCTCCTGCTTGAGGAGGGGTTTGGACTAGGAGACCTTCCAACTCTGTTATTCTGTTCTATTCCTGGAATTGAGGGTTCCAAGCAAAGGTTGGGCAGCCATTTCCATGGGATGATGTCAGGATTCTTGCTGGAACAGTTGGGTGGCCTTGGGGCAGTCACTCACTCTCAACTCTAGGAAAGAGACAATGGCAAACTCCTTCCGAATTCTTGCCATGAAAGCTGCAAGGGCATGCCCAGCAGTTGCCAAGACAAAGGCACATATTCACCTGAACCTTACTTACACTGATAGTTTCTGCATTACTGGATGGCTTGTACTAAAAATAGTAGATTTTCTTTCTTTTTTTCTTAAGAATGAATAATTTCTAATATATATCCAGATTTTAAATGAAAAACACTTTGTCTCCTTTACAACAGTATAATTGGATAAAGGTAAATGTAAAGATTCCCCTCACCCATATGTGCTAGTCATTCCCAACTCTAGGGGATGGTGCTCATCTCCATTTCAAAGTGGAAGAGCCAGCGCTGTCCGAAGACGTCTCCGTGGTCATGTGCCTGGCATGACTAAACACCAAAGGCGCACACATTATTACCTTTCCACCAAAGATGATTCCTATTTTTCTACTTGCATTTTTACATGCTTTCAAAGTGCTAGGCTGGCAGAAGCTGGGACAAGTAATGGAAGCTCACTCCGTTACACAGCACTAGGGATTCAAACCGCTGAACTGCCAAACTTTCTGATCGACAAGCTCAGCATCTTAGCCACTGAGTCACTGCGCCTCTTAGCAGTATAATTACATTGATGCAAAATAAAATCAAAACATTCCAATCGACTAGGAAAATCTCAGAATTTATTAAAACTGCTTCAGCTGATAGCAAACATGATCTTAGGCAAAGTTTTTACCATTATAAAAATGACTCTCATCCCTTGTAAACAGAATAAATTCTTTATCTATCACATATAAGTATGGGGATTGTGTGTATATGTTTACTTCTCTTTTGTCATCTTGTCATCAATTCCTCACCATTCCTCACCATCCAATCAGTTGCAGTAGTCATTAAGTGAACACAACAGTCGTTAAGCAATCCCATTGTTTCCTATGGGATGGTTTTTGTCAGAAACCAGAGGTAATTGACACTTTCTGGCAAAATCATTGGAAATCATGATCACATGGCCAATGGGCACTGCAAACATTGGTCTAAATGTGGGTCAATTGCAGAACACCAAAAATGCAGTCATGCAAACATGGGAAAGCATCTGTAAGAACCTCAAAACTGGGTTATAAATAGCTTTTGGGGGGTTGGTTATGTTATAACTTTGAATGGTTGCTAAGTGAGCAGTTGTAAGTCGAGGACTGCCTATATTGGATGCCAATAAGGTTTTTTAAAAAGGCTATCGGTTACAAGCTTGCCATGTATTTTTATAAGACCTTTATCTTTCACATCAAGTTCCACTGTACCTATTTTGTTTTCCTGCAGTCTAAACCTCCTTTTCTCTTTGACATTATATATGATCTTTATTTCGACTGCTAAATTGGCCCACCTCTAGGTGAACAGCAAAATGGCCTTGATCAAATCTAGTCCTGGCATATCACTGTCCTCTATAACATTTTGCTGCTGTTTGAGCCCTTGAGTTCCGATGTACAAATTGCAGATTCAGCCATTCATGAGATCAAGTCTCTTTGCTGAAAGTGGCTATTAAAAAAAAAACCATTGTTATGTGCCTTAATGCTATATCAAGCCAGACAATAAACCTGCATCCCTTTGGTTATGTTCATTTCCCTAAGAATTGAGGCTTTACATCTAAAGGTAAAATAACTTATTTTCTCGGTAACAATAGCCGGAGTATATCTGCTTGTGTTTATTTTCCCAGGAACTTTTTGAAAGATGTAC
The DNA here is from genome assembly GCF_009769535.1 of Thamnophis elegans. Taxonomy (NCBI): domain Eukaryota; kingdom Metazoa; phylum Chordata; class Lepidosauria; order Squamata; family Natricidae; genus Thamnophis; species Thamnophis elegans. The sequence goes on along the minus strand of NC_045543.1, from coordinate 64,484,249 downwards.
AGGCCTCTTGAAGAGACTATTTCCACCCTTGGTACGCTGACTTGAATGCTAATAGCTTTCTGCAAAATAGATCCTTTTTAATAGGCAACACAAGTTGGGTATAAACTCTTTAATTGCCTTCAGAAAACACTGATTATCTTCCTGTGCCACCTATCACAGAATACAAAGATGGTAACCAAAACATTAACGGAGCACATTATCGGCCATTAAAAAGCAAAGGACTCTTCAGATGTAACTCAATTGACTTCTCGTGTTCCTGTGTGAAACTAATTTGCACGCTCGCTGAGGTGCTATGGAAAAACCGCACATCTGGCCGTTGTCAGATAGAAATATCTTCATTAGGATTTTTGATCCATCAGCTTCCTACTACTACAAATCTATAAAAGAGCTATCAAAAGCAAAAGTCACTAATTTGTTATTTCAAGGGAAGGGGGACTTCAAAGTGCCTCTCCCTGAACCTGCACTGATGTCTTCTGACAACTCGCTAGTTTCTGTGAGCTGTTAGTAAGAAGTGAATTAAACCACGCTGTCAATCCTGCCTTTCCTAGCTGTACCTCAGAACGATGTGCCTCCTGTGATCGCTAACTAAAAAGGGTAGCTTTGAAGGAAACTTCCGCCGACACGTTCTGTTTTCCCAAAGGTCCAACTCTTTTCTTTGGGGATGACCAAACCCTGCATTTCCAAGAAAGGTTAACTCTCAGAAATAAATACAGGCAGTCCTCGACTTGCAATAGTTCATTTAGCAACTGTTCAAAGTTACATCATCATTGTAACTTACCGTATTTTTCGGAGTATAATATGCACTTTTCTTCCCCCCCCCCCAAAAAAAGGGTGAAAATCTGGGTGCATCTTATACACTGGACACAGCATTTTTGACCTCCCCAAATCCCGCCCCCTTCACAAAAGACTGTGCAGAGACTTTGGGAGGCCTGCAAAGTGCTCCTGGGGGCTGGGGAAGGCAGAAACGAGCGAGAAATGGGCTATTCTTTGCTTGTTTTTGCCCCCCCCAGCCCCCAGGAGCACTTTACATAAACTTGTTTATCCCCCACCCCACAAAAAAGAGGCATGCAGAGGTTTTGGGAGGCTCGCAGAGTGCAAAAACCTTCCTTTTAATTTACCTCTTCAAAATCTTGGTGTGTCTTATACTCCGGTGCATCTTATACTCCAAAAAATATGGTATGACCTTTTTCACATTTACAACCATTGCAGCATTCACATGGTCATGTGATCAAAATTCAGATGCTTGACAATGGATTCATATTTATGATAGTTGCCATGTCCCAGGATTGTGTGATCCCTTTTGGCAATCTTCTGAAAAGCAACGTCAGTGGGGAAGACAGATTAACTCAACAACCGTTGTTAATAACCTAACAACAGCAGTGATTCACTTAACAACTGGTAGGTCATAAAATGGGCCAAACCTCACTTAATAAATGTCTCACTTAGCAACATGAAATTTGGGCTCAATTGAGGTTCTAAGTCAAGGATTACTTGTAAACTTCTTATTGGTATTATGATTATATTGATTATCATTATTCTGTTGCTTTGCATGTATACTGAGAGCTTCTGCATAGGAGACAAATTCCTTGTGTATCTAAACACACTTGGCCATATAAAATATTCAATTCTATTCAATTCAGTTTGTTTATCAGGGCTACATGGAGCTTTGGAGCTAATATCCAAAGAATGTTTTGAATTTTGCGGGCTATGAACATGTGTTCACCCACACCCTCACAAGCACCATTTAGAAACTGACTCCAAAACACTGCTCAGCCCTATTGTTTCGTTAACACTCTTTTTATTTTACTTTAGCAAAGAGAGAGGTGTGTGTATTCACTGAAATCTTTTGCTATCACTGTGTGTAAATATTCTGTTCGCTCTGATTCTTCAATTAGTCTTTAAAAAACTTTGAAGATCTGCCATTGCATTTTTAATTGCAATCCTACAACAATGTCTGAATGCATGCCTGAATGAATGAAGAGCTAGAGTGTTAGATATAAAAGGAAGAATATAAAGTTGGTTTGTTTGAACAAGCTGAAAATAAGATATGTTTCTATAAAGTTCAAATGACCCTCTTTGGATTTTTGTTGTTGAGAACAGGACTAAGAAATTGATGATTTATAGATTTGCATATAGTTAAGGGATGAGTTATTGAAAAAAGAGATATTCTTAGTAATCTTATGGGGTGGGTGGGTGTGAAGAATTCTCTGTTTGTATCTGTTATGATGAAGATCAGAAGTCACTTCTTTAAATTCTGTTTACCTTATTTTTTTTTCCTTGCACTTTTTTTTTCTAATGCTCTTTCTCTTTGACTTTAGTTTGTATTTGCTTTTATTACTGTAATTAAATTTTTAATAATAATTTTGTTTCTTAAAAAAAAGAAAGAGACCTTGCTATTGCTATCAGATTTTGTACATTTCTTTCAATAAAGGTTATGGAACTATTCCACAAATGTATTTTTCTATGAGGTTGGCTCTGATATATAATTTGTTGGATATATAACATGTTGGATAGCCATTTGTCTGAAATGGTATAGGGTTTCCTGCCTAGGCAGGAGGTTGAACTAGAAGATCTCCAAGGTCCCTTCCAACTCTGCTATTGTATATTATTTTGCTACCAAAGTTCACAAATATATATGCTTTTCCACACAGTTTCCTTATATACAGTGTATTGCATTTAAATACAATTTAACTCCAATATGCTTCTTTTATATAAGTTTCCAAAAGAGATGGTGATTTTCATACCACTTTCCCCAATGTATAGCAGTTTTCACACCTTCTCCTAGCTAAGAAGACAGAGAGGCCTCAGGTTCTTCCAGAACTGGCTATCAGTACATAGCAGAATCCACATGGCAGATTACAGCGTTTCATCTGAAAAAGAAATTGATGACAAATGTATTTTACATTCTTCAGATGAGGATAGCTAATAGTTTCCAAAACTTTTCTCTTCTTCCCTTTTCATCTGAGAAATACCCTTACAAGTATGTTAAAATGAGAATGATTTATTGAAGGTTGCACAGTGAAATTAATGGCAAGAGGGAGGGGACAAATGTGAGACCCTCTATGGATAACCAGGGAAGAAAATGAGGTGAGAATGAAAAATCTTTTCAGAGGACAGATAAACAAATACCACATTGGAATTCCAATAAGGTGCAGGTCACATGGAAGAAAAGCAAGGCCCTACACTTCAGCAGGAAAAAACCATTCCTGGAGGCAGTAGTCTATTTTCGGAATACTTAAGGTGACCAGACGTCCCACTTTTGGTGGGACAGTCATGATTTTTCAAAATTTGTCCCGTGTCCCGCTGCGTGTTCAAAAAGTCCTGATTTAAAAAGGATGCCGTTTTAAAAAAAAATTTATTTCTCTGAAGTGTCGTTCCCGATGTGGCCTTTAGAGGGCAGTGGTTTCCCTCCCTCTGCTCAGCTTGCTTGCAGCATCCGACGAGGGGCAAGGCTCCTCCCTCCCCTCCTGCTCTTCCAAACACGATCATATCTCCCTTCCTTTTGATCTGGTTGCTTTTTTCTGGTCTCCTTTTGGTGAGGGGGGCGCGGGAGGGGGGGAGAAGATCTGTCATTTTCCTTCCTTTAAAAAAAAGCGGGGGGTAAACCCAGGATTTATTGCAAATAAAGAAATCCACCCCAAATGGATCGGGAGGTGGGATGGGAGGGGAGTGGGAATTAGGGGAAAAGGGGATTTTCCTCCCGTGCCTTGGATTTCATTTATTTACTTATTTATTTTTAAAAAGTTGTTTTTCTTGTATTTCCTTTGCTCATTTGTTTGGTTGAGGGGGGGGAAATAAGTGGAGAAAAGAGAGAGAGAGAGATCTGGGAGCTTGAATTGGTGCGGCTGGAATTTGGGCTGCGGGATGGGGAGGGCAGTGTCTGTGTGTATAATTTGGAAGAGGCAATAGCAGTAGACTTATATACCGCTTCATAGGGCTTTCAGCCCTCTCTAAGCGGTTTACAGAGAGTCAGCATATTGCCCCCAACAATCCGGGTCCTCATTTTACCCACCTCGGAAGGATGGAAGGCTGAGTCAACCCTGAGCCGGTGAGATTTGAACCGCTGAACTGCTGATCTAGCAGTAGCCTGCAGTGCTGCATTTAACCACTGCGCCACCTCGGCTCTTCGGGGGAGGGGCGAGGGGGATGGAGGAGATTTCCTTTTCTCTGCTGCTCTTCTCTCGTCTCCTTCTGTCGGATGGGGTTGGGAGTGGGTGGGTGATCCCCTCTTATTTTTTTAATCTATCCCTTTCCTACCTTGTGATCTCTGATTCCCCTCTACATATTTCTCTATTTATCGTATTAAGTCGATGACTTTTTTTAAATTATTATTCTGCTGGTTTTCCTGGGCAGCCTTGACGTCCCACCCCCCAAAAAAAGAAGCAAGTTAGAAATTTAAATTTTCATCCAGCATGACTAAGGTTTGCTTTATCCAATTTTCTCCACTTGAGCTTCTGTGGGCAAGGGCAGTCTACCTGCCAGCATCAGGAGTCATGGGAAAGGAACAATATAGGGGAATTTACAAACTATATTCGTGTAGACTTTCTAAAGAGATTTAGCGATGATGCCATAATAAGATGTAACAAGACTTGCATGATGCCATATAATGAACTTGGCTGCATTGAGTCATTTTTTAAAAAAAACTTACTTTTTTTAAAGGGGGTGTTCTATTTAGGAACCGTCTCCCTGCTTCCCCTTTGCAGATTCTGCTTTAAAGCAGTGGTCCCCAACCAGTGGTCCATGGTGGGCCACTGGTGGTCTGTGAGAAAATTTTGGTGGTCCGCAGATATTAACATCTATATCATTCTGGATTGACTTGGAGTGCCTGCCTGCTGGTAAGTGAGCTGGGTTTTTTTCTTTTATTTTTTAATGTATTTTATTTTATTTATTGTGCATAGGATTTTTAAAAATAGTTTTATTCTGTGTGGATTCTTTTTTTAAATTGTCTTAGGCTATATTTTAAATAGTCAGGAGTCATTGACACTGAATTTGCACTTTTAATAATCAGGAAGCACATACTGAGTTTCTTTGAAAAAAATCCAATAATTTAAAAATCCAATAATTTGTTTCCTAGTATAATTTGATTGCTTATTAGTAACCTATGACTATCACTAAGTGTTGTAGCTTATGATTCTTGATGAATGTATTTTTTTTCTTTTATGTACACTGAGAGCCTATGCACCAAAGACAAATTCCTTGTGTGTCCAATCACACTTGGCTAATAAACTATTCTATTCTATTCTATTCTATTCTATTCTACTCTACTCTACTCTACTCTACTCTACTCTACTCTACTCTATTCATTTCTATTTCAATTCTAATAAGGAGTTTAGCTTCTCTCTCTTGAAAATGTAAGCTAGCATAAGGCATTATAATGAAAGCTAGCCTTAGCTTTCAAACAGTTCATTTAGTGACCAAAGTTACAATGGCATTGAAAAAAGTGACTGATGACCATTTTTCACACTTAGTGACCATTATCACACTTAGCGACCGTTGCAGCATCCTCATGGTCACGTGATCAAAATTTTGATGTTTGGCAACAGTTACAATTTATATTTGTAAATTGTAGTTATATTGAAATAAAAAATATTACAATACTATTTTTGCGTTGTATGAAAATTTTTGTTGCTCCATATAAAATTTTTAATCAAGCCCCCCCCCCCCCCCCGGTCAAAGGTGTCCCTCTTTACCAATCTGAAAATCTGGTCACCTTAGGAATATTGCATCCAGTTTTGGTCACCATGATGTAAAAAAGATGTTGAGACTCCAGAAAGAGTGCAGAGAAGAGCAACAAAGATGATTAGGGGACTTGAGGATAAAACATATAAAGAACGGTTGCTGGAACTGGGCATGTCTAGTTTAATGAAAAGAAGGACTAGGGGAGACATGATAGCAATGTTCCAATATCTCAGGGACTGCCACAAAGAAGACGGAGTCAAGCTATTCTTCAAAGCATCTGAGGGTAGGACAAGAAGCAATGGGTGGAAACTAATCAAGGAGAGAAGTAAACTAGAACTAAGGAGAAATTTCCTGACAGTTGGAACAATTAATCAGTGGAACAACTTGCCTCCAGAAGTTGTGAATGCTCCAACACTTGAAGTTTTTAAGAAGATGTTGGATAACCATTTGTCTGAAATGCTATAGGGTTTCCTGCCTAAGCAGGGGGTTGGACTAGAAGACCTCCAAGGTCTCTTCCAATTCTGTTATTCTATCCTAAACCAAGAGCATGTTGAGCCAGGTATAGAGTAGACAGTATCTGGCTCAACATTAGTATCTGTGAGAGGGTTCTAGGTGTCCTGGTGGACCACAACTTAAGTGTGAGCCTTAAGTGTGCTGCAGCTGCCAAAAAAGCCTACGCAGTCCTAGGCTGCATCAACAGACAGGAAGCATCAAGATGCAGTATTAAGGCCACACTCAGAATACTGAGTCCAGTTCTGGCCACCATGATAAAAAGTTGCTGATACCCTAGAAAGAATGTAGAGAAGAGCAACAAAGGTGATAAGGAGACTGGAGGCTAAACCATATGAAGCATGGCTAAGGGAACTACCGTAGGTATATTTAGCCTAAGAAAGAGAAGGCTTAGGGGTGACATGATAGTGGTGTTCCAATACTTGAAGAGCCATCACAGGGAAGAGGAGCATAAATTTATTCCCCAAATAATCTGAGGACAGGACAAGAAACAGTAGATGGAAGCGCCTCAGAAGAAGATCAAACCTGGAACCAAGGAGACATTTCCTGAAAGCGTGAACAATTAGTCCATGGAACAGCTTGCCTCCTGGAGTTGTAGGTGCTCCATCAGTGGAAGTTTCAAGAAGAGATTGGACAACCATTTGTCCAGGATAAAAGATAGGCAGAGGGTTGGACTAGAAGATCTTCAAGTTCCCTTCCAGCCCTATGATTCTATGTTGCTCCTTATGAAATATTTTACTTAGTGAAAAACTCAGCACATTGGAAAAGTAAAGTTCAGTTCAATTCTCTGAAGCTTTTCTATTAACCCAAATCTGGCCATTTTATGTCCCATTGGACACATTCAGCTGGCACCATCCCAGTTCATACCCATGGCATTAGCGGCATTGACCACTTCCTTCTTTCCTTCTTTCCTTCTTTCCTTCTTTCCTTCTTTCCTTCTTTCCTTCTTTCCTTCTTTCCTTCTTTCCTTCTTTCCTTCTTTCCTTCTTTCCTTCTTTCCTTCTTTCTTTCCTTCCTTCCTTCCTTCCCCCTAAAATCTTTATTGTAGTTTAATAGTCTTGGCTGAAGAGCAAGATTTTTTAACTCTTTTACTGAAGATAGCAGGGACGTGCAGTCGGGAGGGGGGGGCAGAGCCTCACCACTGTCATCATGAAAAGAAAAAAAATGTAAAAGGAAAAAGGCTGAGCTAGTTGCTGCCAGAATCACCATGGATGACTCTGCTTAGTGCTTAACTGTTTTAAAAAGCCTGTAAAAAAGTGCCCTCTACAGGAAGCGGCAGGAGAACGAGGTGCCTCAGCTAGTCTGACTTTATGATCACTCGAGCAGAGTTAAGCAAGGATTAAAAGCCGAAAAATTCCTGACGTAGATGAGGCACGTAGTTCTCCTGCCTCCTGTAGAGGGCGTTTTTTTAGAGGCTTTTTAGAGGCTCTGGCAGCAACTAGCTCAGCCTGACCTCAGCTCATGCCTTTTTCCTTTTACATTTCTTTTTCTTTTCATGATGGCAGGCAAGAGCAGAGTTGAAATCCTCTCTGAAACAGCTGGAAAAGGTACGTGTGTGGGTCGGAGGGAGGGGGAGGAATTCAAAAAGTTTGATAGCATGCAGAGCCACGTTGCCTTTTCAAACACACACACACACACACATACACACACACACAGAGAGAGCTGGATAAAAGTATGTAAGCCCAGCTTCATTGATTACAAGTTTGAAAAGGCAACCTGGCTCCACCTGCAATCAAAGGCTCAGATCGGAAGGCAGCAGGGGAATGGGGGGGAGTATGGCAGAGGAACTGCTTTCAAGCCATTGGAAAATATATCCAATCCAACTTATGTGCTTGTGTTTGTTTGAGAGTGAGTGAGTGAGAGAGGGATCCAACTTCTCTGTGTGCGTATGTCTGTTTGAGAGAGGGGGGAGGGAGGGAGAGAGGGAGGAAGGAGGGGGAGGGAGAAGAAAAAGAATGAAGGAAACTTTTTCGCAAAGGAGAAAAACAAATGCTGTCGCTTTAAATGAGAACTGAGCATGCCTAGCTGTGGAATTCTGGGAGTTGAAGTCCACAAGTCTAAAAAAATTTGAAACCCCTGTGCCAGTGCCTCACCAGCCATAAACCTCACCGCATGTCACTGGAAGATAGGTACGGTATAGGTTCCCCTGCACATGCGTGCTAATCGTTTCCAGCTCTAGGGGTCGGTGCTCATCTCCGTTTCTAAGCCGAAGAGCCAGCGCTGTCCAAAGACGTCTCCATGGTCATGTAGTAATGACTAAATGCCGAAAGTGCATGAAGCACTGTTACTTTCCAACCAAAATGGTCCCTATTTTTCTACTTGCATTTTTTATGTGCTTTCAAATTGCTAGGTTGGCAGAAGCTTGGACAAGTAACGGGAGCTCACTCCATTACGCAGCACTAGGAATTCAAACCGCTGAACTACCGATCTTCTGATCGACAAGCTCAGCATTTTAGCCATTGAGCCACCACATCCCCTGAAGATACAATGAAGCAAAAATTATATTACATTCCTGGAAATTTTGACTCAGAAGTCAACAAGTTAAATATTTGTAAAAATTAATTTGGGACCTATAAATAACTAAAAAGTGGGATTATGAGCTCTGCACAACCAATAAAGTTGGGGAAGCGATGAAGCATGTGATTCAGCTACCCACTGCCATCAGCACACACACCCCTCCCATTTTGAACATCCTTGGGCTCAAGGTTTTTTTTTTTCTTTCTTTTTAAAATACTGCTTTCCAAATATTTATTTGTCTTCTTCATTTTGGGGGCAAAAGAAGAAAATCCAGCCGCTGCTAAGCAAACATCTGCATGACCTTTGATAAACAGCAAAGACTAAAGGAAACAACAGGACACCTGCACTGCAGCCCTTGCAAAGATTAGATTAAACCAAGGTGTTTTATTCCTCTAAGCTAGATGGACAAGAAAAGAAGTGACCTCACCCGACCGGCTTTCAAAGCAACAGGAGAGGGGGATGGCTATATCTTGTACTTTTACTGACAACTAAATAATATGTACCAAAGGATTAGAATTAAATTTAGAGATTTGAGACAAAATGTCAAATGTGGTTGCAGAGATGAACAGCCCTAAACTAGGACTGTGAGGTGGACAGAATCAAATTTCTGTATATATTAGAACTGTGTTTCTTAACCTTGACAACTTTTAGATGTGTGGACTTCAATTCCCAGAATTCCCTAGCCAGGATGCTCCTCTCTCTCCTCCAATGGCAATTCTAGATATAGTTGCCCTACAGTAGACTGGTCTAGGGTCATGGTCACTGATGGATAGACCAGGGACTGCTGCAACTAGCGTATCTTTGACTACATAACACTTTTGTACTAGTCAATGGGGGGCTCCGGATCCGGTTCCAACCAGTATGGTTGGAACGGGCCCAGCGGCATCCACATGGACGTGTGCAGTATGCGTGCACATGCAAAATGCGCACAGCACGCGCATGCATCTTAGCACCACCGTGAGCCTTCACGACGCTCCAGCTACTCCACAGAGCGTCGCACAGGTACTGTACATGCCATGCGTGTGCACAGAAGTGCGGAAGCCTTAAAAGTCAGGTAAGGAGCTCAGGCGGGCAGGTGGGCCTTCTGGAGCACCATACCTGAACGGTATCCGGTGCTCCAGGCAGGCTCCGGTACCCCTGTACCGGTTCATACCGCCTAGTCGTGACCTTTCCTACAAAAAGAGATCCTCCCAACTGTGACTCATATACTTGGCACTTTCTGTATTGATTACTGCAATATGTTCTACTTGGAGTTTCCTTTGAAGACTGTTTGGCAGGACTCCTCAAGGATTGTCTGGCAGCAATTATGGAAGAATAAGATTCTATGTGGTGTGTGTGTGTTTGTGTGTGTGTGTGTGTATTTATGTAGCTCCAAGCCATGTCCACCAAGCCATGCCACACCCACCAAGCCATGCTCACAAAACCTGTAGTAAATTTTTTTGAATCCCACCACTGGCCTACAGCTACCTATTTTCCAAAGCCTTGATTTGGAAATCTTAGGTCAGCTGAGTTTCATATTTGCTCGTTAAAAATATAATTTTGATGTGCTTTTAAACAATTTTTTTCCATATGTTAAATAAATATTTGGAAGGGATAGTTGGTGAAACATGCAGCAGGTCACTGCTATTATCCACAGCTATTGTGGATAACTAATAGCCGTGTTCACATTTAGCAATGGTGCTTTTTTATTGGCTACCAACAGGTTTCCAAATACAGTTTAAAATTTGCAATAGTGGTGAACATCTGTAGCTTGGGTGGAGGATGAGGGTGGAGGTTGGTTCTCTGAGCTTGTGTGTTGGTTTCCGAACATTTTGTTACCAGGCTAGGTAACATCTTCAGTGAAATCTAGGGAGTGTCAGTGTTGGTTTTCTCCTGTTTATAAGGGCTTTGTGTGATCAGTAGGTATTATGATGGGAGGGTCATATCAAGTGAAAATCTTGTGATGGGACAGGTGTGTGTGAGTCATGTCAGGTGAGGGTCTGGCCTTGAGCTGATGTGACCCACACCTGACGCATCACAAGACCTTCACCTGACATGATCCATACCTGACCTATCAAGAGACCCATAACTAGATCCATCACAAAATCCTCAGCTGACATGACCTCCCATTACAAGACCCATTGACCACACAAAGTCCTTATAAGCAGAAGAACATCAATACTGACATCCTCCAAATTCCTAACCTAGTAATGAAACTTTCAGAAACCAACCCACAATCTCGGAGAATGAACATCCACCCTCACGGTTTAAAATACTGACTTTCATCTTATGATGGCAATGGTAAGGTACCAGAGGTATTTGTTATAATTACCCATCCAATTTGCACATCCAATATTGGAGATGTTGAGTCTCCTCCACGCAAGAGTTTCAGAAGAGCAGAGGTCAGAGGTCAATGCTATTGAGGAATGGACCACGTCTGGAATAATGCACCTTCATTCATATAGTGCTTTTCCTTTGACAAACAAAAGCTATTTAAATGGAATAGTTCAAAAGAACTTTTAATCTTTAGTTCTTGTCATGTGAGAAACACTATGACAATATAATTATGGTTATTAAGATACAGTTATATAATGTTATCATCTGGTTTATTATGTTCTTATACTATAAATTCACAGGAATTCATAATAGTTTGGTGACATAAATATAAACATACTTTTCATGTGACCAAAACATGTTTTGTTTTTAAAAAAAGTGCTTGTGTATGCCAGTATCTGCATGCATACTTTTATACACATCAACGCATATAAACAATTATAGGACGAGTACACTTGGAATGTTGCTTCCAATTTTACAGGACAAACTTTAAAATTTAAAGTATTTTCATACTGGTGGAACTGAACGAAAATACACTCTCTAAGAACCTTAGAGAGGTTCTTAGAGAGTGGTGGCTCAATGGCTAAGATGCTGAGCTTGTCAATCAGAAAGGTCGGCAGTTTGGCAGTTCGAATCCCTAGTGCTGCGAATGGAATGAGCTCCCATTATTTCTCCCAACTTCTGTCAACTTATCAATTTGAAAGCATGTAAAAAGGCAAGTAGAAAAATAGGGATCACCTTTGGTGGAAAGGTAACAGCGTTCCGTATGCCTTTGGTGTTTAGTCATGCCAACCACATAACCATGGAGACATCTTCAGATAGCACTGGCTCTTCAGCTTTGAAATGGAGATGACCACCACTCCGTAGAGTCGGGAACAACTAGCACATATGTGCAAGGGGAACCTTTATCTTTAAGAACCTATAGGAACAGAATGTTCATAGTAACAACACAACTACCAACACTCAATGTATTGATACTCCTTCCAATATTTAGTTATCTCATCCCAAATATTGTTTTCAATTGATTTCATTTTTATGTTTTGAAGACCGCAAAAGTCCCTATTAGCTTATTTTAATGCGTCAGAATGAACAGTTTCAGGGAAATATGTATATATAAAAAAGAGCTGATCCGTCATGCATAATGGCTTTTAAAAACCACATTAACAAACTTACACAGAAAAACTCTCACATAGAGGGAGTGAATTGGGCAAAGAGAGCCTCCCTAGCTCATAGATGTGGGAAGCATTTATAAATGACAAATTTCACCACTGCGTTATACGGCATGCTATAAGCCTGCTAATATGACATTTTATGGGATAAGGCCCAAATCTTTTAAACTAGATAGACACTTTATTTTATGCAAGGTTATAAATCAGCCTCAGAGAGTTAATAAATATATTTATAAAATGCTTGAACTGGTACACAGACATGTAAAAAAAATATTGCTGATAGTTTACCTATGGCAGCAATTCCTTTGAATGGACTTTATCTTCCTTTACATACATACCGTATTTTTCCCAAAATAAGAAAGGGTCTTATTTTCTTTTAACCCCCAAAATAAGTGCTTGGCCTTATTTTCAGTGAGGTCTTATTACTTTTGAGGTCTAGGAGGCGGTGAACATGGCCACCTATTAGCTGCTGCTGTGTTGCACGTTACTGGGCCTGCTGCTCTTTCTGTGGCAGCCATTAGCGTGACTGAAGGCAGTGGTGGGTTTCAAAAATTCTAGAACCTCTTCTGTAGGTGTGGCCTGCTTTGTGGGAGTGGCTTGCCAGCCATGTGACTGGATGGGAGTGGCTTGCCAGCCACGTAACCGAGTGGGAGTGGTTTGGCAGTCATGTGACTGGGTGGGCATGGCCAACTTGTAAAATGTGGTGAAACGCACTTAACAACGCTCTTGCTTAGCAGCCAAAATCTTGGCTCAGGAACTCTGGCATTGAAGTGTGCAAGTCTTAAAGCTGTCAAGTTACAAGACCCTTGCACCCCTAACCCTTTAAAAGAAAAACCTCAAGGGGGTTCAAACTTGACAGTATTAAGACTTTAAGGTTTAGATAGGACTCTTAGAGGCGGGCGAGCGATTGGTGAGCCAGCCAATCACTGAGCAGTGGGAGGGGCAAGCATGGGGCGGACGGGCGGGGGGAGGGAGCTGGAACCGGTTCTAAATGGCACTATAGATTTGTGGAACCTTTTCTATAGAAGAGGTTAGAACTGGCAGGAACCCACCCCTGACTGAAGGGGGTGTGGTGGCTAGAGTTGTAGAAGTGGTCGTTAGGTAAGGGCAGGTGATGTGCATGGTCCATGTTCCCCCCCTCCAGCCTCATCTCATATTCTTTGTGGGGAAGCAACCAGAGGAAATGGTGGGGACCAGCTGCGCATGGGTTAAATATTTTCAGGGAGGCCTTATTTTCATGGGAGGGCTTATTTTAGTGCTCTATCTATCTATCTATCTGTCTGTCTGTCTGTCTATCTATCTATCTATCTACAGTATATATTACAAAATATGGTGGCACATTAATAATAATGAGGATGTTTAAACATATATTTCATTTCTAAATGAATGAATGCCCATGCTTTGATTTTCTGGAACGTTCCAAGCAAACTTGCCTGACGTTAACCAATGGAAACAAATGGATAAAAAGGCCTTCAGATATGAGAAAGATTAAAGTGGCGATGTCAAGATCTTGCCCATTTATATTGGCCTTATCCGCTGACTGGTAATTTCGATTTCAAACTTCACATTTTCTGAGAAAATTATCCAAAATATTAAAATGACCTGTCAGCATCCCCTTTTGTATTTGGAGGATATTTGAAGGGCAGGAAAGTGAAAACTGCAAGTTGTGGGCCATTACACAAAGAACTTGTAAGCGTTTGATAGCTGCAGTTTCCCTCGTATGATCATCCTTTTTTGTTGTTGACAAGTTTCCAAAGTTTTAATCTTGGAGTGCAAATGTTATTCTATCAGAAAAAAAGCTTATATTGTCAATGCGTATTCGGTGGCAGAATGCAAAATTGTCTGTGCATCGCAATGGCTGTATTGAAAAATGTACCTTTGCTAGAAAAGGGCATTAAAATTTTGAGTCCATTCGGTCATAAATCATCTGTATGTTTCTGAGACAAAATATTGAAACCCTTCTTGCTTCTTTTATTGAAGGGACGCTATTTGCATTGCATAGTTAAAAGTGTCAGCAGTTTGGGAACATAAAACTTCAGCGTAGATCCTTATAAGCTATTAAAATTCAACCTGGCCTGAATCTCAGTAAAAAAAAAATGTTTACTACATTTTTTTGACCGCTATATTTTCTTTCCTTCTCCTTTTCCCCGGGAAGATGGACAAAGATTAGAGTTTCCAAAAAGCCAACACTAATTCTCTACATTTTGTGCGTATTTTGAACTCACTGAAACACACATATGTTCTCAATCCTAGCCATATTATAAACAAGGATGGATCATCCTCCAGATGATGCAGAATTAAACTTGCCACAGTATCTTTCATCAGCATCCAGATTGGTAAAGGATTGTAAAATCCTACAATGGTATCTGTAGGGCCATAGATTCTTTACCCTTAGCTATGCAAATCAGGCACATCATACTCACAGACATTGCTCACTGCACTATCATGCTGCAGCAACTTCTTCTTTATGTCATTCCTTAGATATCAATGTCAGATTTCCAAATCGTAGTTGAGGCAACCCTTCTGTATGCCACCCAGAGTCACAAGCTTGAGTTGGTGTCTGTTCTGTCCTCACTACACATTAGTCTGTTTGCAGCTCGACATGCAGCTAAATCCACCTATCCTCCAATTTTAAAAAAATGTGCGTAAAGCTTTATTGAAAGAACAGGATATGGTGGAACTGGTGAAAATAGGAATACATACAATGAGAACCAAATACAAGATAGGCAGTATTGAGTACTGCTGAAAATAACAATTAATAAAAACAGGTAATTTAAATCTCACCAGCAATGCCCTGTATGTGGGATGTGGGTTTCTCCTTGGATGACCATGGGCCAAAGAATAAGATGGATTCTTCTTTGGGTTTCTGCTTTCTCCAAATGCTAAAGGAAAGGGAGTCCGGCTTCCCAGCTTGCACTTGTTTTGAGAGTGCAGGCTAATGAATAAACAGGTTGGGTCAGCTTCAAACAATATACTTGGTATTTGTCTCTCCGGCCACTAAATGAGGCTAGAGAGCAACAACACTATATAAAGAACGTATGTTGGGACATATTTGTCCCTCCAGGCACTAGATGGGGCCAGAGAGCAACAAGTGTATATAAAAGTTATATGCTGGGTCATGACAGTGTCCATACAAATGCATTAAACAAACAAAACTTAAGTACATTCCAAAGCCATGAATTCATTCCAACACATTTCTCTGACCTATAGGTCAGATGGCTTCTAGGGGTTGGGATCAGCCCACCATCTATTGCCCAGTCTCTCTTCAGACACTATTTATAGGTATCAGAAGCACTCAGTGACGTGCGGTGAGGTTTATACCTGGTGAGGCTCAGCTGGGCATCTTTTTGCGAAGCAGCTCAGCAGGGCAGCGGGCCAGCTCAGCCTCGGCAGGGGGGATTTGCATCACGGGAGCAGCCAAGTGCCCGGGTCTGCAGCAAAGGCGCTTGGAGGCTCCCACGATGCAAAGTGCCCCGCAGTGCCCGATACTGCCGCCCGCCCGCTGTCCCGGCCTGCTTCTCCAGGCTCCGCCGCTGGAAGTCCCGGATCGCCTCTGGGGGAAGGCTGGGTGAGAAGTAGAGCAAAGCTTCTCTGCGGCTTCCCGGCGCTACGCAGAGGCTCTCGCAGGAGCGCGTGCCAGCGGCCAGCGGCCCGGAGTGGCCCCGGCTGCGAGACAATGCAGCGCTTAAAGCAACCGCTGCCGCTGCCACCGCCCCTCCTTCACCCGCAGGAGGGGTGGTGACGGCGGCAGCAGCTGCTTTAAGCCCTGCCTTGTCTCGCAGCTGGGGCCGCTCCAGGCCGCCGGCCGCTGGCACGCACTCCTGTGAGAGCCTCTGTGCAGCTCCGGGAGGCCGTGGAGAAGCTTCACTCCGCTTCTCACCCAGCCTTCCCCCAGAGGCGATCCAGGACTTCCAGTGGCGGAGCCTGGAGAAGCAGGCCGGGACAGCGGGCGGGCGGCAGTATCGGGCGCTGCGGGGCACTTTGCATTGCGGGAGCCGCCAAGTGCCCAGGTCTGCAGCAAAGAGCCAGCCTCCTCCTTCTTGCCCACTCCTCTCTCCTCTGAAGCACACCCCGCCCAACCTAAGCATGCTCAAGAAAACATGATTCACTGCTTCCAGATCAGGAGGCGGGAGAATTAGTGCCTCTTTTGCATCTGAACTTTTTTGCCTTTTAACTCTTTCTTAACTTTTAGAAGGCGAAAAATTCCTTATGGAAAAGAGGCCCCGAGTTCTCTCGCCTCCTGCTTTGGTTAACACTAAGCAGACACCAAGCCACTGTGACCTGGAATCTGGTAGCAACTATCTTGGCTTTAATTATTTTTAAAAAAATATTTAAATTTCTTTCTTTTTCCTGAGGAGCCTGGGAGGCTCCGCCTCCCTTGCCTCTAGTGACTGCACGTCCCTGGAAGCACTTGTTTCTAGCAAATTGAGCTTACCATCTTGAACAACAGGTGACCACTGGCATTGTGGCTACCCAATGAAACATAGAACAATAGCAATAGCAATAGCAATAGCAGTTAGACTTATATACCGCTTCATAGGGCTTTCAGCCCTCTCTAAGCGGTTTACAGAGTCAGCATATTGCCCCCAACAACAATCTGGGTCCTGATTTTACCCACCTCGGAAGGATGGAAGGCTGAGTCAACCCTGAGCCGGTGAGATTTGAACAGCCGAACTGCAGAACTGCAGTCAGCTGAAGTAGCCTGCAGTGCTGCATTTAACCACTGCGCCACCTCGGCTCTTCAAGAACAGATGTTGTGTGTTCTCTATTTCTTTCTCTGTCTGCTGCTTTATGGTTCAAGTCTTTTGTTAGCTATTGTTTAGGCTACTTTTGAATATGGGTTTAGTGCTATTCTGAAATAATGTTGATATCCTTTGATAGTTGGGCTGCTTTGAGTGTTACTCCAGAATATTGCTAAACCCATTTAAAGGAATTTGTCAGGGGATTAGAAAGTAGTTAATAGTTAGAATCCCTTGTAACCTGTTCAAAACATTTGTATAAGTCCAAAGGGAGCTTTGACAGATAGATAAGCCTTGCAGCTTACCTGTCTCCTGCTGGATCCAAACTTCAACCTACTTAACGAGTATGATAGGGTTTTGAAATGGAACCAATTCACCAGAGAAGTAGTGGGCTCCTCTTCTCTAGATATTGTAAGCAAAGGCTTACGATTGAATACTTGATTAAATTTTTTGTACTGAGCAGAAGATTGGACATGATGGCCAAAATGGATCCTTGTAATTTCATGATTCAATGAGTTAACCAGCACTGTGCCCTGCAAAATACGGTAGGTTTCAGAGGACGTTTTTCTATACAGAAAATATAAATGCAAATGTTCAAAGGGTTCATATAATTTAGAATTCAGTGGCCTTTGGTTTTACTTCTTAAGCAGACTTGAAGAATTGCTTTGTTAATTTCACTCATTTGCAAATTGTTGTGGCACGTCCTGTACATTCCATGTCTTTATAACACACATCAAATTCAGAAACGGCTGAGGCTCTTCATAACTGATCTGCAAATATGGTTATGTGTAATTTCTATTTTTCTAATATCTGTCAGCTAAAACTTCCAGAATAATTTTTAACAGAAATGATTTGCTGCTTAATTGCAAAGATACATCAAACTATTTATGCGAATTCAACCATCAAAACAGTAGATCCAATTCTTCCCCAAAATGAAATTCAGAGTAAGTGCATAATGTAAGGCCTTTTTAGTACTTTCACTATTTGATTTCAATAGCATCATTCTAAACATGTTGATAAATCTCAAATGATGTGGAATATAAATATGTATTGCTACTCCTTCTGCTTTATAAAGTGAGTTGTAAGGGGTTATGTTGAAAAGACTAGCAAATGAAATGTCAAGTCGCTGACAATCTAGGAAAATAAAACACCTAGATTTGATTTTCCATCAATACATACCATTAATCTTTTAAACTGGCCTTATGCATTAATTCAGCTAACCATTTATGAAGGGGGAATTTTTATTAGATGGAGCTCTGTTTTTGCAATCCAAATCAGATTTACAGAAGTTCAGATTTCAGCATAGCATAAAATGTGAATCATTTATCCTGTTTCAGGGTCTACAATAAACATATATCAGAAAGCAGGGAGGATCTAT
The DNA here is from genome assembly GCF_009769535.1 of Thamnophis elegans. NCBI lineage: Eukaryota > Metazoa > Chordata > Lepidosauria > Squamata > Natricidae > Thamnophis > Thamnophis elegans. The sequence continues at coordinate 64,465,944 of NC_045543.1, read as the reverse complement.
AATGCTCATTTTTATTATGACACCCTCTATAAACATTCCCTCTGACAAAAATGTGCATACTGTCAGCATTTAATCAATGTCCCAATGTGAAAGTTGTAGTACTGAGCCAAAACGCTTTTAAAACTTAAAACCCCTCCATTGACTCATTTAACTCAACAAGACTTACCTTATGGTGCATCTACATAGAGTCTGGTTGCAGGTTCAGCTAGTGGTCAAAATGTGACATTTATTTATTTATTAGATATCTATTCTACTGTTGTAGTTTATAAATTACTTAAGGCAGCAAACATACATAATATTATTTTCTTCTTCTATTTTCCCTAACAATAACTCTGTTAGGTAGGCCAGGCTGAAAAAGAGTAACTGGCTTTCTGACACTTCCTACTCCCTTCTCTGCCTGTAGCCTGCCAGTGACCAGCAGAGCTGGCAGCAGAGTCGGACAGTGAGGAGGTTGGGGAGGAACATGGGCCAGTCCTGGAGGCTGAGGGAAGCTCAGATGAGGGCTCTGCGTCAAAGGCAGAGAGGGAGCTAGACAGTAGTGAGACAGCAGAACAGCTGGAGCCTGTTCCCAGTATGTGCATGCGCAGAGCTGCCAGAAGACAAGAACAACTAAGAAAGCAGAGTTGACTTGGGAGTAAAGCCACACCTTGGACATGATTGGCCCCTCCCATAGAAAAAAAAGAGGAGGAAGCAATCCAGTCCTTCAATCATTTCAAGAGTGGAAAGTTCTGTTTGTGACTATAAGAGACTCTGTGCCAAGTGTTGCCTTGCCCTGCATTTGACAACTAGTTCTGGCAGCTCACCAAGTGAGATAAGGTCCATGTTGATAAACATTCCTCTGAAAGACTGTTTGCCAAGCCTTGCTGACTGTGAATGAAAGGAATTCACAGTCGTGTAAATAAAAGAGGTTTTGCCAGGACCAAGACTTTGCTTCATGTTTGTTTCAGGAAGCCTAGGTCAGAACAGCCTAAATACATGTAGTGGGAGATAGAGGTTAGCACTGTTCAAATCCAGGCTGTCATCACACAATTGCATGACATAACTTTGGCATGTCTCCTAATCAAGTTCCTACTGTAAGGTAAGTTTGTTGGTTGTTGTAATGTAACAACTGCGGCAACAAAATAGAGAAGTTCAACAAGCTTCTCATCTGGAATGTTCACAAGAAGACCAAAACTTTATGAAATCTCACTCAAGTGCTTGGTGTTCTCATGTGAGTTTGAGTGAAATGTTGCTGGTTTTGTGCAAAATCCATTAATGGAGCCATTTTGAGCTACAGCTGCATAGAGATACCTGTAATTTTTTTTTCAGAAATATCTTACAAAATCTCAGATGAGACTGAGATCTGACATTTGGGGAACTGTTTAATTTGTGTGGGAGCATGTGTTTGCACATATATATGCCAGGACTCTGTAGGAACAGTTTTGTGGGATAGCAGGCATTTGGATACTTCTTGACCTTAGATCAGGGGTCTCCAAACGTGGCAACTTTAAGACTTGTGGACTTCAATTCCCAGAATTCCTCAGCCAGCATGTCTGTCTGAGGAACGCTAGGAGTTCAAATCCACAGGCTTAAACCTGCCAAGTTTGGAGAATCTCTGCTTTAGATCGCCAATCTTGGAGTTAGCACTTGCTAAACTTGCACAAAAGAAATATGAGATTGTATCCGCCTTACCTGGAATTTCATTTGATGAAGAAGATAAATCACCATTTCTCAGCCTAGCCCACTGCACAAGATTGCCACATGGACAAAAAGGTAGGATAATGTCCTCATTCCGTGAAGGAAATTAGTGGTATAAGATATAAGAAATCATCTACCCAATAAGCGTCAAAGGACAATATTTACTAGTTTGATGGCAAACGTAAACACTAAGACCATAGTCATCCAATAGAAGCCACAATGATTTCACCATATTATAACGTATGGTATTGTATTGTATTATGTTGCATTGCCTTGCATTATTTGCTGCTCATCTTCTTGTCATGTGTCTCTAAATAACTTAATTGCCCCAATGCTGTAAATTATGTAATGATCAGTTCATAATTTGCATTTTTGACACAATGTCACATAACATTACTTATCTTCTCTTTTTTATTTACCACCTCCGCTAGATGTCCTTGATTATAGTTTACTCCTATGGAAAATGAGGACAATAACAGGGACCAATTTCTTGCATTACCCAGAGAAATATTGTCCACTCAAGAATTAATATGGACTACAAAGCCCAAACTTCAGCATCTGAGAACATTTGACACATTAGGACTTTTGGAAGACAAGTGGTTGTCAAACGAATATCACAACATTTTCAACTGAGTTTCTTTTCTCTCCCTGAAACTTACTTATAATGGTGACAGACGAACAATTCAGAGATGCATTGTAAGATTTTTCCAGCATTGAGCATATAGAAATTGAGCTTTATCTATCCATATATAAATATGCTCAATGGAGCCCACAATTTATGTTGCTAAGTGAGAAATTTGTCTTGTCCCATTTTATGACCTGACCTTTCTTGCCACAGTTATTAAGTGAATCACTGCAGTCGTTAAGTTAGTAATATGATTGTTAAGTGAATCTGTTTTCCTCATTGATTTCGCTTGTCAGAAGGTTGCAAAAGGAGATCACATGACCCTGGGAACACTGCAACTGTCATAAATATGAGTCCATTACCAAGCATCTGAATTTTGATTATCTGATCATGGGGATGCTGCCATGGTCTTAAGTGTGAAGAATGGTGCTAGGTTACTTTTTTCATTGTAACTTCTACACTTCTAACTTCTTCAGTGTAAGGTTCTACATTTAGGCAAGAAAAACAAAATGCACAGGTACAGTATAGATGGTACCTTGCTCAATAGTAGTAACTGTGAAAGGGATCCTGGAATCCTGGTGGACAATCATTTAAATATGAGCCAGCAGTGTGCAGCAGCTGCCAAAAAAGCCAACACAGATCTAGGCTGCATAAACAGAGGGATAGAATCAAGATCACGTGAAGTGTTAATACCACTTTATAATGCCTTGGTAAGGCCACACTTGGAATACTGCATTCAGTTTTGGTCACCATGATGTAGAAAAGATGTGGAGACTCTAGAAAGAGTGCAGAGAAGAGCAACAAAGATGATTAGGGGACTGGAGACTAAAACATATGAAGAACGGTTGCAGGAACTGGGTATGTCTAATGAAAAGAAGGACTAGGGGAGACATGATAGCAGTGTTCCAATATCTCAGGGGTTGCCACAAAGAAGAGGGAGTCAAACTATTCTCCAAGGCACCTGAGGGTAGAACAAGAAGCAATGGGTGGAAACTAATCAAGGAGAGAAGCAACTTAGAACTGGGAGAAATTTCCTGACAGTTAGAACAATCAATTGGTGGAACAACTTGCCTCCAGAAGTTGTGAATGCTCCAACACTGGAAGTCTTTAAGAAGATGTTGGATAACCATTTGTCTGAAATAGTATAGGGTATCCTGCCTAGGCAGGGGGTTGGACTAGAAGACCTCCAATGTCCCTTCCAACTCTGCTATTGTATTGAACTTTGAATGGTCACTAAATGAACTGCTATAAGTCTAGGCCTACCTGTATAGGATAATATTTTAAAGACCACAAAATAGCAATTTTATTTAAGTGTTCCCGTCAAAGTAAATGGCACAGTTGTTAAAGGGGGCGGAGGAAAGATAGGTAAAAGAAGGCAAGCAGGACTATTGCTTCCTAACTCTGTTTGCTCACAGCTTTTTTTCTCTCCCTTTGGTTAAACCTGTCTACCTATCTTTCATGGTACAGCTCATTGTATTTTTAAAAGATGCTTTCTCCGGGAGCTAATTGAGCTTTATCTATGTGAGTGAGCTGGTATCTGTCACTGACAGCCTGCAGAAGGCTATTTCTTCAATTGCATGAAAAGAACTAAAGACTCAGACATGACAAACTGCAGGCCTGGATTCCTGGCAGCCAGCCTATTAGCACTGCAGTGCCAAAGACGCACAAATAAATTACTTATATAACATACACTCACTTTATTTCTGTCAGAAATCTTCTTCACCATGAAAAGTGAAGCAAAGGTTTTTCAGTCTTCTCCCAACTCCAACCTGGAGAAAAATTGTGCGTGTTGGCACTTTGGGGAAACCAAATGTAGTGTTTATTTCACTAGAAATGTAAATTTTAACAGCGAACATTCTGCTTTTGTTTTCTAAAAATAGATTTTAAAAAATATCTTTTGATGACAAGACTCATATTCAGATTTTTATCCCTCTGGCAGCTGCTGAGTTTAGCACAAAGGGCTCAGACTGTGGGAGAGAGCATTGGAAACCTTCAGAATAAAAGAATAACAGAGTTGGAAGGGGACACTGAAGGTCTTCTAGTCCAACCCCCAGCTCAAGCAGAAGACCCTGTACCATTCTAGACAAGTGTCTGTCCAGTATCTTCTGGAAAGCCTCCAGTGATGAAGCACCCATAACTTCTGAAGGCAAGCCAGTCCACTGGTTAATTGTTTTCACTGTTAGAAAATGTTCCTCCCTTCCTTGATTTCAATAAAACTTGCCAGCCTAAAGTTTCTCAATCTTCATCAACACCAACAATTAAGAGGCGAACTTCCATTGAATGTAGAGTTGATATACTATAGGTAACATTAGCAGCTATCAGCACATTGAAATCCCATGACTCTTGCCAATTGCAAGCTGACTTGTAAAAAACATTGTTCCTGCTAACTGCTTGCAAAGAAGCAGCTATCCAGAGTACATATGGACATTCTTGTGATCTTTCCTTACTCTGGAGAGATTTTGGTAGCCCAAATCCCACATTCAAGCACTGTTTTCAGCCTGAATGTGTTCCATCTATTCTAAAGGAATGTCAGTATGCCACGGTCTTGCTTCACAACTGACCTTCTGACAAACGGAGGAGCGTTAGTAAAATGGCAAGCTCCAGTCATCTGATGTCTCATTTCACAACCTGCTTAATGACCGCAGAAGTAAGTTCATAAGCCTATCCCAGTCCCCTCTTGCTTAGCCATCACATTGCTTAGTAACTGAGTGCCAGTGCTAAGTGACAATTATTTGGTTTGGTTTGATTTGGTTTGGTTTATTGGATTTATATGCCACCCTTCTCCCAAGGACTCAGGGTGGCGTACAACATTAAAAAAACACATATTACAAAAGTTTAAAAAAAATAGAATATCCAAAACAAACCCAATTAAGATTAACAATAACATTTTTTAAAAAATTCAATTAAAATTAACAATAATCAATAATTTATTTTGTTTTGTTCCGGCCAGGCTGGCTTGCTGGAAAAGCCAATTTTTTAGGGCGCGTCGGAAGGACTGGAGGTTGGGGATTATACGAAGCTCCGTGGGCAGTTCATTCCAGAGGGAAGGTGCTCCCATATAGAGAGCTCTCCCCCTGGGGGGCGCTAGCCAACACTGTCTGGTCGATGGCACCCTGAGGAGGCCAACTCTGTGGGATCGCACTGGGTGGTGGGAGGCTACCGGTGGCAGTAGGTGGTCTCACAGGTATCCTGGGCCTAAGCTATGGAGTGCTTTAAAGGTCATAATTAGTACCTTGAATCACACCCGGAAGACAACCAGCAACCAGTGCAGGCCGCCTAAAAGGAGTGCGATATGGGAGCACCTAGGCGCCCCCATGATAACCCGCGCAGCTGCATTCTGGACCAGTTGAAGCCTCCGGGTGCTCTTCAAGGGCAGCCCCATGTAGAGAGCATTACAGTAGTCCAGGCGAGAAAGGATGAGGGCATGAGTGACTGTGCACAGAGCATCCCGATCCAGGAAGGGGCGCAACTGACATACCAGGCGAACCTGGTTTTTGTATATTGCTACATTAGGATGGTCCTTGGGATATCTTTTTTAATATCCCCAATCAATGGAGGGAAGTGACCACATACTATTGCAGTTCCTTGCATGCTTGTTCCTATTCTCTCCAACCAGCTCCCACACCTCATATTTTTCCAGAAGTCCCTTCCTCAATTACCACAAAATTCAGCAGTCCAATTTGTTGCCTAAGTTAATTGGCAAAAAGATTTTCTAAGGTGTATGTTTCAGGCTGGTTTTTTTTTTTTAAGTTAACCTTTTGGAAGCACTACATTTCAATTTTTAGAAAGTTTGACATTTTGGAAGTGTTACATTAAAAAGTTTTATTGTTGCTGTCCGAGCTCCATTCGCTTTATTAATATGGCCCCTAGCATAGAACGCAGAGATCAAGTGTGATCTTTCATCCTCCAAAGTTTATCTTATATCACTAAGTCCTTCAACAGAAGGGAGTGAAAAGACACAAGTATTACACCATGTGAGGACAGGACATGCAGGGGAAAAAGACCTCCAAGAAGAGAAGGAAGATATTGATTGAAGTAGAGCAAATGTTAGCAAAAGGTAGCATGAGATTCTCATATTCTTGAAAAAAGCAGCGTGTGGACAAGTGAACTCACCACTCAGAGTAGGCATTTTTCCATCCTTGGATCTGAACTTTTTTTTGCTGTTTTGGAAGGATGTGTAGGAAGAAAAATCAGATCCCGTTCCAAGCTGGGAGAAAAGTGCTGGAAATAAAATGGCAGCTAGCTGCTTAAGAAAGAAGTCTGTTTATTGTTGAGCAGAACCAGCAACAGCATGTGGTTCTGGGACAGCTGACAAAATGGCTGAATGAGTGGATGGATCTTTATAGGTTTCTGAGGTTTTGTGTTTGAAATGCGAAAGGAAATGGAGATTTTGCAGTATCCTTCCCCTGGAGTGTGGAGGGAATGGGGATTCTGCAGTATCCTTCCCCTGGAATGGAGAGGGAATGGAGATTTTACAGTATCCTTCCCTGCCACACCCACCAAGCCATGCCCACAGAACCAGTAGTAAAAATATTTGAATCCCACCACTGATCTGATGGTACCCAGAAGTAGGGCCTTCTCCATGGTGGCTCCCTCTCTCTGGAACATCATCCGCTCAGAGATTAAACTCTCTCACCCTCTTTCGGAAAGTCCTGAAGACATGGTTCTGCAAGTGGGCCTGGGGAAGTAGAGTGGGATGGAGCCCATTAAATGGCTAGTATAAATGTGTGTTGTTGCTGGGATAGGGGTGTGGGGTTATTATTTTATTATTAATTTTTATTATTTTTATTTCTTTTATATTGTGTTTTCATGTCTTTGTAAGCTTGAATCACCATGCATGAGGAGACAGCAAAATAAATTTTCAAAATAAATAAAATAAATAAACAGGTTCACTGACTTCATACACATACCCTTTGCTGCTCAAACTTACCGCATATCCACAATCCTGTAGGCCCTCGCATTATAGCAATAGCACTTAGACTTATGTATTGCTTCACAATGCTTCACAGCCCAGAGTCAGCATATTGCCTCCAACAACCTTGGAAAGATGGGAGGCTAAGTCAACCTTGAGCCGAACAGCATCGAACTTCTGCCAGTGGGCGGAATTAGCCTGCAATACTCCATTCTAACCACTGCACCATCTTCGGCTCTGTTATGCAATTACATTTAATACATTTTTAATATTAAAAAAGGAGATGGATGGCACTAAATGGCATTCGGTATGTCAGCAGCATCTCTGAACAGAGGACATAATGTACAGACTGGGGAGCAGAGTTGGTCATCCCTATCCATATACTAACATGCCTATTACCGCACCTACCCCTCAATCTTGTGATAAGTATAGCAGTTTCTGTTGATGACTCCGCTTTTTTTGTTGGGAGATTATAGCATGAAAGGTACGAGGCTTCGGAGCAAGCTAAATTTATTATGTTCAAAAGGCAAACGGACAAGAATGTTAAAAAGAAGGAAACGGCTGATCAGGTGACTCTATCTTTCACTTTTCTTGCAGGAGGCAGCTGGAATAGCAAAGCCTCTAAAGATTTTTGGATTTATTCAGTCTCTAAATTAACATCCCCCAGCCTAAAATGCCTATGGACTTTTATTTCCCAATTAAGAACATGGATCTTGCTTTTTGTTTGTCTTACATTACAACAACAGCTCTTTATTTCATTTATATTGTTTTGTTAATTTAACCAGACAACAAGATAAATCTTCCAACTAGAATGCATAGTCTCCCGGTTTCTAGCCCGGTGCCCTAACCATTACACCAAACTGCCATCTCTGAAGAGATAGTTAACCTGAGGTTAATAGAATAGAATAGAATAGAATAGAATAGAATAGAATAGAATTCTTTATTTGCCAAAAGTGATTGGACACAAGGAATTTGTCTTTGGTGCATATGCTCGCAGTGTACATAAAAAGACAAGAAAAGATACATTCGTGACGAATCATAAGGCACAAAACTTAATGATAATCATAGGGTACAAATAAGCAATCAGGAAACAATCAATATCAATATAAATCGTAAGGATACAAGCAACAAAGTTACAGTCATGCAGTCATAAGTGGGAGGAGATGGATGATAGGAATGATGAGAAGATTAATAGTAATAGTAATGCAGCCTTAGTGAATAGTTTGACAGTGTTGAAGGAATTATTTGTTTAGCGGCATAATAGCGTTTTTGTGTCTACTTGTCTTGGTGTGCAGTGCTCTATAGCATCGTTTTGAGGGTAGAAGTTGAAACAATTTATGTCCAGGATGTGAGGGATCTGTAAATATTTCACGGCCCTCTTTTTGACTTGTGCAGTGTACAGGTCCTCAATGGAAGGCAGGTTGGTAGTCATTGTTTTTTCTGCAGTTCTAATTATCCTCTGAAGTCTGTGTCTGTCTTGTTGGGTTGCAGAGCCAAACCAGACAGTTATGGAGGTGCAGATGACAGACTCAATAATTCCTCTGTAGAATTGCATCAACAGCTCCTTGGACAGTTTGAGCTTCCTGAGTTGGTGCAGAAAGAACATTCTTTGTTGTGCTTTTTTGATGATGTTAACCTTCTTTTCTTCCTAAGCCCATACTGTAGGTACAGACTCCATGCTCCTAAGAGGTTTTTTTTTCCTGGTTGGATGTAATTCATTTTGCATAGCTCTGTAATCTATTTCCTGTAAATTAATCTCTTTTCTTTTCTAGTTATAAAACCTATTTTAATACTGTAAGACTTGCTGAAATTAAGATGCCTGCTATCAGGAATAATCAAGCAGAGAGAGAACACTTCCATGATTTGAAATGCAACTTTGTGCATTAAAAAAAACTACATTAAATGATGCAAATTTGGCATGGTGTAAATCAAAACTCCAGACTAATGTTATCGAGTTTCAAAACTAGGCTTCAAACGAGTAGTGATGGGCCCAGCTAGTCAGGGAAAGGACAAAGTGGTAAAACAGAGAGCCTCTGAGAATATTCTGGAAAATTCTGTGAGTTGGGGTTTGGTAACCAGTTTTCTTTCTTTCTTTCTTTCGTTCTTTCGTTCGTTCTTTCTTTCTTTCTTTCTTTCTTTCTTTCTTCATTCATTCATTTATTTTAGTTTATTTGTATCCCAACTTTATTACATTATAAGTAATATAAAAAGAGAATCACTTTATCAGTAAGTCAAGGTGGTGAGTTACTTACTGTATAAAGTAACTTAATACTTTACACCTACGTACGTAAGTATACCTACGTAATAAGTATAAATACCTAATACTCCTATTTTCCACACAGCACCCTATGGGACGGGGTAGGCTGAGAGGCCCAAGTCATCCAGCTGTTTTTTATGCCTAGCTGAGACTAGAACTCACCATTGTCGATTTTCTAAGCCAACACCTTAACAACTAGACCAAACTGGCTCCCTATGTAGTTACTTCAAGAGACTACACCTGCGTGTTTCAAAATTATGACCGTGCTGACGCTCTCTAAACAATAGAATTCATTCAGCAGAATTCTCGGTACATGGGAATTGATGATTGGGACAGTTCATTTCATTACACCATAGAATTAAAAGGGAATTCTCACACCATTTTTGGCAGATAGCAAAGGAGCTTTGTTGTCAAGTGTGGCATACTGTTATGACCAGATAGTAAACACAATCTACCCCACAACCTTCTCATTCTTTCAATAATTGTGTGGACTCCCTTTTTGTTCTGACCCAAGTCAGTTGATTCTAGTCCAGGTGTGGAAGGTGCCTGAGATCACACTATATGATGTCTGTAAGCAGACACACATGCCTTTTAGTTACACTGATATCCATCAAAGTTTTTTGAGATCTTAGTCAGGGGTGAAATCCAGCAGGTTCTGGAGAACTGGTAGCAGAAATTTTGAGTAGTTCAGAGAACTGGCAAATACCACCTCTAGCTGGCTCTAGAGTGAGGGGGGAATGGACATTTTGCAATATCCTTCCCCTGCCACACCCATCAAGCCATGCTGGTAGTAAAAAAAAATTCAATTTCACCACTAATCTTAGTCCTAGGCATATTAGATCAGGGAATCTCCAACCTTGGCAACTTTAAGACTTATGAACTCCAATTCATAGAATTCCTCGTTCTGGGAGCTGAGGTTTACAAGTCTTAAAGTTGCCAAGATTGGAGACTTCCTTACCTACATGATAACGGGTACCCTTGCAATTGTATTGCCTCTTATAGTGGCAGGGATAACCTGGAATATAAGAGAAATCCAGATCACATCATTAAGAAAGAAATATCTTCAGAAAAGCAGGGTAGTACTGGTGCAAAAAGATAGGTTCCTTCCATGCAGTTCCAACCTTCTCAGAAAAAAGAACAAGGATGAATGGTTCTGCTGGTTCTGCTCCAGAGTGTCCTTGTATTCGACATTAAACAAGCTGTCAGTGTGTGAGATCGGCCACTTTGAAAAAGTACATGTTCAATCGCCACTTAGGAAACCTAAATAGATACTCTATTTAATTACTTCCAAATTATTCACTTGCTATGTCCCTTCAAGGCAGTGAATATTCAGGAGCAAATTCACTGGCATTCATTGTCTTTCCAGGTGGTGCTTATCAGAGTCAAGCTTGGATATACAGATTTTATAAGCAAATTAAAAAGGTAGAGTGGCATCTAAGGCTTTCTAAACTGGGAAGACTCAGCACAGATGAGGAACCAGTGTTCTTCCAAATGTTGCTCAGCAACAGCCTCCAGAATCCTTCATCAGTGGATTCTTGGCCAGCATTGCTGGGACCTGTCATTCAGCAACATTTGGAAGACCACCTGTTGATCATCTCCACCTAAATTTCTTACCGGTGTGCATTGGCACCTCAAGCCTTAATCTGGCCTGATAATTTTTCTCATGTAACCAGGGGTGGGCTTCAAAAATTTCAGTAACAGGTTCTCTGCCTGGTTTTTGGGTGTGCATGTCCATGGTGGGTGTGGTCTAGTTGGCCTCCTGAACCACGGCTGGAGCGTTTTGCCTTCCCCGGACTCTGGAGGCCCTACGGCGGCTGCAAACAGGCCCATTTCCAGCCTTCCAGAACTTCCTGAAGGCCCATTCGCCCCCTCCCCGAGCCTCTGCATGGGCCGTGCACTTACCTCGCATCCAAAGTGGTGGGAGGGGTGGGGTGGGCAGGGCCAGCCAGGGGTGGGATTTGGAGGTTCTCCAAACCAGCCATAACATTAGCTACGGGTTCTCCCGAACCCAGGCGAACCTTAGCAGCTAACCTTTGTGACCTATTGCTGCTTGTTGCTATTGAACTTTCCATCTTACATCCTTCCTACGGATCTTCCAGTTTCATTTGATCTAAGGCCAAGGTATTTCTCCAAGGTGGATAACAGCAAAGACTTTTGTGGAACCATCTCTGTGGAGACCTCTGAGGGGTCCTTCTTGCTCAGATCCATGGGAAAGTATACTTCTGTCTTTTACATTCTGTTATATACACAGGAGAAGCCTATTTTCTTTCACTGTCTCCTCCAATTTTCCCATTTCTTAGTTTCTAACACAGGGAGTAAATGAAATACATTGGGGAGACAGTCCTAACTGAGCCTTTTTCTGCCATTCACTTTGAAAGAAAAGAGATGATCAAAGGATCCTTTCTTCCCTTAAGGCAATAGGGGGTGGGTGGGTGGGAAGTGATGCTATTCTTTCATATTTACTCAATCAGTTTAACATATAGCTCCTGTAGGACATGGCTGAGCTCAGGGGTAAAAATAGGAAGGTCTAAAATCCTCTCTCCCAGGAGCCATCTGAGATCACACACCATATCTCACCTCTCGCCTTGGCATGTGGCTTAAAAGCTACCGCTGCCAGCACGTATCTTCTGAGGCAGACCTTTGCTTGACACATTCCTACCTAACACCACTATGGAAGAGAAGAGAGAGAGCTTCCTGCACTCTGGGTGCCTTACTGGAGAGAAAAATAGAATTATAAAAAGGAAATAAATTCTTATAGCCTCGACTCCTGTCTATGCAATGTTAAGGCATGTATCTAAGGAAATTAGCCACTTGTTTTCATGAAGAGATAAAATTTCACAAAAGCTTAACTTAAAAAAAACTTTTTTTAGAAAAAGGAAAGAGGGGAGTATAAAAATAATTGATTTAATTTCAAATATTACCATGCAAAAATATTCAGAGGACGTCAAAAGATAGGGTTGTTTAAATTATAGATAGCATTAAATTATCAATAGCCTCTTTACCATTCGGGGAAAACAACATATGGGAAAATATAAGGTTCCATGCAGAAGGGTGCTGATTATCTCCTATTTAAAAGTAGCTCTGATGTAAAGAGATGCCAGGCTGCACAAACACACAAGGATTAAGCTTGCGTGCAAATAGCAATAACAAATGAGACAAACAATTAGATTTGAAAATGCACTTGGGAAAAATACATGAAACTTAGTTAACATTATCTTTTCTTTTCTAGAGCAATGATGGCTAACTTTTTTGTTGTCGTGTGCTGAAAGCACATGTGCGCATACCCATAATGCAATGTGCATGCAACCCCCATGTGTGGGGTGGTGTCATGGGGGGTCACAGGCACATGCGCAGGGGGAGCATGGAGATTGTGCACACATGGGGGGTTGTATGCACATTCCGCATTCATACACAACCTCATGCTCCCCCCATGCACATTTGCATGTGACTCCCCATGCTCTCCGCCCCTGTGCATGTGACCCCCTATTAACCCACCCCCACAGGGGTGTGCATGACCCCCCGCATGCAGGCAGGCACCCCACAAGCCCTCACCCCTGCACATGTGAATGCAACCCCCACATGTGTGCCCCAACCCCCATGTGCATCTCCCACATGAGCTCCACCCTCCACACATACATGGCAGTGACCCAAAAACCAGTGGGCTGGTGGGAGGCACACACACCTGTGCAGTGGAGCTGAGCTGGGGTGATGGCTCGCGTGCCCGCAGAAAGGGCTCTGCGTGCCATCTGTGACACGCGTGACATAGGTTCGCCATCATGGTTCTAGAGAATAGACAATCCATATAATAGATGGTATTGCCCTGTTAGTTTGTTACCTGGGAAATCCTTCTTGCAAATCTGGACTCTCACTTTCTCTCCCCCACTCCCTTCCCCTCCCCTATAATTTCCAACAGAATGAAGTTTTGGCAGCTGGAGGAAAAGAAGTTATGTGACATCTCTCCTTTGGCTAAAGTAAGCATCTCTCTCCTTTTGAAGATCCTGTCTGGGACACAGGAATATACATATGTATTCCTTCTCAGAGAAGCAGCTGTCAATCCTGTGAACATCAAGTGGCATCACAACAGCTCCCTTTTGAAAATATTTACTTGCAAGGACCTTAAAACATCATTTTGCAGAAATGGAAATCAACAACCGTTTCAAGAGGCGCAGTCTAAAAACTGCTGGGCTCTTCAGAAACCCTTATCTCTCCAGAGTTTCCTGTGATCTGTACAACCCTCAGCTAAAAAGCAGCTTTGCCTTTTATTCCAAGCAAATAAAGGTAAAGGCAGAGAGAAATACAGCCTTTTCAATGACTGAGCAGTTTGCTAGACAAGCCATCAAATGGAAGAAAGTTAGTGTTTTGATGTGAGATGCTGGCCATAATGGCCCTCTCATAAAGTCTCCTTGCTGCTCAGTGCAGGAACTCCAAAACTAAAATATTCCCAAAAGGGAGATCTTTGGACTCTGTCTGAAGACTTTGCGCAAGAGAGTGCTCACAAATATAAGTGCAACCATTACTGCCCCTTCCATCCAGACTTTGCCCAATCTAAAAGCAGGACTTCTGTGATATCACAGGGTCGGCTATGTTTAAACATTTGATCTATTTCCAACTTGGCTTCTGTGCATCTAGAACTGAAATAAAAGTTTGCTATTAACAGTTCTGGAGAGGTTGTGAGCAGTCCATTATTTTATTTTCAGGAATGCCTGTCTTCCTAGTGGACCGGGGCTATGGCCTAGAGGTGGCGCTCTCGCCTTACAATCGGGAAGCTGTGAGTTTGATCCTAGGTAGACACAGATATTTCTCTCTCTCTGGGCACAATGAGTATTTCTGCTGAGTACTGCACATTGGCAACAGGAAGGGCATCCAGCTAGTAAACCCTCAGCTCCATTCATTTTCCCCGACTCCACCCCAATGCAAGGGGTATAAAGGTAAAGGTTCCCCCGCACATGCTTGCAAATCGTTACCCGGCTCTAGGGGGCGGTGCTCATCTCTGTTTCAAAGTTGAAGAGCCAGCGCTGTCCAAAGATGTCTCCGTGGTCATGTGGCTAGCATGATTAAAGCTGAAGGTGCTCGGTGCACTGTTACAGGGTCATTAAAAGACCCAAAAAAATGCCTATCTTCCCAGCATCCGGGGTTCAGTCTTTCAAGGAGAAATGTGATTTGACGTCTTCTGTGTCCCTTTCTTAGAATGTGCTGAGAGCCTTTGTTTTTTTCTCAAAACAAATTCCATAACATGAAATAAAGGCAAGAATTCAAGAGAGAACAACTAATCTTATATTCCCTTGGGGTGGAGTGCTGGGGAGGGCTTATTTTGAGTCAACTTGGCTTGGCTGATTTAGCATACATGTCTGGCTGCTCAAGATGGAGGTGTAATTTTTATTCCTTGTCCTTGGCATTTGGGAAAAACACCATGACCCATTTTCAAGCTGTTCTTGCAGAAATGGGAAGTGAATCCAATAGCAGTGTGGAAAGACCTTGAGATACACAATCCACTTGACAAAGTTTATTCTAGAATTCCCCTGGATTCTGTTCTCTTAAAACAGGGGTGTCAAAGTCATGGCCCACAGGCCAGATGTGTCATGCGCTGGTCACGCCCATGCCCAGTTTAGCAAAGGCGGCGAAAGCTGTGATACGTCATGTGCTGATGTCGTGACGCTGTGAGTTTGACACCCCTGTCTTAAAACAAGCTCATGAGATCTAAGTCTGATCAGAACTCTTGCTTCAAAACCACATATGAGGCTAACCCCCCCCCTTGTTCTAGTAGTCCTCATTTAACAACCATAATCAGGACTAGCAACTTATAGTGGTGACTAAGTGAAAATTCAAATGTGTTTAGAATGTTACTTCAGTTTTCTTTTGATGTACAAACCTGTGAAGATCATGAGGGCCAGGATAAAATTACCTTTTCATCACTGTCATAACTGTGAATGTTTGCTAAATGAGGCAGACACTAAACAAGGATTACCTGTAATCCATTCATCTGAGCAAAGATGGTTAAAGATACAGGAGCTCCATCGCTACTTGACATAATGAGTTTACATTGTACAGAGTTGGGTTCCTACCGGTTTGGACCAGTTCGGCCAAGTAGGTACCTGCACCCGAACCAGTTCTATTGTCCAGGGTGCCATCTTGATTTTTGGTTCTGCGCATGTGCAGAACAATCTCCATTGCAGAAATGTATTTTTCCCCCTTTTCTAACGCTCTGCACAATGTGCAAAAATTTATGCATGCCGAACTGGCAGTAATGCTGGTAGCAACCCACCCCTTTCACTGTATCTTGGTTATAACATTAGCCAGGTCTGGCTATAAAACAACATTAAAAGACATCCCCCCCCCAATGAAAACTTATTGTGTTCCAACTGCAGTTGGCAACACGTCTGACCCTCTCATTCATTTCTTTAAAGCTGTTTCCAGTTTTCCTTTACTGTCTCAAAAGCTATTGCAAAAAAGTGCCTATGTTTCCATCAATTTGATGACACCTTGCAGTGACCAATATATTTCACCATTTCATAGATTCCTCAATGACTTGTCATGATGAAACATATGTGAGAAGGACCTGAACAAATGTAGTGACATGATCAAAGCTGTGACTCCACATATCAAAATATTTAATGCCTGTGCCAATAATGCCAATTTATTGTTTTCTGAGATTTAATGGTGCAACTGTCATTGTCCCTCTCCAGCTGTTTCAGCAATGATTGAAAACTGTAGATCAATAAAACCATTTGCTTCCTGTAGCAAGAATCCAGGCTGCTCAGAAGGTAAAATCATTTAAGCTATTATATGTCATCCTAAAAACCAGCTTAAGTGTAATTCTAACAAATAATGAATTGCACTGGTCTCCAGCAATTTCCTATGTTTTTTTTTCATTTTGCTGAGGCAGCTGGGGTGGAGGGGGCGGGGAATCATACAAAATTCAAGACGAAGAATCTATTTTATGATCATGAAACTTCAAAAGAAAAATACCCAACAACTTAATATTAGATTATTGCAGAGAATGCTGATGTGGTAGACTGGGATAGTTCTTTGCTAACTTGCCCCATGGGAATTGAAATCCAAACCATCCCAAAGACGTCTAGTTGGATCACTGCATGGCGTATCTATCATATTTGATACCTGCAGCAGATTATTTTTTAAGACTCCCTTTCTCCATCATTGAATACCAATTTGATTTCAGAGTAGTTAAAGGCACTTGGGATAGAAACCAGGAGACTGTGAGTTCT
This sequence comes from Thamnophis elegans, assembly GCF_009769535.1. NCBI lineage: Eukaryota > Metazoa > Chordata > Lepidosauria > Squamata > Natricidae > Thamnophis > Thamnophis elegans. The sequence goes on along the minus strand of NC_045543.1, from coordinate 64,449,250 downwards.
AGTCCCACCTTAGCCCAAAAGGATGGATGACTCTGAGCCAGTCATTTTCTCTCAGCCCTGGAAAGGAAGGAATGGCAAGCTACTTCCAAAACATGCTGCCAAGAAAATTGACTCGAAGTCATAAAATCTCCAAATGTTCCTATCCATTGTTACTTTTATTCCCATTCTTGCTTGCCTGTAAAGAGTTCATTTTTAATGCTGTAAATATATTGTACCTCCAGGCCTCGAGTTGAATAAAAGTCACCATCAGTCAATTGCAAAAGGCAGCTTTACTTGGAAGAGCTTACATCTGCAACACTACCTTTAATATTTTTAAATAACAACATCTGTCGAGCCCAGGTCCTTGGGAAGGACTTGATACATGGGCCAAAATGCCAAATCCAGTCTAAACATGTGGCTGACTGTGTGATCAACCATAATAAATTGGCTTCCATCGACTGAAGCCCATTTCTGAAAACATCTATACCAAAGATTTGTCTGCAGAGAATCTACACAGCTTCTTCCTTTAGTTCTTTTGGCCATCTTCAATTAGTTCTCAATGTTTAATTATAATTTGGGATCTGTTGGAAGTAGATGCCATTGTAGTTACTTTTCTAATACCTTTAACACTTCTTGCTTAAGTGCATCTCTTACTGTAATTATTTTGTAATAATTTATTATTTGTTTGCAGGAAACATATAGTACATAAACACATAAAAAGCTGATAAACTCTAGAAGTTATCAGCTTTTTATTTATTTATAACCCATGAAGTGCTGTGATAAACCAAGCATTAAAAAAAAAATCTTTCATGAGGGCCTTTTAAATTCACCTCACAGCACAGCAAAGATGAGCAAAGTTCTGAAATGAAAGAGCTTAAAAGCATTTGAGGCAGAGAACAGAGCAATTAGTGAAGCAACTCTAATTATGATCAGGTTATTAGTGGATTGGTTAATTACCAGAGGACCCCATCTAGTGCTCGAGTAGTCTGGCCTGCAGTACATCAAGACTCCTTATCTTATCTTCATGTATTTTCATTTTACTACATTAATTACATTACTGCTTGCGAGGAGATAGTAGCAAACAAGACATTCTTAAATGAACAGATCCAAGAATAAAACTATGTTACACCATTATTCTTCCAATCAATGAACAGGCGTTGATTTGCCCCAAACATGAAATCACCCAAAAATACATTCCATTAAGTCAGAACGTTTAGATAATGTCAAAATTGCCTGGTTACACTTGCTAGAGCACTAAACAATAGCCATTGTGTCAGTAGCTGAATAGATCGCAGATCATTCTCATGAAAGCTGGACAGAAGGAAAGGAAAGAGAGGGGGGGGGAATACAGATGTAACTTTTTGTTAAAGTTTTGTTATTTTGTTAAATAATTAAATTTAATTGTTAAATTGTCCCGTGGTGAATTTATCATGGAGAGTTGGCAGTGGTGAGTTGGCTGCAGCTACTTGGCTGTGGTGATTTGTCCCATTCCGTGAAATCTTCCCAAAAGTGAACAGCTCCAGGAAATGACAATGTTGCCCCAAAATGTCATCCCCTCATCTCTATATTCCTATAGTAGGACAGCTTCTCCCAGCCAGTATGAGTAGTTTGAGTATGAGTAGTTTATTTATATGCCTCCCTTTTCCCTGAGGGGACTCAGGGCGGCTTACAATTCGAAAGGAGGGGAAAACAAACAAATTAACACATAAGACAGTACATCATTAAAAGCACAACATTCATACAATTCGGGTGGGTTACGGTCTTTAACCCCAGGCCTGACGGTATAGCCAGATTTTAAGGGCTGTGCGGAAAGTCTGGAGGGTGGTGAGGGTACGAATCTCCACGGGGAGATCATTCCATAGGGTCGGAGCTGCCACCGAGAAGGCTCTCCTCCGCGTGGTTGCCAGTCGACATTGACCGGCAGATGGAACTCGGAGGAGGCCTAATCTATGGGATCTAATTGGTCGAGTGGAGGTAATTGGCAGTAGGCGGTCTCTCAAGTACCCAGATTCACTACCATGAAGGGCTTTGTAGGTGACAAGTAGCACCTTGAAGCGTACCCGGAGATCGACAGGTAGCCAGTGCAGCTCGCGGAGGATAGGTGTTATGTGGGTGAAACGAGGTGCACCCACAATCGCTCGCGCGGCCGCATTCTGGACTAGCTGAAGTCGCCGAATACTCTTCAAGGGCAGCCCCATGTAGAGCACATTGCAGTACTCCAGCCTAGAGGTCACAAGGGCACGAGTGACTGTTGTGAGAGCCTCCCGGTTCAGGTAGGGGCGCAACTGGTGCACCAGGCGAACCTGGGCAAATGCCCCCCTGGTCACAGCTGACAAATGGTGTTCAAAAGTCAGCTGTGGATCCAAGAGGACTCCCAAGTTGTGGACCCTGTCAGAGGGGCGTAATATTTGACCCCCCAGCCTGAGAGATGGAATACTTGCCGAATTGATGGGAGGGAAACACAACAGCCACTCGGTCTTATCTGGGTTGAGCACAAGCTTGTTAACCCTCATCCAGTCCCTAACAGCTTCAAGGCCCTGGTTCATCACGTCCACCGCTTCATTGAGTTGGCACGGGGCGGACAGATACAACTGAGTATCGTCCGCATACTGGTGGTATTTTATCCCGTGCCGCCAAATGATCTCGCCCAGCGGTTTCATGTAGATGTTAAAAAGTAGGGGGGACAGGACCGAACCCTGCGGCACCCCATATGTTAGGGGCCTAGGGGTCGATCTCTGCCCTCACTAACACCGACTGCGACCTGTCCGAGAGGTAAGAGGAGAACCACCGTAAAACAGTGCCTCCCACCCCCACCTCCCACAGTCGTCGCAGAAGGATACCATGGTCGATGGTATCGAAAGCCGCTGAGAGATCAAGGAGAACCAGGATGGAGGCGTGGCCTCCATCCCTGGCTCTCCAGAGGTCATCGGTCAATGCGACCAAAGCGGTTTCTGTGCTGTAGCCAGGCCTGAAGCCAGACTGGAATGGGTCAAGATAACTAGCTTCCTCCAAGGACTGCTGGAGCTGAAAGGCCACCACCTTCTCAACAACCTTCCCCACAAAGGGGAGGTTGGAAACTGGATGATAGTTGTTAAGAACGGCTGGATCCAAAGATGGTTTCTTCAGGAGGGGTCTCACCACCACCGCCTTAAGAGCGGGGGGAAAGACCCCCTCCCGAAGGGAGGCGGTAACAACCACCTGGATCCAGCCCCGTGTCACCTCCCTGCTGTTGACGACCAGCCAGGAGGGGCACGGGTCCAGTACACGTGTGGAGGCACTCACAGCTCTCATGGCCTTGTCCACGTCCTCAGGGGCAACAGCCTGAAACTCAACCCAGCGATGGCCTACCAGATTATCCCTTAGTGCCTCGGCTGGGTCTGCGGGATGGGAGTCCAAGTCCGACCGAAACCGAGCAACTTTGTCCGCTAGAAACTGGACGTAATCCTCAGCCCTACCCTGCAAAGGATCCCCCGTATCCCTTCTATTTAGGAGGGAACGGGTTATCCTGAACAGGGCGGCTGGGCGTGACTCAGCGGAAGCAATCAGGGTGGCAATATAAGTTCTTTTCGACGTCCTGATTGCCCTGATGTATTCCCTGATGCAAGATGTTAAAAGTGCTCGGTTCGATTCGGATTTATTGGATCTCCATAAGTGCTCTAGGCGTCTCTTCCGGCGCTTCCTCTCCCGGAGTTCCTCAGTAAACCAAGGGGGCCTCCTGGATCCACTGCCTCGGAGCGGCCGTAGAGACGCAATCCAGTTAAGAGACTCCGTCGCTGCCGAGTTCCAAGCAGCAACCAGAGTCTCCGCCGGACTGCGGGCGAGGGTATCAGGAATAACCCCAAGCTCCATCTGGAACCTCAGAGGGTCCATAAGTCGCCTGGGGCGGAACCACCTGGTTGGTTCCTCCTCCCTACGGTGGGGGTTTGGTCTCCGAAAGTCAAGCCTCAGTAGGCAGTGGTCTGACCACGACAGGGGTACGATCTCACTACCCCTCAGACCAAGATCACAAGTCCACTGCTCCGAGAGAAATACGAGGTCGAGCATGTGACCCGCCGAGTGGGTTGGGCCCCGAATTACTTGGGTCAAGCCCATGGCTGTCATGGAAGCCATGAACTCCTGCGCTCCATCAGAGTGTTCACCGAGCAAAGGCAAATTGAAATCCCCCAGAACCATAAGCCTGGGGAACTCAATTGCCAGCTCGGCTACCGACTCGAGGAGCGAGGGGAGGGCTGCTGCAATGCTGTTGGGAGGCAGGTACGTTAACAGCAAACCCACTTGACCCTTGAGGTCCAACTTCACCAGCAAGGACTCACACCTGACAAGCTCCGGAGCAGGGATTCTACGAGGTACTAGAGACTCTCGGATAACAATAGCCACACCCCCACCCCTTCGCTGAGCTCTCGGCTGATGGAGCACCTGAAAACCTTCTGGGCACATCTCTACGAGGGGGACTCCTCCCTCCGGGCCCAGCCAGGTTTCAGTAATACATGCCAGGTCTGCCCTCTCGTCTAAAATTAAGTCCCGGACGAGGGGAGCCTTATGAACTACAGACCTGGCATTTAGCAACAACAGCCGGAGACCAGGGTCCTGATTACTCGAGCCATCTGGCCTTGGAGTGGGACTCATAGGGCCGGAAGGAGGGATCTCTGTAATGTAGCGAGCCCTCCTTCCCCGGTAATGGCCAGCCCTAAAGTCCCCGCAATATCTGCCCCTCCCTGTTACGACCGTAATGCTCCGGCCCACTCCCGTGTCCGTAATTCCCTCAACCACCCCAACGACCCCCGCATTCCTCGGCAGGTCCTCTGAATCAAACACACTCATTCGCTCACCCGAGCAATCCAGTATTCTCCAAAGAAGTTGGAAGAAGAATTCAGAATTCATAGGGATCTTTTGACCACCATATTGCTTAGGATTTCTGTGGGTAGCGTCCCATGCAACAAGAGGTTGGAAAAAGCCAGAGCTATTGTGTCTGAAGTCTATCTCCCATGTTACACTGAGTATGCAGTTTATATGAGCTGCTTCTCAGATTCTTAATTGCTTTGTTCAGATTGTTTCTAAAGTTCTCTTAGAAATAGGCTTCTTGCTACATGGAGGCAAACACAGCAGTGATGTCTTAATTCTGCAATGAAGGGGTTAAATGTAGCATGTCCAAGTCTTGGGGATTTCTTCTTTGTTTTTAACTTGAATTCTTGGTCTGCCCATCTGGCTGCCTCCTTCTCTCCCTCTTAGGGTTTATTTCAAACATATGGCACTAAAATAAACCTGTCCAAAGATGTCTTCCACAAGAGAAATGATTTTCCCAATGAGCAAAGTCTGACACAGTTTGGAAAGATGCAAAAAAGAACCACAACAACTATATAATATCCTAAGCACTAATCCTTCATCTCTGCTCCTTGCTCTTGGGAAAAACAAAACACGAATGAAACCAGGGGTGGCTCTGAAGATCTGGGGGATGGGAGAAGAAGTTGGTGGTGGTTTTCTTCTTATATTCTGTGAAAGTCCTTGCTATCCATTTCGATTAAGAAATTAAAGAACATTCCGTTAGATGAAAGTCAAGCTCAGAAGGGCCCGTGGTGAATTAGAATTAGATGGAAGAACTGAAAACTCTGAACAAAGAGGTTATTTCCTGTTTAATTTTAGAGCTTTTCCTTCCAGGTCTGACCAATATCACTGGTTTTTGCCTTGGGTTATGAAGCTAATCAGAGTCTTCCCCTGAGCCATCTTGATCCACTCCTCACAATTAACTTCACGTCATCCAATGGAGAATTATGCTCTGTTTAGTTTCCAGGTTTGTTTGTTAAGGCTGAAGAAGTCTTCTAAAGCCTGGTCCTCTGCTTTGTAGTGCAGCAGCAGAAGAGGCACCTTGAAGTCTATAAATAGTCAACTTGCCTCTTTGCTTGGAACCTTTTCTTCCCAGAGTCTCATCCACAGGGCTGCTGCCATATCAAAGCTCTGGTGTCACAAAGCAAAGATGTTTCTTGAGTGATAAAGGTGACTTGCTGACTGTGCTTTACTATAGCTTCTAAAGGCCCATCGGGCAGGTTTTTTTTCCTCTTGCAGCTGTTAAGGAAGACTGGTGGAGCAGGGCTTTATTTTAAAAGCAAGTAGTCGTGGAATGGGATCCAACTCAGTGAATAAGGGGGAGAAGAAGCAATATCTTAAACAGCAATTTTTAAAAAAAATCTTCAAAAAAAGAAGACTTAGTAGGGGGAATGAGGCTTTCTAAACCAGCAAAAAGAAAGAGATTAAGGACTGAAAACATTTTGTTACTGAAATAAGTTTACAGTTTATACTTAAAGACTCAAGCTATTTTTAAAAAAGAATAGATGGAAGTTGAAGAATTCAAACTCATCTTGTTTATTTTCTATTTTCTGAGCTTGTAATCAGTGGAGGTCATGAATTACATGATTCATTATGGTTTTTCCCCCCCATTCAGTGGGAATTGAGCCTCAATACAGAACACTTACAAGAGCTCCCTTCCAGCCCCATGATTCTATGAATCTATGATTCCTGCTTCCTTCTACTACACAATAGTCTTTGAGAGCCTTACTTCAGAATTTTTATCTCCAGTCCCACCCGGGGCTCAATTTAAAAGTCTCCTGGTAAACATCATTTAAACGAAACATGCTGAATACTAAATTATTGTAAGAGGTAATCCATCTCACTCCATTAGTCCATTATATATGCACCTATCTCAGATAGCGAACCCCAAAACCAAATCTCTACCCTTGACAGCATTCTAAAGCCAGGCATTCAGCACTGAGGCCTTTGAACTATGGTTCTGGAGAAGACTCCTGCAAGTCTCTTGGACTGCAAGGCGATCAAACTGGTCAGTCCTAGAGAAGATCAACCCTGACTGCTCTTTAGAAGACTAGATTCTGAGGATGAAACTCAAATACTTTGGCCACCAAATGAGCAGGAAGGGCTCACTGGAGGAGAGCCTAATGCTGGGAAAGACTGAGGGCAAAAGAAGAAGCGGATGAATGGCTGGATGGAGTCACCAAAGCAGTCAGTGTGACTTTGAATAGACTTTAGAGGATGGTAGAGGACAGGAAGACCTGGAGGAAAGCTGTCCATGGGGTCGCAATGGGTCAGACACAACTTCTCAACTAACAACAATAACTTCTTTTTAAATTTATCTTCTCAATCTACTTTTGAGTTGGAAGAATGGTGAAAACACTATCTGAGCCACCAAGGTGTAAGGTTTTTCTTTTGGTTTATGAAAGTGGAGAGAGAAGGTTTAGGCAATAATGTGATTAGGAATGAGAAAATGAGTGGCATTGCCAACTTGCTGGCAACGGGGGGGTGGGGGGGGTTGGTTGGAAATGGTGAGGAAGAAATCCTATTGAGTTTGTGGGCTTTGATTATATGGCGTGGAAGTAAGAATATTGGCAGATGTATCTTCATTATGCTGGGTTAGGGCAGGGATGGGCTTCAAAAATTTCAGCAACGGGTTCTCTGCCCAGTTGCTGGGTGGGCATGGCCATGGCAGGCATAGCCTAGTTGGCCTCCTGCACCATGCGGTGCATGGTGTGTGTGTGTTTCTGGCCCTCCAGAACTTCCAGAAGGCCCATTCCCCCACCCCCATCCCCGAGCCTCCGTGCAGGCGTTACACTTACCCTGCATCCAAAACAGGCCACGTAGGGACTTCTGGGACGGGTAGGGTGGGGCCAAACAGGGGTGGGATTTGGAGGTTCTCCGAACTGGCCATAATGTTAACCCGGGTGAACCCGTAGCATCCCACCCTTGGGTTGGGGGTGATATGGTAGGAGACACCCATGTTAGCATTAGAAATATAGAAATATAAAGGACCATGAAATGGCCTCGATGGGAATATTCAGAAGCTACTACAGAAACAATAAGGGAAGAAGCCTTTCTTAAGCTCTGGAAAAGGAGCTAGAATTAGGAAGAAATTCCAGCTGGGCTCCTCCCTGACTCAGTGAGAATAAGAGGAGAGGAAGGGGTTGTAAAATACAAGCCGACTTGCAAGGTTCTATTATTGTAGCTTATCTCAATAAAATATAGATCTAATTTTCCTGTGTCGTTGGTTTCCTGATTTGCTACCTCATCAGGCATTGACAATTTAGTGTTGATCTCCACTTCCAACCAGGTACCTCACAACTGAGGTTTGCGAGGGACAGGGGGAAAAGGATTCTTTGGGTTTGCTTGTTTTAAACCAAGATTGTGGTTGTGATCAGTAACTGTAGCTGCCATTTTATTTTGGGATTGTTGTTTTTTTACTCTGGTCTTCCATCTTGTTCCTGAGGGTGAACATGGGCTACAAAAGGAAGCATAAGGATGCTAAAATAAATAATGATTAAAATTTAAGCAAATATCCAGTACCTGCACCAAAGACCCTTTATCATTTTCAGAGTTGCACTCTGTCCTTCCGAAATCCTGATTGCCACTGACTTAGTTCATTGCTGCATAAAATATTCAAGGCTCTTGTTAATCCTAATGATCTTGGCTTTTTTATATTTTAATTCTCTCCCCCAGCCCACCGGCCAAAACACTTCTATTTATTTCCAGAGTGCACTTCAGTTATACCCAAGGACACCTTGTGGAATATGCTTATCATCCTGATAAATGTTTCATTCCTTGTTGAAAATTATTCAAGTTAGAGAGGAACCAATGGCCTGAGCCTTTGCTAAAGCATGTATCGAAGTCAAGTTTGGGTTTAATCACTTATCGATTCATAACAGGAGTCTCTACATTGCTTTCTAAAGCAGATTCAGTCCTGGAACCGGGGGGAGGGGAGGGAAAGAAAAATATCCAAGCTATCGCCCTAATGGCAAAGTCATTTGCGGTGATCAGCTACCATTCATACCGGTCTGATGAAAAATGGCTTATAAGCTTTGATTTCTGCAAGAAGATAGAGTACCCATAGTTACATTTTGACATGCAGGGAAAAATGGCATGCAATTATGATTTCCTAAATGGAACAACTCTGTATCACTGAAAGAAGATATTTAACCCTTTGGCATGGTTTCAGCTATTGTGCTACATTGGCTTGGGTAGAATTATGTCTGAAATCCCTGGCAGAACTGAATTCAAATTTGTGACAGCACCCATGGAATATAAAGCTGGATTTGCCAATGTCCTGTTTCAGTCAAATTCAACCCAGCTGAACTCCCTGGGTTCATATTTATTTATTCATTCCATTTGCATTTTGTCGTTAAAATATTTTTGGGCGGCTGACATTTTGGGAAAATGTCACCCCCAGGTAAATTGTTAACATCTACAATATAAAATGCAGTTAACTAAAACTAAGGCATAAAATACCTAATCTAGCTTTTTAGTACAGAACTGATCCCAAAGGTGATGTCAAAAACACCGTAGCAGTAACAAGTACATAGATCTTGTGGAGTTCATTAGGTCTTTTCTTTTTTTCCCCAAGTAAGAGAATTTAAGATTGGGCTTTCAATTTTTCATTTCCCCCGTTTGCAGCTGCAGGAAAATATTAGTCTATGGAAATCAGTCACCGATGAAGACATCAGAATGTTGTTGTTTTTTCAAAGAAACAACTATAAATGTTTAATAGTTGATCTGCAAAACTGATTTTGAATGTTCAGGCTTTGGAACACAAGATTGGTTCATTTATAGGCATTTAGGATGAACATTACAATTTTCTTCCTTCTGGACAAAGGATTTGCAAAATACCTATACAAAAGTTTTGAGGGAAGAAAATATTAATAAACATCAGTGCATGCAAATTTGTAACAGGAGTTGAAGAAAACTAATGAACAGAGAGAAGAAAAATTTAGAGAGAGAAAAAAATTAAAGGAATCATTAACTATATTTTCATGGAGCTAAATTTCAGCAAAATGGGTGAGGGGGCTTAAACTTCAAAGGGTCCTCAGGTGTCTTTTATTATTTTCAGCGAAACAAAGTTAAAATGCCAAGGTTGATGCTGAAGCAAAGGCATATAAAGCCAATCATCTCATCTAAAGCTGAGCCTTATTAATTTCTCCATTAATGGATGCTTCTAAAATAGGGTGTCAAAATTGAGACGCAAAGGCCAGATGCATCATGCATTGGCCACGCCCACATTAGCAAAGGGGGGGAGTTGTGCTATGTCATATGATGCCACCTTGATGACATGAATTTGACACCCCTGTTCTAAAATATCTTTTACAGTCAATACGTTTTCCTTATTATACAGCTATAATAACTATATCTCTAAGTTAGCAGTGTCTATCTCTGAATTGCAGTCTACATGCAAGCTGTAGCAGATGCATTTTTATACAAAAATAAGTGCCATTTGATGATAAAAAGTCAAAGCTCTCTGTAATGTGGGGTGGGGCAGGACAGGACTGGATATCTTTAGATGAGAGGATTTAGTCAACTGTCAAGTTAGGTTGAATGCCTAGAGAGGTAAATGGGGTGCAGTGGGAGGGAAAGTCCCAACATTTTTGACCCAGTACAATCCCTTCTCTGACCCATAATTAATCATTGCTGGTCTGAAAAAGCACTAGACCCATGTTCAAAAACAGTTTGGTGAGTAGATAACCTGCATGAAAGTGGAGAGCATGATGAACACAGTACACAAAATTGTCTGCTACAATGTCTTACCTGTCAACGACTTCTTCAGCTTTAACCTCAATAATGCACGGGCAAACAATCAATATAAACTCAAGGTAAACTGCTCCAAACTCAATTGCAGAAAATAGGACTTCAACAACAGAGAGATCAATGCCGGGAATCCTTTACCTAGTCATTGAATAACCAGGATCATTGTTCAGATGGCCCAGTCAACAGTGTAATGTTGCCAAAGCCAAAACATAGGAGGCAATAATAAAAAGCTAAAAAAGTAAAATCACCCAAAACTGCTTGTCATCAGATGCATTGGAAAATCTTTAACGGTAACAGAATGAGCAACACAGAACTGGTGTAACCTGATTCTCTCAAGAGAGAGCTTTCAAAAGTGCACTCTATCCCATTGATTGATTGATTGATTGATTGATTGATTGATTACCTGACAAGTACTACTCAAGTATAGATGCCTTTGCATCACCCGAGTGTCCAGTCCTGCATGCAAACCATACCAAAGTGGCCCACACCAAAAGCCATAGCAGTTCCCAGCAAACAAAGTTGCCTGCAATATTCTAAAGTGGGCAATACAAGCTATTCCCTCATCACTTCAGCAACAACATCACTGATGTATATCAGATTTTATCCGTACGCCAAATAGTAGCTGAGAGAAGCATGAAAAGACTTTAAAATTGGATCAGCTAAGGATGATTTCATGTTGTCTTAGATATAGATTGAGGGTGAGATGAAGGTAGTGTCATGAGAAAAACATGGCAGAAGATACAGTTACTAGGATAATTGGAAGAGCCTCAAGGCATCTAGCATTTCAGTAGACTATCCACTTCCACCAGAAACGTGATTCCTGATGACTAATGAAGAAAATTTAGTAGAGTGAGGAAAGCATTGGTTTCAACTATAATTCATGGTGTCACTACTGAAAAAGTAACCCTACATTCAGAACTGACTGGAATAGGCAGTCTGTTGTCCTTGGGCTGCATACACTTCAAACCCAATTCATATAAGGATAAATTTAAGGTGATTACCATATTTTTCGGAGTATAAGGTGCTCCTGAGTATAAGATGCACCTTAGTTTTGGGGGAGGAAAATAAGAAGAAAAATTCTGCCTACCAGCATCCATGGTATTCAACTGGCTTGCTTCTTGACTTGGAACACATATTAACAAGGCCAGCCAATGAATAGGCATAACAACTAAGTCAGCCAATGAGGGCTATTTGGACTCTGAAACAGTATTTGCCATGTGAGCAACAAGGAGACAGGAAGCAGCCTGGCTTAGATGAGAACTGAAAGTGAAACTGCTTATGTTTTGCTTGTATTTACTGCTACCTTGGAAAACCTGCTTTTGGTATTGTATTGTATTGTATATTATTATTTCGAATCCTGCTTACTTGTGAGTGCTTTCTGAATGTGATTGCTGTTGCAAACTCTGAAGCCAGGTCAGCTTCAGAACTTATTGCAGCCTGATTCAGCACAGCTGATTGGCGGGTGGATTGGACTGCCAGAACGCCCCCCAATCAGCTGTTCCAGGCTGCATGGATTGCCACACACCATTGCTGCCTCCATGCCTCACATTTTTGTCCTCAGGTGGGGGTAGGTGGGGCTACATTCAGTGTATAAGATGCACCCAAATTTTCACCCTCTTTTTTTGAGGGGGGAGGTGCGTCTTATACTCCGAAAAATATGATATCTTTAGCAAGGAGATTTCTGATGGGCATTGCCTATCACTGCATGTCCATCCTTCAAGGTGGTCCAGACAAAAAGTATAAACCATAAGTAATAACACTACCCTTATTGTAAGGCTACAGAAGCAGAATCTTGCAAATCTAAAAGCATTTGTCCCCTCTTTTTACTTATACTTTCTAGGAAACTAGGGAGGATCTCTTCTGCGATGCTTCCTATATTCCTTTTCCTTCCGGGGGGTGAGATACCTTTTGTCTGATCATTGTCTAGATTGTGGCTCTTCTTTCTGTCTCCAAGGTTATTCTCACAACCTATTACATTTCCCTGCGACCTTCTTCTTGGAGGAGAAAGAAGAGGCCATTTCTTTTCACACAGGCATTTTTGATTCTGACCTCAGAACTGCTTGCTTCAGCCCCATCTGCTCTGCTGTCCCTAGTTATGTACATCTAAAATTGTTCAAGACCACTCTCTGTCTCTCATTTTAAACTGAAATAATTTCATAATCTCCCATGTATTTTTAAACATGTCCTAGTTCAGAGATAGGTTCCAAATCCTACGCTACCAGTTCGCTCGTGCTCACATGTGCACACAATGCTTCTGTGCATGCGCAGAAGCATCTGGGTGGATGGGCGGAGCCTCCCACCGCTGCCACTACCAGTTCTCCTGAACTGGGCCGAACCAGGAGCAACCCACCTCTGGTCCTAATTCTACCAACTTTTTGAAGAGCATGTCACTGTCGTAGAAGAAGTCAATGTCACAACATCGACTGAAAGGACATTCAGACTGTGTTATTATGTATACATGAGTAAGCTCCACTAGATTTAATGGACCTAAATTCCAAGCAGCTGTGCACAGAACTGCATTGATCATACTTGTAGCAGAAGAGCTGTGTTAGTCTCTAGTAGGCAAAAATTCAGAGGAAGTCTGGTAACCTCTTATTATATTATTAAAAGACAAAAGCTTTCATGAGCTTCTTCTCTGCATCTATTTATTATTCTTGCAATTCAGGGATATGAAATCAGCAACTTCCAGCAGTTGTTGTAGCGTTCTTTCCAAGCATCACTTATCCCTGGGCATCTTGAGTGAAAACGACTGAGAGAGAGTCAGAGTTTAGCAATATCTGGGCACTCATATGTTTCTTGCAGTTATTGTAAAGTACCTGGCTTGTGGGATTCTAGGAGGAATTGCAGGGGAAAGTCCCATCATAAGGAAACTTCTGAATATCAAAGGAAAATTATTAGAGGTTCTATCATGAGCCTTAAGTCACATAAGGCACCAGGTCAATGAGATGCGTGGTACTATCACAAGCATTTCTACTAAGCCAAAATAATAATAATAATAATAATAATCATGGGATTTGATGACTGGAAGCATCAGTCACAATAATAATCTGCCTTAACATGCTAGTGATTTGGAACTGAGCATTTTTTAGAAGAATGTTCCAGAAAATTTGATCCAAAGAGTTTCAAATGATAAAACAGCATCACACAGAGTTAGAAGGCCTATTGTAAATAAATTCATTCCATTCAAACAATTGATCTCTATTTCTCCCACACATCCCCACTTCTCTCTCTCTCTTTCTCTCTCTCTCTTTCTGTGTGTGTGTGTGTGTGTGTGTGTGTGTGTAATTTAAATCATCTACTTTCCTTGAGCCTTTCTAGCTCTTAGGACAACAGGCCTTCCCTACCGTGCTGTTTTTGAAAAATCATTTCAAAACTCTGCTCTGATGGGGCCTCTGCTCAAAATTATTAATGTCTCCATCTTTACCGGACTTTGCGTAGGTGGATACCTGCCTTGGCCTTCAGCAACATGTCACTTACGACATGAATTGAGAGGGTTTCCTAAGAAATAGATTTTGGGGTTGCTATTAATGGGAACTGTCAGGTTCTGCAAGCTTTCGTTTGCCGGAAAAATAAATAAATAACACAAATCACACCAGCCGGCACCCTCGCAGTGCCTCAATCTCCCGAAATCTCTCTTGCTGTTTGCCTCCACAAGCAAAAGATAATTCATAAATACACTTTGCTTTGACAGCAATTGGGTTAAAAACCATCTGGCAGAAGTGTCTCAAGCCAGTCTTGGAGCGACAACAATGTAATTCTTGAAGCATCTGTGTACCTTGGGGAGCCATTACAGTAGTGTCACAAAGAGGATATTAGAAAAACGAGGGCTCAAGAAAACCCACTTCGGATGGCGTCGCCGGTTACACCGCATTGGGATTGCTGAGGAGGCGAAACGGTGTTTGCTTATTTGGTTGTGATGTTTTATGGCCACAATTCAGCATTAACAACGGGAATGGTCTGTTTGCTTCACGGAGGCCCCTTCAGAGGATGTCTTCACAAGGTCACGGAAGATGAGCCCAAAAGTTGTTGGGAAGGCAAAAGAAGAAAGGTCTAGAAAAGTAACAAACTACCTTGTGGGTTAGATTTATACCTCTCGGCAGAAGAGAAAGGACAAAAGAAAAGGGGAAAAAAAGACAGGAGATATTTAAAGTCTGTTTGAAGCCACATAAATAGTGATTTATAATAAAGTGTGTGGGTACATGGCGCCGTGCCTACCCTTTCAATTATAGAAACAATGCTCAAAAAGATTGTGATGCCCAAAAGATCTTGACCTATCCACCTTCCCGGCAAGAAAATGCTACTGCTAGTCTTTGGTCTACTACCATAATTTATAGGGACAATAGCTACAAATTAACCTTTCTTGCTGCTTTGCCTTCCTCTTAAGTCACCCTACTGAGAGGGTTTCCGCATGACGGATCTTTTCTGAAGTTTTTGGTTTTATGTACAAGTATATCCAACCTGAGACCTCAGAGCCTCAATTCTCCTTATGTGCGAGTTCCATACGCAAATAGTCCTCGACTTACAACCACAATTGAGCCCAAAATTCCTGGCGCTAAGTGAAGTATTTGTAAAGAGAATGTTGCCCCATTTTACAACTTTATGCACAGTTGTTAAGTGAATCACTGTAGTTGTGAAGTTAGTAACATGGTCGTTAAATGAATCTGGATTCTCCATTGACTTCGCTTGTCGGAAGATCGCAAAAGGGGCTCAAAATGCAATTGTCATAAATACATGCGTCAGAATCAGAGGTGGGATTTACTTACCTTCCCTACCAGTTCGCAAATGTGAGTGCACATACCTCATCTGCACATGCGCACCGCCTTCTGCGCATCTGCAGTGCTCGTGCATTACATCAGGGCAGGTAGGCAGAGCCTCCCACAGCTGCAGCTACTGGTTCACCCGAACGGAGAGAACTGGATGAATACCACCTCTGGTCAGAATTTTGATCACATGACTATGGAGAAGCTGCAACAGTCATAAGTATGAGAAACAATCACGTCACTTTTTCAGTATGATTTTGACGTTGAACTGTCCGAATTTTGGTCCCATGATGAACGGGATACTGCAAAGGTTGTAACTATGAAAATGGTCATAAATCACTTTTTTCAGTGCTGTTACAACTTTGAACAGTCGCTACCTAACCTATACATATACTTTATGTACACGACACTACACATAGTGCCACCCCACATACACATAGAACTTAATTGCTTTATACCACATCCAGTTAAGATTTCAATCAACACACTCATTTGATAGAGATTTTGCTCCACCCATAAATATTCATTAATCTATGGGAAATGTTGAGCTTGAAGATAATTACAAATGGAACTTCAGCACTATAATATGGGTATAGGTTGGCAGCCTGAATGTAATACACTATTCTCATTTTCCCAAGCAGCAACAAAAGCAGGTTTATTAGGCACTTGCTGAGCTTTCTTACATACCTATGAATTACACACAAACTCTAACACAGTTGATATGAACAGCAGAGGTGGTCTGAGAGGTGGGTTACTAACTAGTTTAGTACCGGGTTGCTCGTGCTTGCGCGCATGCGCAGAAGCGTCCAGGTAGGTGAACAGAGCCTCCAGCCGCTGCTGCCACTACCGGTTTGGATGAACCAGGCTGAACTGGGAGCAACCCACCTCTGGTCTGAGTTCATGCCAGAGGTGGTATTCAGCCAGTTTGGACCAGTTCGAGCGAACTGGTAGTGGTGATCTATGGGTCAGCCTGTCCCCACCCCACCCCAACTGTATGCCATCCTATTTAGCCACTTTTTCTAAGCTGCATGCATGCATGCAAGCATGTGCACGGAAGACATGTGGGGCAAACCGGTGGTAAACTTATGTGAAACCCAGCTGTGGTTCATTCACGCTGCATCATCATGGGTACAACAGAACAACCCCTGGCTTGTCTTCTCATCTTAATGTGCAATCCTATGCCTGTTTATAGAGATTCTTAATCATCCAGGTCATGGTTGTCCCAAATGTGCTTTTTCCAAAAGGCAACTAGACTTTCTTGGGTTTCTTTTTCTTTGAAAAAATTTCACTTCTCATCCAAGAAGCTCCTTCAGTTCTGAAGAATAACTTCTTGGATGAGAAGCAAAGCATTTTAAAAAAATTCAAAGAAAAAGAAAGAAAGACAATTAAGGCTGCCCAGTTGTCTTTTGGAAAAAGTACCTTTGGAACCAACTTTTGCATGACTTCTCAGACTTAAGATCTTTTTTTTTTAAGCCAGCTAGTTTTGGTGATCAAGCTGTAGTGGCCGGGTTCTCAAGCCATAAACCCTGGTTTACAAAACACAATGGATTGACAGAACACACTAAGTATAAAAATAAACTATTTTATAGTGCTTATGCAATTTGCTAACTTACTCAGATCAAATTTTGAGGTATGGCTTACATGTTGTACAAACCCACTTAGGTTGAATTTTCGAGAATGGCAAGATTCATTATTGTAAAAAAACCAACAGGACAGTAAATATGTACCATTTATATAGTAGAACAGGACCTCTAGTAGTTTACAAAACACAGAAGGAAGGTTGTAGATCAGAGAATTTTGACCACTGCAATGCAGATCAGTTTTGCACTAAATATTTAGGTTTAGTTGGAACTAGGAATAGAAATACAGGTAGTCCTCGATTTACGAACACAATTGAGCCCAACATTTCTGTTGCTAACTGAGACATTTGTTAAGTGAGTTTTGCCCCATTTTACAACCTATCTTGCCTCAGTTGTTAAGCGAATCACTGCAGTTGTGGCTATTATTCCAGTTTCCGGCACTCCTGCACATGTAAAGACTAGCTGGCTGGCGTGCATGCATGCACTGGAAACCAGAAAAGTGACGGGCAATTGCTCACTTGCCCAGAGAGATGTTTCTGTGTCCCACTTCCAGCACGCGCCCCATCTTTTAGAACTGCTTCCTTAGACTTGGAAGCTACGATCCACATAACACTCCACTTCTCACCTTGTCTGTTTTTTACATTAATTAGCTAACGTAACATGTTAGCTTTCATTTCGTTTTATATGGTTCAAGGCTTCCTTTGAAACAGAATCTTTTGTCCTGGAACTGCACAAGTTGAATCTTCTTGAGCATTGCCAAAAAACAACAACCTGACACCCACTTACACATGTACAGCATGTAGTGTAGTCTGAGAAGCCAAACATAAATATTGTGGCCTTACTTGACAACTGTCCTATTCTGCAGCTCCTGACAGGCCATAAAAATAAGTTTATCAAACTCAAAGGAAGTTGTCACATAAAACCTACCAGTCATGGTATAAGAAATTACGCTCAAGGAGAAGGGAAAGAAAAACAATGTGCAAAGAAAATCCAAGTGCAAATTTTTCAGGGGATTTGGGGTTGAACAAAAAAATGAATGTTTAAAAAAATACCTTACAGTAATCTGTCTTAGCTTCTCGGCATGAGATATTGTGGGAAATTTTTAAACATAAAATTCATCACTAAAGCAGAAATTCCCAAATATTTGGACAAATATGCTGTTTGCACTCAGGCCTCTATGACTGATAATGAATGCCAGACAGATCCCTGGACATTTCAGATAACCAACTTTCTGGTGAAAATGGTTTGCGATATTTGCCAATACTTGTAATGAGTTGAAAAGCTACTCAGGTGCTCTCTCAGAATATTTAAAGACCGTTTTGAAATTGAAATGCAAGATGATCATCATCTTGGATTCCGGTAATAACATCTAATAATATCACACTCAAAATGAGACAAAAAGATAATTGAACAGTCATGTTCTTTTTTACCCCAGAGCACATTTTATTAATATTTGGTTCTTGAACTTCATATGAGATATACGGTAGAGAAGGATCAGAGTACAAAATGAGACAAACCCATTCTTCTCCATTAAAAAATCTCTTCCTGAAATTTCTCTTTGCCATTGTAGCAAAATAATGCATGAGAATAAGGTGGATCATGAAGGTATGTCACCACAGATGTTGGCAGAACCACAGCTTCACAAGCATATCCCCCCCCCCCTAGTGATAACAAAGATATGACCGAACTCATTCTATAGATAACCAGTCACTTGAAAATGAGGACACATCAAATGATGCATTGTAAGGTGGCTTCATGTATTCCTCAACTTACAACCTTCATAGCGACCATCCAGAGTTACAATGGACCAGGGGTGGGTTCTGGCTGGCTTTACTGACGGTTTGCTCATGTGCACACTTTGCTTGTGTAGAACTTTAAAATAAGATGGCGCCGCCGACTGGGGAACCCGTTTGGGGGCATGGCATGCCTGGGTCGTTGCCAGTTCCAGCAACCCAGGCTGCCATACCGAACCGGTAGGAAGCCACCTCTTCAATGGACCTACACAAAGTAACTTATAACCAGTCCTTGCACTTACAAACGTTACAGCCTCACCATGGTCACGTAATTGAAATGCGGACTTTTAGCAGGTGTCATGTGATCACTATTTGTGACCTTCCCAGTTGGCTTTCAACAAGCAAAGTCAACGAAGAAAGCTGGATTTGCTTAATGGCTTTGATGATTCACTCAACAACTGCAGCGATTTGCCTAATAACCTGTTCTGACCCGCCTTCTCCATCCAGAAACGAAAGTCACAAGCAAATGTAAATAAGAATACTTTTAATCCATCCAGACTCTTGTTGGCTGCAAGCCCAAAATAAACAAAGAGATAAGCACTCTGGCAGTAATTCTTACAAACCTAGGCAATGCAAACAAGCTCTACAGCAAACTACTTCTCCAAGTTGGTTTCTCTGAATTGTGAATGTTGACTTCTGCAAACAGGGCGTGGCACACACAGTCTCTTTTATAATCAGGAGAGGATCTTAATCAGCATAAGCTAAGCGCAATCATCTCCTACAATTACGCAGTTGTTCCTTCCGCCAAGTAGCCCTTTAACAGCATGCATCCTGAAACAACTCACAAGTGTTTTCCTGAACACTCCCTCTGATCCAAGGCTCCGCCGCCACCTGGTGGCCAACCAGTCTCTCCTCGCCCTGCTCAGAGTCGGCACCCTGTCCAGGGTCCTCCACCTTCTCCAGGGCCAACTCATAAGACCCCTCGCTGGCAGAGTTTGCAGCAAATCAGTTGTGAGTCACTTAACAAGGACCTGGTTTAGCAAGGAATGTTCTGCTCCCAATTGTGGTCATAGGTTGAGAATTATTGTCTGGTGGCTACAACGAAACAACCTGGGCAGCAATCAGAAACATCAAGTACAGGTTCAAGTCTGTTGTCCAGAGCATCTGTTTTGTTCTGTCTAATGCAGAGTTAGACAGAAACTTTGCAGACTGGTGGGAGAGGGGAGAGGGGAGATGCTTCCACACAAGCAGCCAGCAAGTGCACACAGCTCCATTTGCACAAGCAGTATGCATGCACAGACGCCACTCATGTAAATGGAGTATGCATGCATGCACTCGGCCGCTGCTCGCACAAGTCGGGAAGCATTCACCCACCATTTCCATAGCCCAGTTGTAAACACCTCACAGCCCACTAGTGGGCTGTGGCTCAGAGGTTGGGGACCCCTGGTCTAAGCGTTCTGGCTACTCCTACACGAGACAGAGAAATGAATTTTTATATCTCGGAGTTTGAATAGTTACTAGGGGACTGGAGGCTAAAACATATGAAGAACGGTTGCAGGAAGTGGGTATGTCTAGTTTAATGAAAAGAAGGACTAGGGGAGACATAATAGCAGTGTTCCAATATCTCAGGGGTTGCCACAAAGAAGAGGGAGTCAAACTATTCTCCAAGGCACCTGAGGGCAAAACAAGAAGCAATGAATGGAAACTAATCAAGGAGAGAAGCAACTTAGAACTGAGGAGAAATTTCCTGACAGTTAGAACAATTAATCAGTGGAACAGCTTGAAGATGTGAATGCCCCAACACTGGAAGTCTTTAAGAAGATGTTGGATAGCTATTTGTCTGGAACGGTATAGGGTTTCCTGCCTAGGCAGGGGGTTGGACTAGAAGACCTCCAATGTCCCTTCCAACTCTGCTATTGTATGGTATTACTACTTCAGATTTCTTCCGAATAAAAAAAAGAACTCATAAGATTGAGCTATAAAGCAGTGTCTCCTTAGAACTTCCTTCTTTCTCCACCTGCACCGAATCGTAGCACAAACATGCCCTGGCAGTTTCTTGTATCTGCCATATCCCCAACCCCAAAGTGAGATGTGTTTATATCATCTTTATATCAGCATGAATGCAGTATTTTCTCCCTTATTTGGATACTGTCCAAGGACTGGTTCATGATGTGTAAAATCTGTCAGACATTGACATCTATTGTCTTGGAGGATAGTCAAGTGACTGGCAATGACTGGCAACAGAATCAATAAAGACTGTACAGATATTGGCAATGGAACAGGAATCTTCACAACAGCATTGTTTGCTGCCAGCTTACAAATGAGTAGCGAGAATTTCAGTTCCGCAGTGAAGGAAGAAGCAAGACTTCAGACAATCAGACTTTTTTGGCCCGAATCAAAATGACAACACGTTTTGAACGTTTCCACATATTAAAACAGACACAAATATACTGTTGCCTAAACAGATATAATGAGCAGGTTGGGGAAAACGTGAGGATCACAATAGGATACCATCAGCTCCTTGCAATCAACGGGCAGTTGATAAATCCAATGGCATCAAAGATCATGTGGAGAACACATTCATATTGCATACTTACTACAGTGGTACCTCGGTACTCAACTGCTTCAAAACTCAACAAATTTGATACTTGACGCACTTTGATGTAAAAATGTTGTCTCAGTACTCAGCCTTTGTTTAGTACTCAAAGTGCTGTTATAGGAAGAGGGGCAAAGCTGTGGGGAATGGACAGGAAGTCAGCCATGCTGGGAAGGTCGCTGCAAAAGGACAGGGAGTCGCCCATGCTAGGAAGGTCACCAACATATGAAAAGGGAAAGACAGAAAGTTCTTCCCAGCCAAAACAAAGGATTACATTGTAACTCACATGGTTTGTTTGGGACTCGTCCTTTTTAGTACCCGTTGCACCTCCCAGAGCCAATTAACAAGAAGCAGACTTCAACCAAAGTGACTTTTCTTCGACCCCTTCGGTGCTCCTGCTGAAAAATTAAGAAAGCCAGTTCAAAGAGAGGAGAAGCAGCAGCTGATAGAAAACATCTCGGGGGTTTAGATGGAGATGATGGCTTTAAATCTAGGATGGGAACAATTGCCCAAAGCAGTGTTCAAAATTCTTTAATACAATTTTCATTAAGTTTGGATTGGTTTCAAGTGCCAGAACTAGAGGTCAAAATTGGACATTTAATAATTGCCTATCCAGAGGAACAAACTCAGTTCATTCAAATGAGTATTTATTGAAAAGTAAAGGTAAAAATTACTTTCTCTGTAATGTTATTTGTATTTGGGACAAAATTTACAGTGTTATAAAGATGAAAGAAATTACCTTGGTGTGAAGGATGGGAATGCATTGCTAATTTCATTAAAATGACATCAGTGCCATTAAAGATAAATACTTAAGTGGGAACTCAGATCAGTTTTCCAGTAACAAGTCTAACCACATACATACTTCCAAATTTTGGTGACAATCCATACTTACATACATGCACTATGAGAAATTGTTCTAGTTTAAAAAAAAAGACTTTTTACAAGCATCCTGAAATATATATTTACAATATTTTGGAGAACAACATTAAAAGATTTCCATCAATATCAAGTATTGAAATGTCTGTATCCATTGCTGCTCTCTGCATTTTTGTGGGGGAAAACCATACTGAACAATTAGAGAAAACATAACTTCAAATACGTGACTAAGTTGAAATACAGAGGGATTTTCTGATGTTAAAATTAATTCTCCATTGCAGCGTGGAGATTAAGTTGCATATTTTGACATATGATTTTATGAAATAAATCAGCATCAACAAGGAAAAATACAAAATTGGCAAGATATGTTAGCAAGAAAAAGATCTATCTGTTTTGTATTTGAATTGTTTTACCAAGGTCTAATTTTGAAATCTTCAGTTCTGTGTTGTGCCCGTGGAATCAAATCATGTGTTATCACTACCCCTCCAAATATCAGAAAACTTAATATTTGATTTTTGTAGATCATACCATATATTGCCTGATGGTAGACTTTAATAGGCAATAATAAATAATTTGAACAAATATTAATGGTCTCATTACCACCCCACTCCTCCACCCCAAACTGATAAGGCACTACCCACAGTGAGATCCATGAAGATAAGTCATACTGAAACACAACTGACAATACAAACAATACAAATGGTCATTGTGGTATAAAGTATTTAGGGTAACAGCATTAAGCTGAAATCACTCGTTTCAATCAGGCCTTCTCTAGATAAAAGTACCTTTCAAAGGCAAGAATCAAATGTGCACTCTGATAGGAGGTAAAAGAGGATTAAGAACCACTAGTATCACTCTAAGACTCTTCCTTGGTTTTGCAATGCTCTTCTTTGGGGTGGGGGAGAGAGAAGTATAAAACATGACTACAGGGGATACTACAGATTATCCTCTCTGTTTTCCTTCTCTTCTTTTCCTCCCTATCAAGTGTAGCATTGAATCTTAGAGCCAAACTTGATGTCACTGTGCCTGTAGGACAAGGACAGGCAGAGCTGGAGGCAGAGTTAAGTGCATCATTAGTTTAGAGTTGTTATGTTCCCTTAAATGGTCCAAATCCAGTCCTTCCTGGATTCCAATAACCCTTAACTGGTGCCAATTTAGTGTTGAACTTTAGTTGGCTAGATTCTTGTGCATAGGCTTGAGTAAATCTTCTATCCTGCAATCTAATGAATGGTCCTGATTCTATGAGCCTGACTGTGCCTATATTCTTATGACAAATATGACATACCGAACCACCAATGAACCAGCTGCATTTAGCCTAGCAAATTAGGGTCAGCCAGACAAAGCTAGAGTTCAAAGTGTTGTCCAAAATTAGAAAAATTGGTTACTTGAAATAGCCGTGGTTAACCGTGGTTAAGCATGTTCTACAAATCCAACTACTAAACACCAATAGGGATTTCTTCTCAATAAACACTTGAATGAACAGCAATTGAACAAGAATCTTTTCAACAAGGTAACTGTGGCACCAGGACAAAACAATTACATTTTCTCCTCCACAATACTGCAGTCCCAGTTATCAGCTCCTTCCCTAACAGCAATTAATCACATTACAATTTAAAAAAAAAAAGTGGTCACAAATACCAAGACACAAATACAAAGACAAATACAACATTGTGTAATTTAATTCATTGAGTAAGAAATTAGATCCAGGTACATTTTCCAAAAATTCTAATCCAATTCTAGTGGATATAAATAACAGCAATAGCAGCATAATCTACCATCCTTCAAATAATCACTTTATTTGGAGGAAAATTTAAAATTTAAGGTAACAGAAATCAAAATTATTGTTGATAATAGATTTATATGGCCAACTTCAGGCAACCCTTGGTCTCATTTTATTCATTTAATTAACCCAAATTCATTAACCCAATTAATCAAAAAATGCAGTATGAAAATAAATATAGGACATGCAAGTAACAAACTTACTTCTAGCTAGTCCTGCCAGATCACTTTTTTTTCTGTTTGGACACCCATAATATTTCATTTGCACCAGAAAAACTGAGGGGGTGGGGTAAGATATCAACACATGATATTGTCAGTGAGACTGCAAACTACAGTAGATTAAAGCAGCAATATGATAAACTATATCATGTTATGCCTTGCATTTAAATGCCATAAATCAGTGTTCTCAATCTTGGCCCTTTGAAGTTGGGTGGACTTCAACTCCCAGAATTCCCCAGCCAGCATGGCTGAGATTGAGAAACACTGCCATATACTATATCTATCTATCTATCTATCTATCTATCTATCTATCTATCTATCTATCTATCTATCTATCTATCTATCTATCTAATCAGTGGTGGATTCCTACTGGTTCAGATCGGTCCAGGCAACTGGCCACCAAACCGGCAGCAACCCAGGTCTGCCACATCCCTGAACCGGTTATCGTTTTTTGCTTTTGGCATGCACAAAACAATTTTTGTTGCATTGCACATGCACATGGAGTGTGCCCACGAGCAAATCAGCAGTGGCTGCTAAAACCCACTATATATATATATATATATATATATATATATATATATATATATATATATATATATATATATATATATATATATATATATATATATATATAGAGAGAGAGAGAGAGAGAGAGAGAGAGAGAGAGAGAGAGAGAGAGATATTTATGCTGATAAATAAATAAAGGGAGATATATATATGTGTGTGTGTGTGTGTGTGTGTGTGTGTGTTTATTTGTGCTGATAAATAAATAAAGGGAGACTAGTATAGATCTATACTAGTCTCCCTTTATTTATTTATCAGCACAAATAAAAACACAAATATAACAAAAGGCAAGAGTAAAAATTTGGGTTTCTGTCGTGATGGACTCTTGTGACGAGCCGATTGACAGATGTTGGAAGCAGTTAGCTTCCTCCCATAATTGGGGCTTACCAGGGGTTGTGACACTAATATATATATGTGTGTGTGTTTGTGTGTGTGTGTGCGTGCGTGCATGTGCGTGCGTATATATATATATATATATATATATATATATATATATATATATATATATATATATATATACATACATACATACATACATACATACATACATATATATATATATATATATATATATATATATATATATGATTTCTAAGGACACAAAAGCTTTTGTAAGAAGATATATTGCAGAAAAGTTAATGATGCCATTATGAAAAAAAATCCACTTATTGCAGTTTACCAAATAGAGGCCATATAAGTAATGACATCAAGATTAACATCCTTGAGCACCACTCACATGTTATACAACGAGCTAGAAGCCTCTTTCTTTGAGCAGAAGAGATGATCCCAAAGGGAACACCTTTCTGTTCTTTTGGTACCAGATTGGACTGCTACAGGCTGTTTGCTTGCAACCATGTGCGAACTGGCCTTCATATAGTAACTATGATAACACAGGTATAACACAGGTATAGTATATATAGTACCTGGCTCAACAGCAGTAACTGTAATGGGCCACCACTTAAGTGTGAGGCAGCCCAAAAAACCAGTGCAGTCCTAGGCGTCATCAACAAAGAGATAGCATCAAGATCATGACAAGTGCTAGTACCACTTTATACTGCACTAGTAAGACCACATTTGAAATACCATGTCCAGTTCTGGCCACCATGATACAAAAAAGATGTTGCGATTCTAGAAAGAGTGCAGAGAAGAGCAGCAAAGGTGATTAGAGGATTGGAGGCTAAAACCATACAATGAATGGTTGAGGAACAAGGTTGTCTAGTGTAACAAAGAGAAGGATTGGGGTGACATGATAGCAGTTTTCCAGTATTTGAGGGGCTGTCACAGAGAAGAGGGGGTTGGCCTATTCTCCAAAATGTCTGGGGGCAAGACAAGAAGTAACAGATGAAAGATTATCAAAGAGAGATCCAACCTAGAATTAAGGAGAAATTTCCTGTCAGTGAGAACAATGGAGTGGCTTGCCTCCAGAAATTGTGGGTGCTCCATCAGTGGAGTTTTAAAGAAGAGATTGGACAGCCATTTTCCCCAAATGATATAGAGTCTCCTGTTTGAGCAGGGGTCCTTCCAACTTTGTTATTTTGTATTTTGATTGTTTTACACCCAATGTAAACTACATTGTTATCTGAATGCATTGAACAATTGTCTTAGTGCATGAAACACTTGCCCAGCTAAAATGCATAGGAAAACAAAATCAGTTTGTAGACCATAACACAGTGAATATGGCTCTCATCTTGCAAAGAAGGGTGACTTGACATGCCATAGGCTGAAGTGGCCTGAAAATCCTTTTTCTGTTTCCCAGCTACATTATTTGAATATTGTTTACTTGTTTGTTGAGAGTATGGAGATATTTATTGAGAATTTGCTCTTTACTTATACATCTGATGGTCTTTCCAGGTCTCCAATGTTTGTGGAGTAGAGGAAAAAAACAGAAGAAAAACTTCAGTCTCTCACAGGAAACAGCAAGAACCAATGCACTGAAGAATAGAATAAAATGGAATAGAATAGAATTGAATTGAATTCTTTATTGGCCAAGTGTGATTGGACACACAAGGAATTTGTCTTTGGTCATATGTTCTCAGTGTACATAAAGAGACAAGATACATTTGTCACCAATCATAAGGTACAACACTTAATGATAGTCATGGGGTACAAATAAGCAATCAAATCATATTAGGAAACAATCAGTATAAATCATAAGGATACAAGCAACAAAGTCACAGTCATACAGTCATAAGTGGGAGGAGATGGGTGATAGGAACGATGAGAAGACTAATAGTAAAAGTGAATAGTTTGACAGTGGTGAGGAAATTATTTGTCTAGCAGAGTGATGGCATTCGGGAGAAATCTGTTCTTGTGTCTAGTTGTCTTGGTGTGCAGTGCTCTATAGCGTAGTTTTGAGTGTAGGAGTTGAAACAATTTATGTCCAGGATGTGAGGGGTCTGTAAATATTTTCACGGACCTCTTTTTGACTCGTGCAGTGTACAGATCCTCAATGGAAGGCAGGTTGGTAATAATTGTTTTTTTCTGCAGTTCTAATTATCCTCTGAAGTCTGTGTCTGCTTTGTTGGGTTGCAGAACCAAACCAGACAGTTATGGAACAACCAATAAGGAGAACCAAGGACATGGCTTCTCGGGGTTGCCTACATGGAAATCTGTCTTGAGCCTATTTCTCACAGTTTTCCTTGATCTATTATCTGGACATGGGCATGTACACTACTCCAAGCAGGGCAATGGGTGCCTTTCAAATGTGCAAACTGCTGGAGGATAACCAATTTTAGATAAGACTCCATTTTGCAATTTGTTGAGCCTCGTGCTTAATCCAGTCCCAGCACTGCAGATTCAGCTATGATCTTCCTTCAGAAAGTACTGTATTCCCTGTTCATCTCACTGTACCTAGGCTTATTAAGTTGCCAATTTATCTATCTGCCACAGGTAAATAAATTTTTCATAGGCGGAAGTTACTGAGCACTGGTGGAATGAAGTAAAGTACACTGTATAAATAAATAAAGTGGCAATCTGTTGTCTTCTTACAGATAAATAACATTTGTTTATGCCCTGCTTCTGACTCTAATTCGGGAAGACATGTAAACAGCCTCTTTGGCAGTTCATATTTGATTTTCTTCTTTCCTTTCACATTTCAGATTTTACTTGATTCCAGGGAAATATGGAAAATCCTCAGACGTCTCATTTATACTCTAAAAGTTGCTGAAGAAAGAGGAGGGAAGGAGGTAAAGAGAAGAGTGTGCAAAAGGACTTTTTTAAAAAACCAAGTAGATGGGATATGAAAAGGATAATAGTAATGCTGGCAAATTTACAGCTGGAATATAATCCACAAGAAATTCACCAGCTAAGTTTAACAGTCTGGTCAAATGATGGCATATTGGACAAAATGCCGCAATAGTTTTATAGCGAGTTATCTAGCGCCTTCTCCCCATTTTTACAATATTCTCGTTTCGTGCCAGCAGCCCAGCACTGACAATCTACTTTTTAACAGCCTCAATGACATAGAAAGTGCTGATTTCCTTCCTAGAATTGTCATTTCAAGCTAATGAATTCCCTAAAGCTCACAAAAGAACAACTTTTTTCTCTCTCTCTGTAAAACTTGGAAGACGCCTGCTGTTCACCTGGTATTGTTATCAAGAATACAAGAAAGGAAAGAATGCTAGGAGGCCAAGATAGAAAGAGATTTACATAAAATGAAAGACCCGGAGATCAGGAAATTGAAATTTCTTGACGATAGTTTTTGACCAGTGCTAGAGGTCAACATAGAATATTTGGACACCACTAAATCCAATCTTATGTAGTGGAACAAAAAAAAATCCCACCTTAAGTATAACTAGTTTGTCAATTGTCAATAAACAAGTAAGCTGATGGAGATCTACAATCAGATCAATCAAGTGAGCAACCCAGTATGAGAAAAAAGAAAAGTAGAGATAGTCCTCGAATTACAACCACAATTGAGCCCAAAATTTCTGTTGCTAAGTGAGACATTTGTCTTTCTTGCAACAGCTGTTAAGTGAATCACTGCAGTTGATAAGTTAGAAAAACGGTTGTTAAGTGAAACTGGCTTCCCCATTGACTTTGCTTGTCAAAAGGTCACAAAAGATGATCCCATGACCCTGGGACACTGCGACCGTCATATAAATATGAGTCAATTGCCAAGCATCTGAATTTTGATCACGTGATCATGGGGATGTTGCAATGGTTGTGAAGGGTGAAAAATTGTCATGAGTCACTTTTTCCAGTGCTGTTGTACCTTCAAATAGTCATTAAATGAACTATTGTAAATCAAGGACTCCCTGTAGGTTGAAGCAACCAGTCAGACAGAGAGAATGTATGACCACACCACAAAATAATGTAAATACATGAAAAAAGTGAATAGGTTGAGGGGAAGACCAAGGAAATGATAGTTGCATGGAGCTGATGAAGCACTCTAAAAACAGACATGCAAATTTTAAACAGACATAGATTACATTTGAAGGGATATATGGATATAATGGGAAAAATAGTATGGGGCGGTACAGCAAATGCAGTGCATAAATAGATTTAGATATACTTCTTTTTTCCTTGTTATCTCATTCCTGTAATTAACTTTACTTATTGTTTCTTGCCCTCTTTTTCTTCTTGCATGATATTACTTGTCCTAAAAACGAATAGCACAATGAGGGCTCTGTGTGTGTGTGTGTGTGTGTGTGTGTGTGTGTGTGTGTGTGTACGTACAGTGGTGGGATCCTGCTGGTTTAACAACCAGTTTGGTAATCGTGCGCTGGGTGTATGTGCACAATTTTAAGGAAACTTACTTTCCGCGTTATTGATGTGGAGTAACACAGCTGAGGCGCAGGAATCTGCTCTGCCGTGCAAATCAGCTGAGAAGATATAGGTCAGTAAAGTGCAGGGGTGGGTAGGCGGGTCCACTAGATCATAGGAGTAAACTGCTTCGACTCCCAGCTGATTCTCGGAGCTATCAGTTCACCGCAACCTGTCCGAATCCCATCTCTGTCTCTCTCTGTCTCTCTGTCTCTCTCTCTGTCTCTCTTTCTCTCTTTCTCTCTGTCTCTGTCTCTCTGTCTCTCTGTCTCTCTCTCCAGAATAGAAACAAATATTCATGTTTGGTTTTTTAAAAAATTCTCACTTTATTCTGTGTTGTTTGCCTGTTTTTTTCTTCATTTCTGTTATTCTCTGTCCATTGATCCATACCTATCCTTATTTTCAAATGCCTTAAATTCTTATCAACAGAAAGGTGCATTATAAAGACCAGGATTGCAATTAAGGAATGATAAAATATCGCAACTTTTTTTCTCCCCATACATGTGACAAGAGTCAAAGACCAAGCTAATAAAGTAGGAATTATTGCAGCTGCATGCCCAACCTATCTAGATGGTACCTACCCCGGAAAGGTTATTGGAAGTTTATGAGATCAGAAGGGGGGGGGAAGTCAGTTCTCTTGATATGGGAGACGAGCAAAGATGTGAATCCATTCCGATTTTTAAATCAATATTATTGGTAAGGCTAGTGCAGAAAAATCTGACAGGTTGGAAGAAAGGAGAAGAAAATAGGAACCGAGCCAGTGGTACTTTCAATGAGGATATTGAAGTCTTGACTGATTAATTTGTTGGACAATGTTTCAAGGAGAAGCAGCATGATGGATGCCATGATGGCGACAGGCCAATCAATCATGAATACATGGCCAGAGAAAGGGAAACAACCATTGCATTTTAAAAGAGCTTTTGTCAACCAAGGCCTCAGTCTGTGCAATGAATGTTCATGGAATCCTGAAGGGAGATGGAAAAGTCCAGAATTGGCCAGAAATCTGTTTCAAAATCATCTTATTCTAAATTCCACCAATACCGGTAGGACTTTATTTTGGAGAACATAATCATTGCCAGAATCTTATTCTGCTATTCACTGGCTTTTGTGGGAGTCTAGCAGAATAAAACAGAAATCATACAAGGTAAGAAGCAGGACTCTAGATTGGCCAAAGTTTCTCTTGTGAATTTATGGGCTGGGTGGATCACATATTGAAAACCAATTCCCTTTCATCTGTATTTTGTAGGAAGACATACCATATTTATTAATTTGTTTGGCAGAAAAGGAACGTAAGCAGGGGTGGGCTTCAAAAATGTTAGCAAGGGGTTCTCTGCCCGGTTGCTGGGTGGGTGGGCGTGACCATGGTGGGCATGGCCTAGTCAGCCTCCTGCACTATGGCGGGGGAGGGTGTTTTTCCCCTCCCTGAGCTCCGGAGGCTTTTCTTGAGCCTCTAGGTGGGCAAAAATGGCCTCCCCAAGCTCCGGAGGCCCTCTGTTTCCAGCATTCCTGAACTTCCAGTAGGCCTGTTTTTTGCCCTCCCTGAACCTCCGCATGTGCCTGAACTTACCTGCATCCAAAACAGGCCGTGTGGTGACTCCTGGGAGGGGAGGGGAGGGACAGGGGTGAGCGGGGCCAGACAGGATTTGGGGGTTCTCTGAACTGCACAGAATCTTAGCTACAGGTTCTCCCAAACCCCCGCGAACCCCCCGCAGCCCACCCTGCATTATGTAAGCAATTATACTGTCTTGATTTTCCCATTAGTCTTTCCCAGAACAAAATGGAAACTTTTAAGGCAAGATTTTTGCCAAGCGCTCAGGTCAAAGCATCTGAAGTCATTTTCACAAAGACGTGGAATATCAACATTCTTCTGTAATATACACCTGGCTAAAGACAATGGTTTAGAAGAGAGCCACATTTCAATTTGTGCAAGATCATACAGCGCAGCCCTTTGGATTCAAAGATCAAAAGTTGCTTTGGAGTGTGACTAGATGCCCCCAAGCCCTGTCTTGCAACTCCTTATACCAAATAGGTTCTGTTCTGAGATCATGCCGCAGCTGCAGAGGGCAACAGCATAATCTCAGAAAGTCACATTTGCTTTAAGGGATTGCAGGAAGGTTCTCCCTTCTGGTGTGTTCCAAACCACCTTTTGATTTTCAAATCTGAAGTGCTTCAGGGCCATAATATAGTATGATTGATTCTTACCATCCAGATTCTATGCCATCCATTCTCCTTTATTAGCAGCAGCATCCAAGATTCTGATCATAAAACCAGTGGTGGGATTCAAATAACTTAACAACCGGTTCACTGTCCTAATGACCAGTTGGGTAGGCGGGGCTCAGTGGTCATGTGATCGTGTGGGCATGGCCAACTCAACATCACCCAGGTCAATGGGCGCTTCGCCTTCGCTGTTACAATGTAGTAAGGGTTAACCGGAGAGGCAGTTTCTGTAAGCAGGGCAATAAAGATTAGGCTAGAAACAACACCAGAATGTTTCCTTCCTGCCTTCCTTACAGGATTAGCCCTGTAAAGTGGGGAAAAAACCAAAAGAAGATTTCTTCCAACAATCAGTTCTCCAAACTCCTTAGAAAGTTAAGAACCAGTTCTCCTGAATAGGTGCGAATTGGCTGAATCCCTGCACTGCATAAAACCCTAAAAATACAACACTTTTTTTTTGCTCCAACATTCCTACTCTGGCAAACAAGACCCAACAAGCAAGTCACTTGAGGAGGAGGGTTGCAATTAAGAGCTGTGGAGGCGCAGTGGTTAGAATGTAGTATTGCAGGCTAATTCTGTGGACTGCCAGGAGTTCAATTCTGACTGGCTCAAGGTTGACTCAGACTTCCATCCTTCTGAGGTTGGTAAAAAGAGGAGCCAGATTGTTATGGGCAACATGCTGATTCTGTAAACTACTTAAGGAGGGTTATAAATCACTGTGAAGTGATTCACATCTATTGCTAATATACAGTGATATCTATGGATGGAATCAGTGATGGGCTGCTGTGTAGTCGCACGGGTTTGGGTGAACCCTTAGCTTTGATCGCTGGCTGAGCCTGCCCACCTGCCCTTGTGTTAAGCTATCCATTTATAACTAACTTTCTGGCTCGTTCCCTCCACCCTCACTGCCCAGAAGGTAACAGCGTTCCATGCGCCTTTGTTGTTTAGTCATGTCGGCCACATGACCACGGAGACATCTTCAGACAGTGCTGGCTCTTTGGCTTTGAAACAAAAATGAACACCGCTCCCTAGAGTTGGGAACAACTGGCATATATGTGCAAGGGGAATCTTTACCTTTACCTTTAGAGATGTTGGAACTATAGTTTGTAAAATCTTAACTCTCTTGATTTGTTGTTCTGGTAGCTAGGAATTCTAGATCTAGTGTTTCTAATGCTTCTGCAGGATTCCAGGTTGGGAGAAGCTGGGAGTTGCCAATAGCATAGAAAGTTAAGAAGGCCGGTTCAACAGATAGATTGGAAGGAAACTGAAGTGTCTTGCAAGAGATAAAACCAACTTTACTCCACAATTCTTTTCCCCCTTTCCCCTGAAACTACAGAGCTTCCACTATCAGCACTGTTAAGTATCTTTATGATTTTATGGGGACAAGAATTTATTTCTGGAACTCTCTGAGTGAGAAACAAAAATGGATCATTAAGCAAGAATCTTCCCTCCCCTTTGCAAGGCAGATAGTTACACGGTCCCGACACACATTTTTCCTCTGACTATGGCAGGGAGAGATTGGACAATGAAAATCACAGAAAGGTGAATTACTATTGGACATTTTCTTTAACTGCTTCCTATCAAATAGCCAAGTATTATCTTCTTGGCAAAAAGATAGTAAAAAAACAAACCCAATTCATAGCTGTAAGAAGGAAGCCACAAACAAGAATAAGAGGGAGAAATTGTCGTCTTCTTAAAATTCCATTTTTTTTTCCTTTTGTGAAATAATTCAAAGATTTATAGATACAGTGCAGATAGTGGAGTGTGTTTCATCTACGCCAAAATACATTTACAGATGGATGTTGAGTGTCAAAAACCTGGTTCAAATACATTCCCTTTTGGAAGCTTTAATGTGGAGAACCATATTGTCAACTACAAGCTTCAGATGTCTTCCAATATTTTGGAGATGTGACCAAGGCATCACCTCCTTGAAAAAAGTATGCTTACTTATCAAAGTTAAAAACAATCAGATCAGTGGTGGGTTTCAATTTTTTTTTTACTATCAGTCCTGTGGACATGGCTTGGTGGGCATGGCTTCCAGCTTTATTCTGATTGATTGATTGATTGATTTCAAAGCAGTACGATATCATATCCATATCCAATGCATAATAATTTCAGAGATATGAGTTGGGACCCCACTGGACTCCCACTGGTGCCTGGATATCCTGGAAAGCCTTGCTTTATACATGTATGTGCATAGCCAATGTTTGATATTTCTGATATTGTGTTTGTTAGATGCTTTCTCACATTTGTAGATTTGTAGATTTATTATAATTTATAGGCCGCCCTTTTCCCTGAGGGGACTCAGGGCGGCTTACAAAAACACGGGAAAGGGGGTACAAAGACAAAAAGCATAAGACAGTACATAATATTAAAAAAAAAAAAAAAAAATGTCCCCGGAGCACCGGCAAAGGCAGAAAAATGTAATAACCAACAAAATTGGTGTGCGTGTGTGTGTGTGTATGTATTTCTTCATCATTTCAAACACAATTTTCTATCCTTTGTGATTATTTTCTTTCCTTGTTTTATATCCATTAAATGTCCCTCTTTAATTTTATGGCATTGATTTAGAGTTGGTAATTATTTTGGTTTAATGGTTTTAAGGTGTCTCTTGTTTTATTATCTGCCATCAACAGGGTCTTTTTCTACAACTTGCCTTTGGGCTCCCAAACAGTTTATTACCATCATAAAAATGTCCTTGGTTAAATAATAAATAAGTTCAACCCACCCCACCACCACCCATCTCTCTCTCTCTCTCTCTTTCTCTTTTTTTATGTTGCCACTTCCATACATTTGGGGTTGAATATTTATGTAGAAGACCTGAAAATAATAACAATTGTATAATAATAATAATAATAATAATAATAATAATAATAATAATTTGGGTTCAAATTTAGGTACAACACAAATAGATATTTAACAGAGAAGATCCCAAATGTGGTGAAGAAGCCTTTACTTTACTTCCCACACACCCAAAAAAAACCCCTTGCCAAATCAAGCAAATAACTATGATTTAATAGTATTCTCACAAGTCCAGATTTTGTGAGTTTGCATAAGATTGCTACATAAATCAATGTCTCTACCATTCTGGCCTGAATAAACACAGCAAAAATTCATAATCAATATTATTCAGAAACAAACCTTAAATATGTTGTTTGTTAGCAGAAGCCTCCTTCATTTTTTATCAACCAATTCCAAATATGAAACCAAATGTAAACATTCAAGAGCAGCTTAGAACATAAAACATCAGTGATGTTTAACAGCATGCTGCCATGCATAGTTACTCAAAAGTAAATTCTGCTATATACAGTCAGCTAGCATTAACACCATAACAAGAGTGACCTTGGGTAGGCGGTCATTTTTTTAAAAAAAGATAACTACAACTGCCCAATTTGTGGGTGCTATCTTGACTCTTTTTGACACTCCGTACCCCACAAATGCTCTGAACACAAACAGAATAATAACAGAATAATAGAATAACAGAGTTGAAAGGGACCTTGGAGGTCTTCTAGTCCAACCCGCTTCTCAGGTAGGAAACCCTATACCATTTCAGACAAATGATTGTCCAATCTCTTCTTAAAAACCTCCAGTGTTGGAGCACCCACAACCTCTGGAGGCAAGTCCTTCCACGGATTAATTGTGCAACCTCTCAGGAAATTCTTCCTTAATTCTAGGTTGCTTCTCTCCTTGATTAGTTTCCATCCATTGCTTCTTGTCCTGCCTTCAGGTGCTTTGGAGAATAGGTGGACCCTCGCTTCTTTGTAGCAATCTCTGAATACTGCTATCATGTCACTCCCTAGTCCTCCCCTCCCCCATTAAATTAGACATACCAATTTCTGCAACTATGCTTTGTATGTTTTAGCCAACAGTCCTCCTAATAATCTTTGTTGCTCTTCTGTGCAATTCTAAACAATATTTAGAATCATTGTCATTTAAACTAGATCTGCAAGTTACTGTATTATATTGGGGCAACCTGACTTGCTCAGCCTGTTCTTCATATAATTTGACGGCCAGTTTCAAGGCCCCTCTTCTCCATTCTGGTGGTTGCTCTTTAAACCGAACACTTTGGACTGCCTTCAAGTGGAGGGCGTCTTCAGTCAAAAACTAAATGCAGATTATTGATCGTTCTCTCATAACTGAAATGGTGAACAACCTTAGAAGGTCATTCCAGGGTCTCATTTAAAGGAATAACTGAACTTGAAGCAAGAAACTCTTCCTGTAAAAATGCTAATTATTGTAGAACCTACATCAAGTAATCAGTGACAACTCATGTCAATAGGGTCACTCCGATCCACTAAATGAAGTTCATGGGCAATGAATCACTGTTCAAGCCTGTTGTTTATATTGGGGGTTTAATTTTTTTGCCTGAACAGCTTACTCAGCTGAATGTAAATCCAAACAAAACAAAACAAAAAGTAGGAAGAAGCTACTTCACCCAAAAGAAATATGAACAGGAATTCATCGGCACAGCATAAAAAAGTTCAGATCTCATCCATCTATGTACAAAGAATTATTCTGGTAATGTTCACTTTGATTCATTGTGCCTAGTCCAAAATGATAGCAAGTGTGTTCTAAAAAGTGGTGACTTTTGGCAAAGAGGCAACCTAAATAGTTAGACCCGAAAACTAGAAGGTAGATTGACAGTACCAAGTCACTATCTCTGAAAAATAACTGTGCCACCTCTCCACTTTTAATCTTCCCAAAAGTCAATTGGATGCTCTTGAAAAGAATAATTTCCCTCCAACAGAACGATGGAGATTTAAAGAGAAGGTAGCAGTTGGAAGATACTCCCTTTAACTTACATAGTTATTTTGTACAAAGCCTTCTTTCTCTGGATAAAGTTGGATTAGGCCAGGTTTAAAGTATGGAAACCATGAAAGCAGGAGTGGGGATCAAAAATTGCAGCAATGGATTTTCTGCCACGTTGCTGGGTGTGTGTGGCCATGTGGGCAGGGCCTGATCTGTACCACGGTGGGGGGGGAGTTGTTTTTCGCCCTCTCCAGGCTTTGGAGGCTTTTCCCCAGGCTCCAGAGGCCCTCTGGAGGTTGGAAACAGGCCCGTTTCCAGACTTCCAGAACCTCTGGTAGGCTCGTTCCCCGCCCCCTTCCCGAGCCTCCACATGGGCCATGCATTTACCAGGCATGATGAAGGGGCCATGTGGAGACTCCTGGGAGGGGAGGGGTGGAGTGGGCATGCATGGAGAGGTGGGCATGGCCACCCAGGGGTGGCATTTGTGGGTTTGCCAAACTGGGCAGAATCCTAGTTAAAGGATCGCCTGAACCTGTGTGAACCCCCAGCAACCTACCTCTGCATGGAAGACTCCAGTTTGACGAAGCTAAAACTGTATAAATTGATTCATATTTGGAAATAAAGATCACAGATGCTGAAGAATACACCTGGAAGGCTTACAGTTATGAGAGTCAATGCTAACATAAGAAAAACAATAAGAAGCTAGCTTGGTAGAAATTCTGTTTCTACTCATCAAAGCAATGGAAGCTCCATTTGGTTATGGTCAATTGAAGCTGTAAGGTCTTGCCTCTCCAATGCCTTCAAGAAAGCAGGACTCTTGAAACAGGGACCATTTCAAAAGGAACTTTTATTGGAAGATAGTGATATAGCAAGAGATCTAGGCAGGAATTAAGTTTCCCGTTTAAAAACAGTAAATTACACCAGTGCAGATAGAGCTGCTCCCAAAGTTCAATACATTGTCAAGCCTATCCTGAAGTGTATAGTTATTATAAGAAACCCAGGCAGAGAAGGTGATAAACGCCGGTCTCCCAGGCAACTCTGCTGCTCCTCTCCAGAGGCAAGAATATCATCGGGCTCCAGTTACCAGCCCAGGACGACATCTTCGCATCCCGCTGTTTGAGGAAGTTGCACAACATTCTCAGGGACTCTTCCCATCCTGCTTACAATCTTTTTGGACTGTTGCCTTCTGGCAGAAGATACAGAACAATTAAAACTATGACCACACGTCTTCTGAATAGCTTTTATCCCAGAGCTATAATTGCACTCAACAATGTACTAAAAGGCCACCATCAGTGAGCTGTTGGACAGAACTTGGTCTGCTGTTTTGGAGGGTGTGGGTGTGTTTGGGGGATTGTCATTTGTGTTGTCTCCAGGTGTTATGTGAATTCCATTGTATGGGCATACTGTATATATATGTACAATGACAATAAAGTAAAACTAAACTAAAAACTAAACTAAACTATAAGGCACCTGGCTTGAGGCACATTCCTTTCCACTTCCCAAGGCTCTGAAATGCAGGAAATAGAAATAGAAACTTCATACAGAGATCCCTCCAAGCATCCCCCTCCCACCAGAATGCCAGCGTCCCTATAGAAATATATGGAACCTGACAAAAGCATTTCTCCATGGAAACAACAAATCCCTTTTAAGATGTGGGCAGAGAGCCCATTTGTTTTAGTGGTTAAGGCATCAGAGTAGATACTGGGTTCCAGTCCTGCCTTAGGCACAGAGCCAACTGGGTGACCTTGAGCCAGTCACACTCTCTCAGCCCTAGGAAGCAAACAACTGCAAACTGCATCCAAAATCTTGCCAAGAAACTCCAAGGACTTGTCCAGGAAGTTGAAGCAAACATCAAGATGGATGGTCAGATGAACAGAACGGAGGGAGGGAGGGAGGAGGCATCCTTGCATTATATATATGGCAGTAATTTATCTTATGCATGAGTCCAAGACTTGCAAACTCTGGCTTTAGTATGTCATATGTAGTTGAATTAGACTGTTGCAGCAGATTGAGGGTTTCTTGATCAATCTACTTACAAAAGAAGCAGGACTCGAGACCACGAAGGTGCAAGAGAGACAGGTTTATTGATGCATTGAGTTCAGCGTGCTCACTCACCAAAATCTGAACTGCCTTGGCTACGCCCAGGGCAGTGATTTTATACCTTTAATCAAACTTCGTCAATCATAAGGTGTTTTAAGAGGCGTATTCATACAAAACGTCAAAGCCCCTGCTTAGAACAGGGAAATACATTTGGGAAAAGTACAAAAGCAGAAATGCGTACAAAAGTCTAAAAAAGCAGGAGAGCAAAATGCTGATTTGATACCAACAGTTTTCTGTAATTTCTCTGTTCTTGGTATCTTACACCCATGGTAATTTCCTGTGCTCATCCTTGTACAGTAGCTTGCCACATGTTCCCGTAATATTTGTAATATTTATGAGGAAGGGCATCAAAGCTAAATGTCAAGATAATATGAAGTTATAGTTTTCAGCATATTATATGTTTCTGGCCTAGCCAGAGGTGGGTTTACCTGGGGAGCCCCCTCCTGCCTCAAGACTACTTTCACATTCAGATTCAAATTATTGGAATAAAACAATGTAGGAGTTTAACATTCTGAGCAGTAATCCGCATCCCAGAATGTTAAGGGCAATGGATCTTCAATTGTTTTGGAAGAGCAATAGAAGTGATTGAACTCATCAGTGTTTCTACCAAACACACCAGAAACATACAATGCAATGCAACCACTGAGGCTCTGTTGTTCAAGATGTCTGAATCTACTTGAAGCTTCTCTTGACATGTTTCCCAGAGAAACCTGCAAAAACACTGGTAGACCATGAAAAAATATATGCAATGTAAGAAATTACAATCATCTGAGACACAACTGTGCACATTGGAATTGTTATACTTTGGCTACATGATGAAAATGTGAGATTATATGATGCTGGGAAAGGTAGAAGGAAAGAGAAGAGAATGACCAGGAGCAAGGAGAATGAGCTCAATTATAGTGCAAATGTGAACACCAATGGAGTGTCTGGATTCCAAATACATCTGATCCAACCCAGTTGAAAGTTCAAGATCCTGCCCCAACACACACAAGTTCATCACATGGTCCAATCTTCCACTGCCACAAAGCAGAGTCCACCCATCCAGTTCCAGTCAGATGCAGAGACAAAGGATGACCTTGAGTTTCTAAGAAGAATGTTGTTAAGGCTACATATCACCCAACTCTATATAATCCCCCCTCCCATTTTCCCACAGTAGAAAGTGTGGCAAGCCTGAAGTCCAAAAAGAAAAGATGGCTTGCAGGCATGACATGGAGATTGAAGGATTGGGTAGGAGACAGATCATTATGGATAAAATCTATCTGTGTGGTTGCTATGAGTCAACTCCCATTTGATAGCAGATGATGACTCAGTCAATCAATAGAAATGATCTTTCCAATGACATATCTGATTCAGAAAGAAATGTTTTCCCCTGTGCATAGTATTTGCATCAGTAATGAACCTCATCCACAGACAGAAGCATTGATGATCACTGCAGATAAATTGTAGGATATTCAAGAATAATAAATAAGGTTGAGATCTTGGCTGCTCTGCCAAATTCTTCAGATGTTGATGCTCACTTCCAGTTTTCATACAGAAACACACAAAAAATATAGGAAATGCTAAAGCTAATTTTGGCACAAACTAGCTAACACTTTGGGTGTACTTTTCTTTCATAGCTAGGTTTGAGCATCTGAAAATGAATTATCTTCTTTCTTTGTTTATTATTAATCAAAATTTTAACGCCACCCATGTATCCAACAGAATTCTGGTGGCAAACATATAGTATAAAACATCAACAGACACACATACCTCCTCGTTGAAAATCTCAAAAGACACCCATATACCATACATCCATGCTGGAATTCCATACCTAACACCCTGTCCCTAATGCCCAAAGGAAGAACCAGATCTT
The DNA here is from genome assembly GCF_009769535.1 of Thamnophis elegans. Lineage (NCBI taxonomy): Eukaryota > Metazoa > Chordata > Lepidosauria > Squamata > Natricidae > Thamnophis > Thamnophis elegans. Next base: position 64,408,910 of record NC_045543.1, on the reverse strand, counting down.
CGTGGCTTTCTGAAAGGCAAACAAATTTGGGGCCTTCTGTATCTCATCCTCACATCCTGGTTATTATGGCACAAAGATGCCCCATTAACCATTTGTTGAGAACTTGTCCTTATAAGCCTGCATTTCAAAATCACACTGTTGATGAGGAAGACTAATGCTGGCCTAAAATGTTCCAGCATGAACATTTCTACCCTAGGCCAGCAGAAAACCCTTTTCCATTATATGTCATACAAACATTCTAGATTACATGGAGGAGCAACCTACAGAGGTTGGTGATTTGCTAGGCTTTATTTGATCCATTGTAGAACTACTTCTGGCCAAAGACAGTTTGCTGCAATAGCAAGAAGAAACAGAAAGTCAATTTATTCCCATTATTATCTTCTTCTTCTTTGGGCATGAGAATATCAACCACATGGAAGGCCAAATGCGGGATTTCCAGGAAATCAATACTGTCACAGGGTCACAAAACCAAGAATGAAGATAATCTGCAAGAACCCACATGGCAACCTCTTCCCTAGGGGTGGGATTCAGACAGTTTGGACCAGTTTGGGTGAACTGGATGCTAACTTTATATCTGGTTCAGTGAACTGGTAGTTGCAAGGATTGGCTGGCCCTGCCCACCCCACGCTGCCCTCCCAGGAGTCTCCACGCAGCCTATTTTGAATGCCAGGTAAGTGCAGAGCCTGCACAGAGGCTCTGGGAGGGTGAAAACTGGGCCTCCGGGAAATTCTGGAAGTTTGGAAACTGGCCCGTTTCCGGCTTCTGGGGGGGGCTCCGGAGCCCAGGGGAGGCCATTTTCACCATCCAGGAGGCTCAAGGACAACCTCCAGAGCCTAGGGACCCTAGGGAGGGCAAAATCACCCCCCGCCATGGTGCAGGAGGCTGATGCCCACCATGGCCACGCCCACCCAGCAACCGGGAAAAGAACCGGTTGCTAATATTTTTGAATGCCATCCTTATTCCCCCATCATGCAGAAGAGGAGACTTCAGTTTTTCCCAGAGGTTTTTTCAAAGTTTGTTTTACACAGCAATATTGAGAGGATGATCTTCCTAGGAATTTCTAAAACTTCTAAAAACACTGCATAATTTTCAGTACCCAGAATAGGATTAAAGGGCTAAGGCTTGGGAGGCCACACTGTGCCACACAAATCTGGAGGCTCATCAAAAGAATAAGCTTTGAGCAGGTCCTCCAACAGAGCATCAGATATTTGGAGCAGCAATTTGGTGGTTCATTTCCTGCTGGTGGGTGGGAAGGGGAAGGGCAGTACAGATGCCCTTTATCTTTCAGTGTATGCAGACAGTAATACATTTGCAATTATGTGTTTTCCTCCCATCTTTGAGTCAGGGGAATGTGAAGACAGCTCTTTTCCTATCAAAATATTTTCCTCCAGACTCAAGAACGGGCAAAAAGGTTTTAACCAGTTCAGTAAACCAATTTAAATCGTTCCTACCAGTTCGCCCGAACCGGTCTGAACTGGTCAAATTTCACCCCTGGCTTTCTCCCTTCCAATGATATATATTGACCTTGGTCATAAAGAATCAGCAATTTCAAATGTTCAAATGAGAGAGGATTGAATTTAACCCAGGAGGAAAAAAAGGTGTTAGCATAACATTCAATGTCCTTTTTCAAAGAAGGCCATCAAAACTGTCTCTTGACGAGATGGAGTGTTTTAACAAAACCAAAATGCCCTGCCATTCGGGAATCATGAGCTCGCTGAAGAACAATTAATCGAAGAGACGCAGGAACGTAAAGTTTTGCCCCAATCCAGGGCAATTCATCCCTCATAATACATTCATTTACGTGCTGCCGGAACCAATCATCATCAGGGAGGGCTCTCTTGAGATTGGAAAGAAAGTCCTGGGACATCTCCACTTTAGAACGTGCTTCATTCCTAGTAACAACTGGAGCAGCGAGGCTCGTTGTGGGAATGACAGGCTGGACCACGCTGAGTTTAGAACAGTTGTACTGAGGAAGCCTGGATAAAGCATCAGCCATAAAATTCTCCCCCCCCCCGAATGTATTTCAGGGTGAAATTAAAACGATTTAAATGCTGAGCCCAGCGCATCTGTTTAGGAGAAAGTCTCCTGGGAGTTCTCAAAGCCTCCAAATTTTGGAGGCTCCACCTTATGGTCAGTCCACACCTCGAACGGGTGTTTGGCACCTTCCAGAAAATGGCGCCAAGTGGCTAAAGCCCAACGAACAGCAAACGCTTCCTTCTCCCAAATGGCCCAACGTCTCTCCGTGTTATTCCGTTTGCAAGAGGTGTATGCGCATGGTTGTAAGTTACCTTGACTATTGGCTTGAAGCAATACGGCCCCCACTGCCACGTCGCTGGCGTCCACCTGAACCACAAAAGGTGCGCCCATGTCCGGGTGCTTGAGGACTGGTTCCTCTGCAAAAAGCCGTTTTAACTTCTCAAAGGCAGCTTGACATTCCATGGTCCAATCCAACGGCTTGCTAGGCTTTGATTCCACCCCACCTTTGGACTTCAAAAGGTTAGTTATGGGAAGAGCTATCTTAGCAAAAGAGGGGATGAACTGGCGATAGAAATTAGCAAACCCCCAAAATTTTTTGCAATTGCCTGCGTGTACGAGGAGCCTCCCACTCAGTGACCGCTTTTACTTTAGCGGGGTCCATCTCAACACCCGCGTGGGAGATACGATAGCCCAGGTAGTCAACCTTCTCCTGATGGAATTCACATTTGGACAATTTGATGTAAAGCTCTGTGGCCCGAAGTTTCTTCAGCACGGTACAAAGCAGCTTTACATGTTCCTCATGTGTTTCTGTGTAAATAAGGATATCATCTAAATATACGATAATACCTTTGTAAAGATGGTCATGTAACACCTCATTAATTAATTGCATGAAGACCGCAGGCGCCCCCTGTAAGCCAAACGGCATTACACGAAATTGGAAACAGCCAAGGGGGCAGTTGAAAGCTGTTTTCCACTCGTCTCCCTCTTTAATACGGACTCTATAGTATGCTTCCCTCAAGTCCAGTTTAGTGAAAATGTGGCCCTTCCCCAGTTGGGCCAGCATGTCCTTCATCAGTGGTAATGGGTACAGGTTCTGAGCTGAGATGCAGTTCAAGTTTTTGAAATTCACACATAATCTGAGGGAGCCATCTTTCTTTTCCCTGAATAGCACAGGAGCCGCCACCTTGGGTCTAGCCGGTTCAATAAAACCCCTTTCCAAATTTTTATCAATGAATCTTCTCATTTCCTCCATTTCCCTAGGGGACATTGAATATATTTGGGGCTTGGGAAGCTTCACCCCAGGCAAAATATCAATGGTGCAATCAGTGGGCCTGTGCGGGGGGGGGGGGAGTTTATCAGGAGATTTCTGACTAAACACTCCCCTTAGATCCCAATATTCTTTCGGAATTTTCTCCTCCCCTTCGATCCTCTCCTGCCCCCTGGCTGCCAATGCGGGGTTAGAATCAGCAGGATCTGGAGGCTCAACCTCCCGTTCAGGGGGTGTGCTAGTGCGAATACATAACCAACCCTTTTTCCAGTTAATGCGAGGGTTCCACTTACGAAGCCAGGGGAGTCCCAAAATAAGGGGCCGGTCCATGCCAGGTGCCACAATAAAAGTGATTAATTCTTGATAGGTCCCCATTTTCATCTCTATGGGCTCAGTAGAAAAATGAATAGGACCACCTCCTGCAATAGAACCATCAATCTGGCAAAAAACAATAGGGGTTTTCAAAGTCCTCAATTTTAAGCCAAGTTTCTCCACCATTTCAGGACTTATCATACAGCGAGAACAGCCAGAATCCGGGAGAGCTAAAAGTTTTTCAGTCGTGCCAGAAGGTGGCACTCTTAGTTCAATTGGGATAAGCATGGGGCCCCTTTTGGAACTTAGCCAGCGATGAGACTGTTCCTCATCCGATTCATCAGATGAGCTGGAGCTAACGCCTCCCTCCTCCTCCAGCTGGAAATGCTGGGGAACATTTTGAGCAGATCATGCAGCCTCTCTCTTCTTGCCCGGGGCCTTTATTGCTCTTCCATCTTTTCTGGGAGGGGGTGGAGCAGTCTGAGCCAATTTTATGTGGGAATTCACGGCGTGATGGCCTTTATTTCCGCAGCAGAAGCACGTGAAAGGCTTGGTTTTGCCGGTGAAACTCCCTTTTCCCTCACTCTGGGGCAGGGGGGGACTTTTGGAGCTGCTGAGGGGATTTCTCTGCTTCTCCCTCCTTCATGCATTGAAGCCTGACTAAATCCAACTCAACGTCTGCCGCGTGTTCATACCAAGCAGTTACTTGGCGGGGAATGTGTCTGTTTATGCACTGCTGGTATATTTTTTCATTCAATCCCTCAGCGAACTGACCCAGCAAAGCGTCTTTTGACCATCCCCTCATATAGGCTGACAACTGTTGAAATTCCTGGACATAATCTGGCACCGATTAATTTCCCTGCTTCAGAGCCATAAATTTCAGGTGCCCACGTCTCTCGGTCAATGGGACATCAAACCTCCTCTTCATGGCTGCCATAAAGCCATTAAAATTCCTCAGGAGTGGGGAATTGCATTTGTGTAGGCCCACCATTCATTCGGCTGCCTTCTTCTCTAGGGACATTAACACCATCCTTACTTTCATTTCATCTGTCTCTAAATCAGGTCCATAGATTTCCATATAATTCCAGACCTGAATGATAAAAAGTCCTAAACTTTTAGGGTCTCCATCTTTTGCCATTTGGCGTCGCCTGCCCCCCCCCCTGTTCTTTGAGCAGCCATAGCTGGAGGGGGGAAGGCTGGTTCTGGGTTTTCTTGTGCCCAGCCCCCCTCGGCTTCTTCACCCTCCCTTAAACTATGCATCGAGTACCTTTGCTCAAGATCTTCTGCCGGCTCCCTTTCCATTGCTCTTTCACGGCTTTTGCGTTCAGACCAAGCTTCTTTGAGGAGTTTCATGGCGTGGGAAAGCTTGTAATCCTGTTCCCCAGAGTCACCCCAATCCGCTGACTTTTTCTTTGGTCTCCTTCTCGTGACTCCGGCATCCAATTCCTCCGACTCCTCTTTTTGTCCCACACTCAAAGTCCATCTGGGACGAACAACTGGTTCTTCCACTCTTAGCCCAGCCAGCCTTTCGGTTAAAGATGGTCCTGCCGTCACCCCCTCATCTTCTTCTTGGTCACTCACATGCAAAGACATTTCTTTTCTTCTCGTGAGGGCACCCCCCCTCGGTAGGTTGTAGCTCTGGGATGGGTGAAAAATGAGACTTAGTTTATTGTCAGCATTTCTTCATTCAGTAATCAGGAAAGAAAACCACTGGGCTCCATTTGTTGAAATCAAGTGTACTTTTACTAATTATAAATGAACAGTTGCAAAGCTAAGCTAAGTCTGGTTAATTAGGCGCGAAAGCGAATATTATATTGTATAATTCATTCCCCTCCTCTTGGCATCCCGTGCACAGTCCAATCATAATTCTCCCAAATGTGAGATAACTTCGAAAGGCATCACCAGGATGGAATGCTGGACCGTTGGCCTTGGCGGGAAACACTCCTCCTCCACATGCGCAGTAAGGTGGTCAGTTCAGTCTAGAAACTTCCTCCAGCACAACAATGATTCCCCTGCCAAATACCATACCCCCCCTCCCCGTTTCAATGGCAGCCGAAGCAGTAGCAAAGCGGAGGCTGACATCAGGTTGTTATGTACACAATGCCAGAAAATTCTGCATAGCTGCAGAAGTGTATAGTTATTTTGATCATAGTTTCCAATGATGCTCAGTATCGTGTTAAAGAAAGAATTTAACGTGGGAAGTTACAGACTCAAAGGCAGTACTAAGACAAGTACATATTGACTTCACAGTTGAATAGTCAGGAAACGTGCCTTGCATATGGAACCATCTCAGTTTAATCCCTAATATTCCCAGTTAATGTTTTTTTCAGTAATGGGGTAGAGGGAGAGGGGAAAAAACTCCTGGTGGGAATTTCATAGGGCTGGTGCATTTTAACATCGATAACGCTACTGTAACCTAAATGGAATGTAATTTGATATAAGGGTCCCTGTAAGTTCATTAAAATGATGGCATCTGGTATGCTAAATCATTTCTGGAATGAGAATTAGTGAATGCAAGAGAAGTTCATATTTTGCAAAGTATGTATTTCTCCATGTGGGGATTTATTTCATATAGAAAATGGACTATATAGAGCAGTGATGGTGAACCTTTTCAGCACCGAGTGCCCAAACCGGAATGCATGTACATGTGCATGCATGTGTGCACATTGGAGCAACAAAAACCCCAAAACCAGCTGGCCGGCGTACACATGCCTGGGTTTTTTGGCCATTTTGGGGGCCATTTTCAAGCTGTTTTCTGTGCTATTTTCAGGCTATTTTCAGGCCCTTTTGGGGTCATTTTTTCGGACCTTTTTAGCCTCCCAAACAGTCCAAAAAAGCCTGAAAAGGGGCAACAAATTGGTTTTGGGTCATTTTTCAGGATGTTTTTGGGCCATTTTTCAGGCTGTTTGGGGCCATTTTCAGGCCCACAAACAGCTCCAAAAACAGCCCCAAAATGGCCCCAAAACAGCCTGAAAATGACCCAGAAAACAGCCTGTGTTTGGGGTGGGTTTTTGGCCATTTTTCAGGTCATTTTCTGGTGTTCCGGCATCCGCCAATTGGCGATGGTGCTCATGGCCACAGAGAGAGCTCTGCATGCCACCTCTGTCACGCATGCCATAGGTTTGCCATCTCTGGTATAGAGGTACACATATATTGTTGCATTTAAACCCAGTTTTTTTTCTTGAGAATTCAAGGGTCTCTCTACATTTATCCCTGAACATACAGCTTGAATGTACAGCTTGGGGTAAGAGGAAGGAGATGAACTGAAGTGAACTCAATAAATTGAGTAGGATTTGAAGCCAACTCTCTTGTACTAGCATTGGCCCTGATTGCACAGCCCTCTTTTGTATAATTCAAACTACATATTATATAGCTTGTTCTCTGGAATTGGTCCAACAATGCAATAATGATGCACACTGGTTTTCAAAGAGCTGTGCGTATAGAGCCATATTTGGTCAAACTTGAATCTGGTGACTTGATGTCCATATTCATGTTGCTTTCCTGGCAACAAAATGGAACTGGTTCACCATTGTTGTTATAAAAGAGTACTTTTATAACTTTTCATGAATCTACACAACTGGGATTTCCTGGTGATTTTATTCAAACACTAACCAGGACTGGCTCTGCTTAATTTTATTGAGATCACCCAAGGCTAGTACACACACTTGATTCAATTTGTGGTAGTATTGTGTCTTTCATGATATGTTGTGTACACTGATGTATGTAAATACAATTGTCATATAAAATGAAGAACATAGAGTAACTTCCCAATAGATTCATAGAGTGTTGTTCTAACATACTAGCTTCTAAGCTGCATTCCAGAAATATTCAGAATTCCTTGGAGACATATTAGGACTTCTCCAATTAGAAAATTTGTAATGATATAGCAACCATCACTCACAGATATTTTGTCCATCATCTACAATTTGGAATTGAATGAATATGTTGTTAAATATGCTTTGAAGTTGAGAAGGTCTCCTCTAGACAACTAATGAGAAGATTGTTTCATATAATGGAGAAATTGAATGTGTAAGTGTGAAAATCCATCCAAACTTTTCTATAATCTATATACATTTTGCAGCAAATGCAGAGATTCAAGCCAATAGAGAAAGATTTCAGAGAAAGCAATAAGTTTAAAAGCTACTGTCTTCACGTAAGGGTGAAGAATGTTGAAACAGTCATGACACATAACCAACCTTCTGTAGGTTAGGAAGGCATTTGATGGAGTTTTAAAGGATTTGACTGACATTATTCAACCCATGGGTGGGTTGAAAAGATTTAAGGATGGGGATGAAGCAGCAATTCTCCCAGAGGCAAATATATCACATCCCCACTCTTTAAACCAGAGTTTTTCAAATTCTATTCCACAGAAACGCAGGATCCCATAGGAGCCTAATAGGGTTCTACGAATGTCTGTCAGCCAAAAAAACAAACACTTGTTCAAACACATCTAAGTTTCTATCACCAGAGTTTTATTTCTTGATCAGGAATTCTGGGATTTGTTTCTTTTTAACTAACAGGGTCTGCCACTTGAAAAAAAAATCTCCACTTTAATTTTCTCAAATAGGGTTTTAGAAAAACATTTCTATCCCTTTTGGAGTTTCAAAGATGGGGATGAAAGCAAAAGATCTAACAAGGCAGCCATTCCCATTTCCACTTTTAAAATGAACCCCACTCTTGAAAAAGAAACTGAGATTATGGCATTTTCCTGCAAAGCCTATAATAGCAATAGCACTTAGACGTATATACTGCTGCACGGTCCTTACTACTCTAAGTGGTTTACAGAGTCAGCATATTGCCCCCAACAATCTGTGTCATTTTACCAACCTCGGAAGGATGGAAGGCTGAGTCAACCTTGAGCTGGTTGGAATCGAACTGCTGGCAGTCGACAGAATTAGCCTGCAATACTGCATTCTAACCACTGCACCACCATGATTCTTGAAATATTGGGGTGCTGGCAGAGTAAATATGATCCACTGGCTAAATGTGGCACCTTTAATCCCTTTCTATCCTAAAGGGAGACAAAAAAAAAAACCTCATTAACATCACATACGTGGCTTTTGAATGAGCAGGGTGTAAGTTTCTCGTAAAATAAACTTTTTGTCCTTGGCTGACATCCATTTTGTCTGTATAAAAAACTAATCTTTAGTCTAGAGGTAACTATAGTGTTACAAATTATGAGCTGCATTTTTAAAGGGGAGAGAATCTATAATAAGATTCAGCATGGTAAAGCAGTTGAGATATATCAAAGGTGAGTTCACACCATAGAACCATACCATTCAGTGCAACTATTGTAAATTAATGGTGTCCTATCAAAAATGATAAATTTTATTGAGTAGCATCATAGATTCTGAAGCCAGATTGGTTGCATAGTCATGTGATAACAGAAGATTAATGTTTTCTGCATAGATCTTCTTGAATTTTGCTCTTTGTGAGTTATTGAACAATTTACCCTTTTTCTTTTTGAGTTTTATCAAAGCTATTGGACATAATCCATTCTTTATTTAAAGAAACAAGCATTGAGCTATTATTCACTGAATATGCTTCTTTTACAAATTTCCAGAATTACGTTTAACACAGTTTGTGCCTAGAATATAGTATAATTAATCATCGAGGGTTTAGCCAAGACAAATCAGAGTATCATACCTTCACTAATGTGTTCCGAAGTTCTTTCTCACAAACAGATCTAACTGTCAGAAAGGACTCCATTCTTCTATTCGTCTTGCAACATCATACACAAAAAATAAATAGCTGTGATAAACGAAGGCTTACATTTTACTGTATATAGAGCAAAGTGGTTATTTTGTTCAGGAAATTTTGCTCAGATGAACAGTAAATCCTTTTTTCCCCTTATAGTTCTTCATCTCCCTCATTCATCCTTTCTACAAACATCTGCAACAATACATTTTAAAACTGGCATCCATATAGTAATATTTGTTTGGGACACACATAACAAAAAATAAAGGGCAAGATATTCTCTTTCTGACAGCATTCTCTATTCAAAATATGTACTTCAGGCTGTTGTGGACCACCACTGTCCAGCAGAGCTGGCAGCAGAGTCGGACAGTGAGGAGGTTGGGGAGGAGCATGGGCCAGTCCTGGAGGCTGGGGAAGGCTCGGATAAGGGCTCTGAGTTGGAGAAAGAGACGGGGCCAAGGCCATCTGGCAGTGATCAGGTACCTATGGAGCTAGACAGCAGTGAGGCAGAGGAACAGTTAGAGCCTGTTCCCTGCATGCGCAGAGCTGCCAAAAGAAAAGAACAACTGAGAAATCAGGGTAAACTTGGGAAGGTGGAAGGTGATTGGCCCCTCCCATAGGAAATAAAAGAGAAGCAAAAGGGGAGTGGGTTTTTGCAGGAAACAATTTGTTTGATTGGTTGTTAGATTTGTTTCAGGAGTGTGAAGATCTGTCCGTGAATATCAGAGACTCTGTGCTCAGTCTTTCCTTGCATAACACCTCATTTGGAAAATATTTATATGACAGCTTTTCAAGATAGATAAGGTCTGTAGTCATAAGTATGCCTTTGAAAGACTGTTTGCCAGGCCTTGCTGAATGTGAATGAGAGGGATTCACATTAGTTTAATAAAAGGGATTTTGTCGGAAGCAGGACTTTACTTCATGCTTTTTGGGGAAGCCTAGGTCAGAACACAGGCCAAAATTAAGTTTACAATCTACGTACTATTCTGGTTTTCCAAAAAATTCTTTCTATTTTTTCTAACCAAATAAGATTTCCATCTGGAACATCTATAAAAACAGAATGGGAGAAGGTTTGCTTCTCAAAAACAAAACAAAATACCACTTCACAGAAACAGTGCTAGTTCCTGGTTTTGGAAGATAAAGTTTCAGTAGGAGTCTCATATCAAGATCATTTTGTGGTTGACATCATCTATTTGATAATCTCCTATCTATCCCTGTCTTTTTTGCTGAGCTCAGCCTATTCTAATTTACAGATTGGGCCGGAACAACAAGGAGGCCATTTTTCCCTCTTCTCATGTCCCATTTTACTGTTTATGCTACCTGACCTGGTAGCAACCAATCCAGAGTTTGGCAGTGGCTCTAATATAGACTTATAGAACACTTTATTGGGCAAGTATGATTGGACACACAAGGAATTTGTCTTTGGTGCATATGCTCTCAGTGTACATAAGAGAATAAAATACATTCATCAAAAATAAAAAGATACAACACTTAGTGATAGTCAAGGTTACTAATATGCTATCAACTCGTACTAGGAAACAAAGCAATATAAACTGAAAGATACAAGCAACATGGTTATAGTCATAAGTGGGGAGAGATAGATACTAGGAAGAAAGAGAAGAATAATAGTAATACATTCTTAATAAATTATTGACAGTATTGTGGGAATTAGTTGTTAAGCAGAGTGATGGCATTCAGGGAAAAACTGTCCTTGTGTCGAGTTGTTCTGGTGTGTAGTAGCCTATAGTGTCATTTTGAATGCAGAATTTGAAACAATTAATGTCCAGGATGTGGGGGGTCTGTAGATATTTTCACAGCCCTGTTTTTGACTCATGAAGTATACAGGTCCTGAATGGAAGGCAGATTGGTAGCAATTGTTTTTTCTGCAGTTCTAATTATCTGTTGAAGTCTATGTTTATCTTGTTTGGTTGCAGAGCCAAACCAGACAGTTATGGAGGTGCAGATGACAGACTCAATAATTCCTCTGTAGAACTGAATCAGCAGCTCTTTGGGCAGTTTGAGCTTTCTGAGTTGGCGCAAAAAGAACATTCTTTGTTGTGCTTTTTTTGATGATGTTTAAAAGTACAAGGTTCAATACGGATCCAACAGTATCAAACCATGATTTATGGTTGTGGTTATAGAATCTATGCTGTAGGATAGCAGTGAGGGTGATGATCATTTTGCATTGGGACCATGTGTGCCCAAAAAGCTGATTTCAAACTCAGAAGTAAGTATGATTGTGCAATGTTTTTAACAACTAAATAGACCACTGTCAAAGACCTGTAAAAATGTTTTAAAAATAAGATTGGAATTTCATGGATGTGAATGCTGAGGACCTCAAATAAAACAAAATCGACACTTCCTAAACTAACTTACCCTCCTTTCCCTTTTTAGTGAAAAAAAACCCATATATTTTGCTTTCTGCACTTAAAACAGCTCTTCTGCCTGCTATCATTAGCTCCATGTCTACCGGATCCAAAACTACCTGTATTTCAGTTCTCTGTTCCAATATGACAGAAAGGGCATCTTATCTAAGCTTGGGGCAGCATTTCAACTTTCCAACTTATTTTATTTCTGCTGAGGGATCTGCAGAGGCCATAGCAATGATCCAATGATGTCCTTGAATAAGATGAAGCTGAAACATTCAGCACAATTGCAATTTTATTAAAGGAGTCCAAGGTTGTTTTGTAGGGAAATAAGTCTACTGAAAATGTAAATGATTTGCAAATTCCAATAATGAAAGTCAAGGAGCACAGTGAAAGGTATCACTAAGATTAAATGTAAAAGACTCCAAATTAATAATGATAGGTACAGAAACCAATTTAGAACCAACAATGAAGATATTGAACAGTGGATAGCTTCTGCCCTTTAGGATTGACTGTCAGTATTATAAAAACTAGCAGTCAAGAAATGCCCTCAGATTAGCACTTGGCAGGATAGCAGTGAAAACCTTGAAAAAGATGCTGTGATGAGTCTATGCCTACAAAGATCAAAACTGTGCAGCCATTTTTTCTTTCTCTCTGGAAGTGAAAGTTGGACTTTGAAGAGGCAGGATGGATAGATTGTTGATGCTTTTGAACATTGGTGTTAGAGGAGACTTCTGATAATCCCATGGATAGCCAAATAAACAAGCAAATGGGTCAAAGAACAAGTCATTTCAGAGTTCTCACTCAAGGCATGAGTGGCCAAGCTCAAATAATTATTATTTTGTTGGCATTCTGTGAAGACCTAACTCTGTTGTTAAGACTAAATAGTGTTAGAAAAGTTAGTGGATGACCAACAATAAGGCAGTTGGACTCAGTCACAGCATTGATGGTTGTCTGTTAGAAGACCTGAAGGACTAGGTTGGAAACAGATTCTCCTGGAGAAAATCTATGTATGTGGGCTATTAAGAGTCAACATCAACTTGTTGGCACACAATCAATCAATAAATCAATCAGTCAAGTCCACTGAACCGAGAAGATTAAAAAGCACACACAAAACATTTTGCAACATAAATTTGGTGACACAATTTGGAGATGAGAGCAATTTAGAGATGGATATTGCCACCCACATTGTACCACTTCCTGGACCTTTTATGCAAGAAAGCACAACTGATGTAGGAGAAAAAGTCAATAAATTATTTTAGGCATTTGAATTATATTTGACATAAAATAAATGTAAATATGCCCAGCTACTATTTTAAAGATAAAGGGGCCGAACTTACCTGACACTCTTCAACTGGAAGGCTATCAATATTAATTCAGTAAAGCACCAGAAGCGGGGGGGATATGTAAGTTTAGTATTTCCCAAGGTTGACTTTGTCGGTAACATTTATAAAATATTGAATGAAGCAGGGAAAAATGGTGCAGATGTCAATTTGGTAACTTTTTTTTAGTTCCCCTTGAAAGCAGCTGCCATAAATCTTGGATGAAGCCAAGTATAAGACTGGGGATTTTGATCTTCAATGCAGTCTTTTCTATCTTTTGCAAAGTAAATGATCCTGATGGAGTTAGAGCTAAGCAGCCTGACCTCTGTTCTGTGAACTACCTATCCAATGAATCACCGATTTTTATCAGCAATAGTAAGACAGCAATTTTGTCCACCCATAATTGGATTCCCCCTCTGCCCCCATTATGGGAAGGTAATATGGGAGACATTGAACTTGTCAAATAGAAAGCTAACAGCCCAGGTTTGAGACCGAGTGCTTTGCAACTAAGTGAAAGCCCATTACTTGCTCCAGCTCCTTCTCGCCTACAGTTGAAAGCATGCAAATGCAAGTAGATAAATAGGTACCACTTTGGTGGAAAGGTAACAGCATTTCATGCCCCTTTGGTGTATACTCATGCTGGCTAAGTGGCCACAGAAATGTCTTCGGAACAATGCTGGCTTCCTCGGCTAAGAAATGGAGATGAGCATCGCCCCTGGAGTCAGACATGACTAGAGAGGAGAAATCTTTACCTTTATATTTATAAATATGAAATTATTTTCTCTATTTCATTTTGTACCAACTTCTATTTCAGGTTGGGGAGAGAGCCAAAAATTAAACAATATTAGCATTACTTCAAATGCTAAAGCTGTTCACTCCACTGCCTCTGTAGGAAACAACAGAACAAACCTTACTCTTTTTTGTTGCTTTCCTGAATAGAAAAATCCAATGGATAAGTATGTTTTTATTGTGACTTTGTTGGCACTGAACAAAGCAGTCTCTTTCCTTTTGGGAGTATTGGCAACAAAAGCCATTTATTCTACTTTCTATTTCTTCTCCTGAAGCTATCCAGTCTCCCTTACAATAAACAATAAACAGGGAGTTTATTACTTATAGAGCTATAGACCATTACCCCAAATTTCTACTGTCTCAGAAATTTTATCTTTTTTAGAAGTGATCAAGAAGTGATCAAGAGCATCTCAATTTCTCTGGGGCCATGGTACTAGCTGCTTGAAAATAGTTAAGTTCTCTTCAAGTCCTTCCTCCCCATTATTCATTTATTTGTACATGTGATTTATCTACTGCTTGAAACCTGCCAGTCTCTAGAATTTACCTGTTAATTTTAGGTGACTTTTAGATTAGTTTTAACAAGTGTGAACTAACCCAGGAAGAATGGGGTGGGGAAACAAACTGATTCTGTGCCATCAAGTCATTTTCAATTCCTCTTCTCCATAACAACCTGGACTTTCAGTCAGAAGTTTCATCAAAGTTCAGAGACATCAACAAAGCCTTCCTATCCTGCTTCTTCAAAGTTCAACTTTTGCCTCCAAATGTTCACAGGGAATACTGTGGCTTGCAAATACATATGATAATAATTAATGGAAAACAAATACTGTTATAGTTCTTCTTTTAGTAAGCCCTCTGCAGTGATGGATTAATCTCTGTGTATATGAAAAGTTGTTTAACCAACTCTGGCACTTCTAGAAATTTTTCACTACACTGAGTTTTTCTCTTGGGCGGGGAACAATTCCACCTATACTTTTCAGACAGACAGACAGACAGACAGACAGAGATATTGCAAGAATGCATTAATAGCACTTTCTGACTGATTATGTGCCATCATATCAATATTGATTCTTAGCAATCACGCAGATAGCTTTTCTTTAGGACAATCAGTCTGCATCCAGTCCTTTGGACCTTCCAATGGTTTGCATATTGACGCTATAATGGAGTCCATTCCCCTTATTTATTAATTTATTTTATTTATAAATTTCTATACCTTGCTGCTGATTGTCCACTTTTTCCTCTTTCCTTGTCCCTTTCCCTGCTTTCTCAAGAAAGCTAGGTCTCTGCATATTATGTCCAAAATATGACCATTTAGCTTCCTCGCACACAATCTCATGCATCTAGATAACCAGAATACATTCGATATTTTTAAGATTGTTTAGATAGTAAGACGAGAAAGTAAGCTAAAATTCTGACTTAATCACAAACAAGCAACATGCTGGTAAAGGATGCTCATTCAATCCTGCTTGGCTCCCCTGCCAGCAGGAATGGCTACATAAATTCTGAAAACATAGTCATTTATTTTTATGTCTAAATCCGGAACCATTTATCTCCAAACACTCAGCACCACAGGCCACAGATAAATAGAGGCTCATGATTCTGAGAGACAAACAGACCGACGTTTTCCTGTTCTACAAAAATACGAATCATATAAATAATAATATGAAAAGAAACTATCCAAATGCAACCATGATTGTACGGTGAAATCCTAGAAATTGTTAGGAATTCCTCACTTTTCCCACAGTTTTAAGAGTTCTCATGTTCCCTTT
Organism: Thamnophis elegans; assembly: GCF_009769535.1. Taxonomy (NCBI): domain Eukaryota; kingdom Metazoa; phylum Chordata; class Lepidosauria; order Squamata; family Natricidae; genus Thamnophis; species Thamnophis elegans. The sequence continues at coordinate 64,393,414 of NC_045543.1, read as the reverse complement.
GTATAAGAGAAGCTCTTTTAATTCCTGTGGTTTTTAGGAAACCTGTGGAATGATAATATCACAAGCACTTTTTAAATTGCTACGAAGCTATAAAACATCTGAGTGCTTTTCATTTGTGCCATACGACCTCCAAAGGGAATCATGAGTCTGAACAAAATAAACATAAATACAGGCAAAGGTTGTCTTTGTTTCCCAGAAAATGCCGGATGTTTGTAAAAGAGAGAGAAGGGGAGGGGGTCTTATTAAGTGTTAATGATTTTATCCTGTGTCCTTTTCTGAACCTCAAGGCAATTACTATCAAGATACATACAGCAAATAAAGCATCCTGTCATTGGAGAACAGCAGTAAAATTAGTTGTCACAGGGATGCGATGCAAGTGCCACGGGAGAAGTGGGGGAGTTCCAAGCAGAGACATTTCATACTGTGAACTTGGTTTTCAATCATCACAAAGAGAACAATCTACCATTGACGATTGTTCAGCTCCATGGAAAAAAGGTATCCTGTTTATCATTATTTTTGGGGTGGAGGCAGGGGTGGGCTTTAAAATGTTTAGCAAGGGGTTATCTGCTTGGTTGATGAGTGAGCATGTCCTAGTCATCCTCCTGCACCAAAGCGGGGAGGGGCGATTTTGCCCTCCCCGGACTCCGAAGGCTTTTTTTGATCCTCTGGGAAGGTAAAAAGGCTCTGGAGGCCCTCTGGAGGTCAGAAATGAGCCCATTTCCAGCCTTTCCAAAAATTCTGATTGTTTTTCACCCTCCCAGGCCCTCAGCATGTGCCCTGCAGGTACCTGCATAAAAAATGGGTTATGTGGGGATTCCTGGATGGAGAGGGGAGGGGTGGGGTGGGCAGGGTCAGCCAGGAGTTGGATTTGGGGGTTCTTCAAACTGCACAGAATCCTAGCTAGTGTCAGTGTTCCAAATATCATCCAGAATTAAATCAGAGTCCAAAGCAGAGTTTCGTCAAAGTTCCAATTTAATAAGAGAGATATGTTGGTACATCTGTGGGAAACCTGAATCTGAAAGCTTCCTGGGGTTTCCACCCAGTTGAAAGTTCATGATCTTGCCCCCACACCCACAAATCCATCACATGGTCCAATCTTCCTCTGCCACGCTGGCATTTCCACCCATCTAGTTCCGGTCAGGTGCAGAGGTGTGGAGACAAAAGATGACCTTGGGCTTCTAGAAAGGAATGTTTTATTTTGACAACAACACATTCTACTATTCTACTCCTTACTATTCCCCCTCCCAATTCCCCACTAATGAAACAGCATAGTAAAGAAAGAGAGAGAGAGTGTGTGGCAGGCCAAAGATCCTAAAAGGAATATAACTGCAGGCCTGACAGCTAGAGGTTCTCCTGAATCCCTGCGAACCCCCAGCAGCGCCCCCCCCCCGGGTGGAGGAGTGTCCACCTTGTAATTTAATATTTAGTCTTGGCTTCCCTTTTCAATGCTTTTTAGAGTGTGGTTTGCTTCTTTGTCGTATTCTGTCTACTCATTAAAACATTAAAACAGTGTAGTAAATAAAAATGGGGAGACACATCTTGTCAGATGAGTGACATCCCAAGAAAGTTTTCGATGTGAAAATGGCGACGTTGAATTATTTCGGCAGCCAAAATGTGAGGCAGGTGAACGGTCTCTTATCTGACAAAATTTCCTCAAAGGCCCCTCTATAACACAGTTTTCTTGTAAGCGAGGGAGAAAAGGGAAAAAAGGATAGGCCAAGAATCACAGTGAGTATGTGGCATGTGTGTGCATGCTCATCTGTGTATGAACAGGGAAATAGCTTATTCATATTTTCATTTATTTAAGAGTATTCTGGCTTCATGCTGGCTGGGGAATTTTGAGAGTTGAGGGTCATGTCTTAAAGTTGTCAAGATTAAGAAAACTGTTCTACACGCTAATCGAAAAAAGAGCTGCTAACTTTTGTGTGTGTGTGTGTATCTGTGTGTATAGATAGATAGATAGATAGATAGATAGATAGATAGATAGATAGATAGATAGATACAAATGAATGAATGAATGAATGAATGAATGGCTGAGCTGACAAATTCAGTATCTGAGCAAATAACCTTTTTAGTACAGTTGCTATTATACTGCCTGGCCTCCCATCAATTGCCTCCCTGCCCCATAGTGTGGCTTTTCAAGCTGACAGCAGATAAATTTGTCCCATAAAATAAAACTAAACTAAACATATTAAGGGACATTTGGAAAGCACGGCTGACTCAGGAGAAAGCGGATTATCCGAACCCTTTTCGGTCAGATTCAGGCCCAGTCATAGGAGTGAAATGGCACTGATGACCTCTGGAGGGATCGTAACGGGGGAAGCATGGCCCTCTGAGTTCTCCTTAACATCTCAGCAGTATCAGAAACTTTTAAGTCCATCCAGGGTGGCATTCCTTTAGTCCCGCTTTGGAGTCAAGAGTGGGAGGCACAGTTTTGCAAGGTTTTCTTTGTCTGGGGTGGATTCCATTCAGAGTTGACTAGAATATCAATATTCTCAACAAGCCCATCCACCAAGAAATCTAATGTAAGCTTTCTCCTTCCCCTTCAAATGCTAATTGCAAATAAAGGAAGCCCAATTTGGAATAAGACTACTCTACTCCTTCAGAGTTCTGATTCAGACAAATCAGAGAAGATGGGAGGGCACACTTGCCATTTGAAAACGACTTGTGCAATTCTCAATTGTGCAAATGTCCACGCATCCACCTTGGATTCATGTCACCAGAAGTTCAATCAATCCTGTGAGCTTGATGTAAATAGTGTGAACAGATGCAAAAGAGTATATATTTTTTTCAGGAGAGGAGACCTATGACTCTTTAAATTTATATTGCAAATGTTAAGTGCATACTAGGGCTTGCAAAACAGTTTTATAGTGAGTAACCCTACTTTGGATATTTAGCAATCCTACCACCAAATTCTGCAGTGATTCAGGAGAGGGGAGAGGGAGAGATGTCCTTAAAATTGCAAAAATAAATAAATAAATAAATAAATAATAAATAAAAGGAATATTGATTGAACTTTTGATGACCTACAAAAGGAGGGCTAACCACAGCTGAGCTGCAGTGATCCAGATGGCCACTGTGTGATATGAGACAGATACAAAAAAAAAAAAAAAACATTGCTGCTATCTGATGGCCATCTGGAGATTTGCAGCCCAGGCCTGGGAATGCTAACCAGCCATGATGAAAGAGACTCTTCCTTCCTACACAATTCAGAAATCTCTTTCATACAGCCATCTGCCATGTAGGACTAAAAACCAAGCATCTAATATAAATGCATTCTAGCTTCAAAGTTTAATCCTCATCGTTTCATAAACCACCTTAATGCCAAATTTTTAAAGGCTTTCTATTTGCTTTCTACCTCATTAAGCCTGCAAAGATAAGCAGCTTGTTTTTAACATAATCAAATGTGAGTTATATGTTATTTTCCACTGTTACAACCAAACATCTTTACTTTAAAAAAAAAAAGAATTGCTATCAAATTACACTAAAATGAAATATACAGCAAAGGACAAAGTTTTAAAAAAAACTAGCTAAAATTAAAATGATTCTGATAACATTTATGTCTTATGTCTGGGTGGAATTCAAATTTACCTTTTGATCCAGAGTGCTCCTTAAGAGTTTTCTACAGTAAGAGAAGGTCACATCAGGCATCTGATAGTTGCTTACTAACAACTTTTGTAAAGAATTATTTTTGAAGTTTACCACAAATACATTGTCTGTGGCAAGCATTGTGCATTTATGACAGTTGCAGAGTCCCATAGTCACATGATCACTATTTGCCACCTTCCCACCAGCTTCCAATAAGTAAAGACAATGGGAAAACCAGCAGGTTACATTGCAAATCGCATGAACTCTTGCTTAAAGACAGTGATGATTCACTTAACGACTGTGATAAAAGAAAAGTCACAGAATCAAGTGCAGTCACAGGATGCCTCATTTAACAACTGCACTTCTTAACAATGGATTTTCCAGTCCATAGGATAGCCTTAAGTGAGGTCTACCATAAAACCTTTCTGACTGAATAGTTAAATTGCTAATATTGGAAACAGAGTTTTTCTGACAATTTGGTAAATCAATTATCCATTGCAGCAAAAGCACAACTTCTATTAATCTCATATGCCTATAGAATTTGGGAGAGTTAGCTGGGTCCAGAATTTAGTGAAACTAACAATACTTGCATGTAGATTATTTTAATCATGCATTGCCAATAGCAATAGCACTTAGACACCACTTCACAGTGCTTTACTGTCCTCTTCAAATAGTTTAAAGCAGGGGTCTCCAACCTTGGCAACTTTAAGCCTGGAGGACTTCAACTCCCAGAATTTCCCAGCCAGCAAAGCTGTCTGAACAGGCCAAATAAAAGAGCTGAAGTCCACCAGGCTTAAAGTTGCCAAGGTTGAGACCCCTGGTTTAACAAGTCAGCATATTGCCCACAACAATCTGAGTCCTCATAGTTTATAACTGTAGTTAGCATGCATTGACTATAGGTCACTGGTATAATTTCATATGAAATAGTCATCAATCCATTAATTTATTTCTTTTTCACTCATGTTTTCTTTACAAGGACCATGATCTCTATAATGTGAATGTCTTAGGGCAAAAGTGCAGTTCTTTAAAAATGGATGTTTCATATGGCTTTCACCCATGGGGTTGGAGAAACAGCAGCTTCAGTCTCTGTAAGATTGATTGATTGATTGATTGATTGATTGATTGATTGATCATATTTATACGGTCTCAGGTAGCTTGACTCTGGGCAGCATGCAACCAACCATAAAAGCATTTTTAAAACATCCAAATAGTACCAAAAATATTTTTATAAAACACAGACAGACAGAGGGAGGGAGGGAGGATTGAGAGAGGTGGGGAGGGACGAGAGAGAACGCATCAGAGTATAAACAATGAAGCTATCTAATTTAATTATCATGCTGGTAGATGGGGCTATCTCAGTTCAGAAGAGCTAATGTTCCACAGAGCGGGGTCCATAGCAGAAAAGGCTTGTCTCTTGGATCTCATTAGATATAACTCCTCAACAGACAAGATATGCAACATGCCTCTTCTCCCAGACCTGATGGGACAGGCAAATGTTATTAGGAAGAGGCAATCCATCAAATAACTAGGCCCTATGCCATGAAGGGCTTGAAAGTTCAAAAACAGCCCTTTGCATTGGATCGGGAAACAAACTGGCAACCAATGCAGTCTGTGGAGCAGAGGTATAATGTGTGCCATATAACTGCCCACGCTGCCATTTCTATACCAGTTGATGCTTTGGGATACTGTTTAAGGATAGCACCATGAAGAGTGCATTACTGTAGTCTATCTGAGTTATGATCAGGGCATGAGTGACAGTGAATAGAGCCTCTCTATTCAGGAGCCGACATACCAGATAGGTAACTGCACACAACCCAAAACTGTATAAAGCCTCTCCTAGCCACAACTGCCACCTCTCTTCCAAGAGGACCCACAACTTGTGCATCAGGGATGTTTGGGGCAGTGCAACACCATCTATTACCAAAGACAGCATTGTCCCAAAATCAGCAGACTCAAATAACATGAATCACCCGTGAGTCTCCTCAGTTCAATCTCTCAGAACGCATACAGCTTTTATGAAATTATACAGATGCATTTTATTTATCTTTGCATGTGCCTTTAGAAAAGCTATGTTTACAACAAATGTGTTGAATTTCAAAATATTACAGTTCCACAGTTAGAGAAGTAATATAATGCCGCATTCTATTACTTCTCACCTTCTATTACGTTCTATTACAGGATGCAGTGGCTCAGTGGCTAAGACGCTGAACTTGTCGATCAGAAAGGTCAGCAGTTTGGTTGTTCGAATCCCTAGTGCCGCGTAATGGAGTGAGCTCCCGTTACCTGTCCCAGCTTCTGCCAACCTAGCAGTTTGAAAGCATGTAAAAATGCAAATAGAAAAATAGGGACCACTTTGGTGGGAATGTAACAGTGTTCCGTGCACCTTTGGCATTTAGTCATGCTGGACACATGACCACAGAGACATCTTTGGACAGCACTGGCTCTTCGGCTTTGAAATGGAGATGAGCACTGCTCCCTAGAGTCTGGAACGACTAGCACATATGTGCAAGGGGGAACCAGAATGCCATATGAGATTCATCTGGTATATATATCCCAGAGGAATAAATCGCAAAACAAAACCTACTGAAAAGAGAAATCTAGTTTTGCTCATGGTTTGCCACACAAACATCCAAAGAAGAACTGGAAGACTGTGCTAGCCTTTTTCTTTTAATATACTATTTCTTACTTATTTTTTTTTCAAAAAGATCAATGCACTAACCACATTTTCCCCCTGTTTCAGCATTTACTGGAATGGTTATGTGATGTTTATCCATTTTATATAATGCAATAATGAAAAGTACCCAAATTACAAATGGCAGCTTTGCAGTTCACAGAAGCTATAAAAGCAAGGTCATCTGTATCTGCTTTCAGATCTTCTTTAAAGAAACCTGAAAAAGATCCTGTCCACCTTCCCATGGTACCTTATCCCAGAGGTTTTCACAACCACAAACACTATAGGTGTACTTACAAACAATCAGCCTTATTGTAACCCAGGCCCATCTGTAGGAATAACTGCAATAATGGTTTGAATCCAATGGCAGAGAGAGTCATACAAAATGCCAATATAGGGAAATGGCAACCCCAGGAGAACATGATGCAAAATATTGGCAGAAAGTTCTTCAACTTTGCATTTGTCCTGGAGAGAGAGGCGGGGAGAGAGGGGGGGGAGAGAGAGAGTGTGTGTGTTGGTTTATGAAAAACAAACAATTAGAAGGCTGCATGCTAAAACATACGAAGAATGGTTGCAGGAATTGGGCATGTCCAGTCTAGTGAAAAGAAGGACTAGGGGTGACATGATAGCAAATATTTGAGGGGCTACCACAAAGAAAGGGAGGGTCAACCTATTTTCCAAAGCACCAGAAGGCAAGACAGAAAATAATGGATGGAAACTAATCAAGGAGAGAAGCAATTTAGAACTAAGGAGAAATTCTCTAACAATGAGAACAATTAACCAATGAAACGCTTGCCTTCAGAAGTTATTGATGCTCCATCACAGGAGGCTTGTATGAAGAGACTGGATAGCCACTTTTCTGGAATGGTATAGGGTCTCCTGCTTGAGCAGGGGGTTGGACTAGAAGACCTCAGAGGTCCCTTCCAACTTTGAACATTTAATGGTATAGAGCCATCTGGACCATTAAATGTTATTATGTTAAGCTCAGAAATTCTTTTGTGAAAAGGTTGGCTTTGTCTTAGTGACAAACAAGCTCAAAGCTGAAGCTTGTGCAACTGCATTACAATTTCTGCATACCGCACCAGAGCTTCACTGGTTCACAATTCACTTCCAGAAGGTTGGAGCCACACAGACATCCACATTAAGGCCCATCTATTTTCTAGGCTTGTTTACCATTATATGTACATTTAACTTTTCATAAGACTCAGCAACAAATGATTGATCTTATTTCAGACACTTAATTTCAGCCTGGCACCAACTATCATTTTACCCATTTCCACCCCTTTAGAAGGAAAATTATATGAGTCTTTCTAAGGATGGAAGGCAAGCGCTGCTTTAATCCCTCACTGATCTTTAAATAAAATGTTCAGAGATCTCGGGCAAACAATAAGTCATAAAACACAAATAGTAATCTATGGGCATATATATCATCTTGCAATGGAACATTAATCATCCCACTTAAAGACAGCACAAGAGTGATGAAGTTTTTTCAATTGTGTCTGTTGCAACTCAGCTACATTCAAGTGTTTTTAATCTGTGCCATTACATCAAAAGGTAATAACTGCATTTTAATCTAGAAATCTTTTCTAACCCCACCTTCAGGAATGCAGGCGATAAGAAAATGGCAATGAGGAGGGGATGAGAAGGTTAAAAAAAGATACCCTTTCACAAAATCTATAGAAGAAGTGAGCTGTAAGTGTGGGTGAATAGTACACTTTCAGAGGTAGTGGGATAAAGGCTGTTTTTAAAAAAAAATGATGAAATGAGCACTGCTTGACAATTTTTGATGAATAAAAAACATTGTGTCCTCACTATGTAAGGGCAAAATCGATGCACCTATGCAGATTGTGAGTTTTTAATTCAAATACCGATGCAGTTACAACATTAGTCACCTCTATATGTAAATGCAGGTTACTATTGAATTTTCTGCTGAATGAAGGATGGAGTTAAAAAATAGGGAAAAATGGACTTGATCATCAAGAATTGGTGTTGCTGGTCCTCAAGTGTTTCATTATTTATTTGTTGATGTAATTTATCAAGGCAAACCAGGTGCAGGCAGAAGAAGAACATCACAGTTTCAAAACCTAAGGGACTGGTTTAGACAAAACTCGGCAGCACTTTTTCATGCCGCTGTTGACAAAAATAGGATTGCCAACATGATCTCCAGCATCCGATGACGGATTTGGAAGGAGGAGGAGAAAGAGAAGGAGGAGGAGAAGATATGATTTATACTCTTATTTTCCCCTCAGAAAAGAATAGTAGGAGATGAAATTATCTCAGGAGCAGGAGTTTTTGCAAGCTTTTGGTTGTGTATGAAGTTAGAGACAAGGGAATGAACAGAACAGTATAACCTTTTCATACATAAATACCTCCAAATAGCCTAAAATACAAAATTGGAGCATGTAAGCTCCAGTCCCTGGATAGGTGAGACAGGGCAAGACTACAGCAAAAGAGCAAAGAAAAGACTAACATACATTTATGTATTTATCACATGATTTACTGATTCTATAAGTTGTATATCATAATCTGAAAGCCACGCTCAGTGTTTCTAAGGGAATCACCACATCTCCTAACCAGGGTCGTTTTGATTAGAAAATATGGAAAATTTAGTCAAACACATTTAAGCCAACTATAACCTTGGCTGGTCCACCATAGAAAGTATCCTCACATATTGCATTACAGTATAGTATGCTGGTTTAACAGCTGCGGACAGGAAGGGACTACAGAGAGTGATCAATTCGGCATAAGAAACCATTGGTTGCCCTCTAACACCACTGGATGGCATCGCCAGATCTCGCTGCTTTAGCAGAGAAAGGAAGATACTCAGAGATGATTCACACACTGGTCAGTATCTCTTTGCACTTCTACCATCAGGCAGAAGGCATCAAAGTATAGCCAGTCGAACAAACAGATAAAGATAGTTTCTATCCTTGGGCTGTCCGACTTTTAAATACAACCACAATCACTCCATAAAAACACTCTCTCCCCCTTTCATTCAAAAAACTGGGGTTATTCCACATTAACCTTGAATATGTCTGAAGCAGCTCTCAAAGAGTAGAAAACAAGAAGAGGATCAGCCTCTTCCCTGGTGGGGCCACCTCAGATGCTGATGCAAATCCTGTTCACTGCTGCTATCTTCCATCATTTCCATTCTCTAGGTCAGGAGTGGGGAACTATGGCTGGATCAGGAATTCTGGGAGTTGAAGTCCCCAAGTCAAAAAGGGGCAATCTTTTCCCATCTCTGCTCTAAATGGTCATGGAAGGTGGAGGACAACTGAATTTCACTGCAAATAAACAAAGATCCAGCTCTAAAGGTGCCACTAGACCAAACAACAATAACAGCAACCCTTTGAGTGATGACTAACAGGAAGGTCACCAACAGTAATTTCTCCTCTTGCCACTGTGCCTCATTAGGTATACATAGGAACACAAGCTGGTGACCTTCTGCTTCAAATGGGAAAATACTTTATAAACAACATTTATTGAGGGACACAATTTAGGGATGAAACAGTTTAGAAAAGGGTTTCTTGAGGCTCATCCAACTAGAGATTTCTATCTCCACAACTAAACACTGAGGATTGTCCTGGAAACAGAGCATAGGAGAAAATATTGCCATGTTGAAAATAAATCCTGTAAAGTCTCCATCTCAAGCATTGCTTTCTCTTGGTTTCTCAGACATTTCACCAGCAATAAGTTCCCTAAATTCATTTTAAAAGTGAGTTTATGTGAAATCCAGTGGGTCTGTATGAGATCTCTACAAGATGAGGCAAGATCTGCTTCAAGAAGATATATGGCTGGCAGGAATTAAACCATGTTTCTTTGTCTCCAAGTTTCTTGACTACCTTCTACATGTAGGACCAACAACTGTTCAGTGATGCTCTAATATTCATCTAATATAATATAGAGTAGCTATGATTAGGCCAGACTATATTCAGCCATAGTCCTTAAAACAACTGAAAACAGAATAGCACTTAGACTTATATACTGCTTCATAGTGTTTTTACTGCCCTCTATAAGCGGTTTACAGAGCCAAGATATTGCCCCCAACAATTTGGGTCTTCAGAAGGATGAAAGGCTGAATCAACCTTGAGCCGGTCAGAATCAAACAGTGGCAGTGGGCAGAATTAACCCACAATACTGCATTCTAACCACTGCGCCATCATGCCTCAATAAATATATTCAGCACTTTTTGTCTATGCATTCACTAGCTGATGCAGATGGCAACACAAACTAAGGATATTGTCTAAATATATTACAGATCTACAGTATGAATTTCTTTGCTAATTTTATCTCCCACCTGTATTGATAATTCTATACTTTCAACAAGGAAGAATAACCCATTTTTTATTATCAATCCTTATTCTAAAGACCTTCGTAATTTTAAAGTGTTTTACTCAATTCACTTTCTCTTTTTTAGCAAATGTAATAGAATAGAAAAAAAGCAATGCCTGTAATGCCAATAACCCACAAAACAGAGTATTGATATTCAGCTGCTGAATCTAAACTGAGATACTGATTTCACGAAAGTCCCTTGGCAATGAGATAATAGGAATAGGAACTAAGTGTTCTCAAATCTACATATTACAGAGGAAGTCATTCCACTCTGATATTTCAAGAGCAAAACAAAAATCATGAAAGGAAAAAAAATTGAGCATTATTAAGCAGAATTTGCCAAATAGGTTGCACTCCAAACAATAGTGTCCTTTTGTAGGCCATGCTGTTCTATTCTTCAGAAGCCTCCAGGGTTTTCTGTTTCTTTCACCCATCAGTCAGCATTGCTGATCCCTAAAGATACTTCTGTACCATAGGACTTTTTTTCTGAATTTTTTTGTTTCAAATTTGAGATCTTCTGAAACTCGTTGCTACTTCTTCTTTGGGAGTGGTTGGTGCTGTTTTGGCTTACATCCGAATGTAAAATCAGATTATAAATTTCTCGATACAACTAAGCAAAGTTTCCTAACTTAATGCTATGGACTGCAATTTTCAGAACCTGAGTCCAGAATGGCCAGGATACAATGCAGAGTCCTAGATTGTTTCTAGGACTCCTGTAAATAAATGGGTTTATATATCCATTTGAGCCTTTGAACTCTGGTGCTGGAGAAGACGTCTGCGAGTCCCTTGGACTGCAAGGTGATCAAACCGATCAGTCCTAGAGGAGATCAATCCTGACTGCTCTTTAGAAGGCCAGATCCTGAAGATGAAGCTCAAGTACTTTGGCTACCTAATGAGCAGGAAGGACTCACTAGTGAAGAGCCTAATCCTGGGAAAGACTGAGGACAAAAGAAGAAGGGGACGACAGAGAATGAGGTGGCTGGATGGAGTCACTGAAGCAGTAGGCATGAGCTTGAATGAACTCCAGAGGATGGTAGAGGACAGGAAGGCCTAGAGGAATGTTGCCCATGAGGTCGCGATGGGTTGGACACGACTTCACAACTAACAACAACAATATATCCATTTAATATCCCAAAAATAGTATATCAAAACAAAAGCACAGGTTTTTTTCCATATTCATCTCAAAAAGCTTGCTTGGCTTGATTTTTTTTTTTTTTTTTGGTGAGGGGGCAACTATTTGATGAAATATAATAGGGTTTAAGATATTTGCAAGAAACAAGATAATGTGGGATATTACAGACAACAGAAAATCAATATAATTTGGAAGATAGCTTTTTAAAAGTATTCCAAAGACGAATATGGAACAAGGTAGTGACATGGTGATACCATTGGAGAGGCAAGAAATAAAATATACCTGGTTGGTCTCTCTCTCCCCCTCCTCCTATCTCCAGCTTTTGAAGTTATTTTTAAAATAAAGATGGCCTGCCTAAGTCTTTCTCATCGATTAAAACTTGCTTGATTGCCTGTTTGACACCAACAAGGGTGGCTTTTATGAACAGTATGCAGATTATTCCACAGATCTTCACAGAATGTACCAGTCTGATTTATGACTGTCTCCGAAGCCACTCACAAAAGTAACATAGATACGTTACTATCTATAACAGGATTCTAACTTAGACACCTATTCATGCATACATTAGATGTACGACTTCTTTCTCGCCCTTACTGCCGATAGTTTTTAGTGCTCAGTTGAGACTGCTGGAGTACACCCAGCAAAGCGATAGAGAAAAATGCAACTAGACAGATCTGCTGCGAATACATTTCCAATAAGAAATATTTTTTCCCATGAAAAATAAGTGCACCAGCTATATTCTTTCCAATGTTTGCTTCTTTGAACCACCAGAGGACAAATGAATGGAAAGAAATATGTATACAAAGTAGAAACAAACCCTCTCTACTCCAAAGCTCCTAAGTCTATGTACCATGAGAAAGAAGAATAGACAAAAAAACCACCAGGTAGTCCTCAATTTACAACAGTTTGTTTAGTGACCATTTGAAACAGTGGTTTTTGCTACCAGTTCTGTGAACGTGGCTTGGTGGGCGTGGCATGGCTTGGTGGGTGTGGCTTGTGGGCCTGGCAGGGGAAGAATACTGCAAAATCCCAATTCACTCAGCTTAGATTTGGGAGGCAGGGAATAGATAGGGGCAGGGGCAGAGGTAGTATTTACTGGTTCTCCAAACTACTCAAAATTTCCACAACCGGTTCTCCAGAACTGGTCAGAACCTGCTGAATACCAACTCTGATTTGAAGCTACTGAAAAATGTGATGTATGTCCATTTTTCACACTTACAACCACTGTGGCATCCTCATGGTCACATGATCAAAATTCAGATGCTGAGCAACCACCTCATATTTATGACAGTTGCAGTGACCTGGGGTCATGTGATCACCATTGGTGCTCTTTTGACAAAGAAAATCCATGAGGAAGCCATATTCCCTTAGCAACCCATATTACTAACTTAACAACTGCAGTGATTCACTTAACAACTGTGGCAAGAATGGTTGTAAAGTGGGGCAAAAGGTCATTTCACTTCTTTAACAACATAAGCCTTGGGCAGAATTATGTTCGTAAGTCGAGGACTACCTGTATGGAGAATAAAGAGAAGATCATGAAGTGTAAGCTGTGACCTATATATAGTCATGGATACCATACACTTATATGGATACCATGCAGTGGTGGGTTGCAAATATTTTTGCTACCAGTTCGGGCGTGCTTCCGCATGCACTTGCAATGCTTCTGCGCATGCGCAGAAGCGTCTGGGTGGGTGGGTAGGGCCTCCCATCATCCCTACTATCAGTTCGGCCAGACCGAGCCAAACCGGAGCAACCCACCACTGATACCATGTATATTAGTAGACATTAGTAGATACCATACACATTGGGAGACTTTGGTAATCTGCCTCAGACAACACCTGGCAGTGTTGTCATGATGTATAATTAAGTCAGGACAGATATCTGCCTTGTCTACAAGCCCATGAGGTCTTCCCCATCTGAGTGATAAGTGGAGTGACTGGATGAGACCACCTAGCTCTTCTCCTGCAAATGCTAGACTGGAGGTGCCTGTCAGCTACCAATTTAAGGTGTTGACACAGTCTATGAATCCCTGAACACCCTGTCTGCAAAGATCATCCTCAAGCCAATTCTAGCATGTGAATCTGCTAATGGGTTTGACTCACAGGAAGGAGCAGATCTTTCTCGCAGCTCTTGTCCCATTCATGCAAACTCCATCCAAGAGAAATGCAATTAAGACATGTCTCTTCCTCCAGCATCTGTAGATAATAGTCTAATCCAGGCTAAGATTTGTTTTTTTTTAAATTGTTTATATACCATTTCTTGCACTGAAATATGAACTTAGGTTTTTCTCCCCTACTTTTTCAGGCTTGCTGATTTTGATTAAAATATTTGCATTGCATTGCATTCTTATGATCCACTTCCAGCTTTTCTAGAAGGAAAAGCAGAATGGAAATGGAATAGAATAAGAGACAAAAAGCCTACTATCACAATGGAGCTTGTTTGGAGGCCTGCAGCACCCACAAAGGCTTAAAATCAGAAGATGAGTGTTTCTTTTTATAATAAGATTTCAAAGTATGTCAGCTCTTGATCTCAGTTAATCTCTGATAAATATGCTGATACCCAATTATATTTCTTTACCCTAAATCAACTGAGACTTGATAAAAGTCTTTTTAATAGTTATTTTAGAAGAATGCAAACTTTAAACAAAATACCAAGATATATTAGAATAACAAAATTAAACTAAACAATCATTGAACTTTAAAACTATAAAGTTTTCAATATAATAAAGTATTTTTAGAAATGGAAAGTGAAGGAAAAAGGAAGGGAAGGGGAAAGGAAAGAAGGAAGGAAGGAAGGAAGGAAGGAAGGAAGGAAGGAAGATTGGAGCCATTCTAATCTCCGAAAAGAGAATATTCCATAGGGCAGGAGATACAGCAGAGAAATGGCATCTTCTGGTCCCCCACCCCCTGCCTTTGGCTGATGAGATCTGCTACATTCCCAGTCTGCTGAACCAAAATTGGACAGGTAAAGATTCTTGGAAAAGTTCCTCAGGTAACTGGTAGCAAGCCATGTTAAAGTGACAACTAGCTAAGTGGGACAGTTTTTAAGTGAATTTTTCCCCATTGTATGATCTTTCTTGCCACAGTTGTTAAGTGAATCACTGTAGTTGTTAAGTTAGTAACACAGTTGTTATATGAATCTGGCTTATCCATTGACTTTGCTTGTCAGAAGGTCACAAAAGGGGACCACATGATTCTGGGACACTGCAGTTGTCATAAACACATGTCAGTTACCAAACACCTGAATTTTGATCACATGACTATGGGGAAACTGCAATGGTGGTAAGTATGAAGAACAATCATGTCACTTTTTTAGCACCATTGTAACTTTAAACCATCACTAAATGAATGGTTGTAAGTCACCTGTGCAACAGCAGCCAAAACAGGTAATTCAGTCCTTGGTTGTATAAACAGAGGCATAGAATCAAAATCACATGAAGTATTATACTGCTTATAAACCCTTAGTAAGGCCACGCCTGGAATACTGCATCCAGTTTTGGTCAGCACATTACAAAAAAAGATGTTGAGGCTTTGGAAAAAGTGAAATGAAGAGCAGCTAAGATGATTAAAGGCCTGGAGGATAAAACACGAAGAATGGTTGCAGGACTTGGGTTTGGGTTAGTCAAGAGAAAAGAAGGACTAGGGGGGATATGATAGCAGTACTCCAGTATTTGAGGAGCTGCCACGAAGAAAAAGGGGTCAACCTATTTTCCAAAGCAAGACAAGAAACAAGGATGAAAACTAATCAAGCAGAGAAGCAACCTGGAATTAATCAGTGGAACAGCTTGCCTTCAGAGGTCATGGGTGCTTCATCACTGGAGGTTCTTAAGAAAAGATTGGACAACCACATGTCTGAAATGGTCTAGGGTCTCCTGCTTGAGCAGGGGATTGGACTCAAAGACCTCCAAGATCCTTTCAAATTCTATTCTGATTGTTTGATTGATTGAGGGTCAAGAACTACCTCTACTAGCCATGCAGCTACATTCTGCACTAGCTGAAGCTTTCAAATGCTCTTCAAGGACAGCTCCATGTAAGGTGTTAATCCAACTAATATATTCATTTCAATCAGATATGGGTGGCTAACTATATTGAATTCTACTGTATAGTGCAATATTAATGCAACATCGGGTTTTCAATTCAATTGTATATAATGTGTAGGATGTGTTTTTGTGTTTTATTTTTATAGATATAATGTACACTGAAGATGGCCTTTAATTATAAGGTATATTAAGCATTGAGCAGACTTACTGGAATTAAAGAACTAAATATTATTGATAATAATACGTCTCATCCCAAAGATTTCTTTTGATGCCACTTTTAGAGCTGTGGTGGCACAGTGGTTAGAATACAGTATTGCAGGCTACTTCTGTGGACTGCTGACTGCCAACTGCCAGCAGTTCGATTCTCACTGGCTCAAGGTTGACTCAGCTTTCCATCTTTCTGGGTTTGGTAAAATGAGGACCCAGATTATTGGGGGCAATATGCTGACTCTGTAAACCGCTTAGAGTGGGCTGTAAAGCACTGTAAAGAGGTATATAAGTCTAAGTGCTATTGCTATTGCTTTCATATCATTTTACTGCAACTCTTTGTGGCTGGAAATATAGTGTGTGTGTGTGTGTGTGTGTGTGTGTGTGTGTGTGAGAGAGAGAGAGAGAGAGAGAGAGAGACTGTATATATAAAAAGATCAGGTTTATGGCACACATCAGAACTATAAACATTCCAGAGATGTTTGAAAGAAATGAGAAAACAAATAAGAAAAAAAAACAGGAAAAATATTTGTCTGAATCTACAAACAAAAAGTTTTTGGTAAAAACAAGAATATTTTCTAGTTAATTCCGTGCATTCTGAAAACCCCAAAGTCCTATATGATTTCTGTAACTCATACAAGCAGTCCTACATAGTATCAAGGGCATCATCAGTGCTATATCAAAAAGTAAATAATATTTTCTTGTATGTGATTCTTTCCAGCCCAGGAGTAATTTGATTTTTATTTTTATTTAACCCAATACTCCTTTCTAAAATTGAAAGGAATAATAAAATCAACCCCATTCAAATGTTGAAATAAATAGATGCATCTGAGATGACTAGACACCTTCCCATGTTTCAAACCTGTGCTAAAGACACTCAAAATTCTCTATTTCAAACACTCACACATCCCTGTGGTTGCATTGTTACGGGTGATGGATAGAAGACACAGGGACTTCTGAACTTCCCCTTAGGTTCCTATCTCGGTGCCATTAATCCAAGAAACATGCCAGCACTGAAGTAAATTACCATTCTTATTGAAATTCTCTAACCAAGGTTCCAGGGCTGCTTAAAGAGAAAAATAAGGGGGGGGGGACCTATCACTTATTCAGATCAGTCAAGTGAAGTTAAAATGCTTCACATGGCATCAACTCAGCTGGATGGATGTCAGTATGACAAGGAAAGAGGAACAAAGCAGCTACTTCAGAAGGGGCCCTCCTCCTTCTGTGTGTATACACATGACAAGAAATAGAATCTAAGTTTTCTAAGTTTTCATAACCAGGTTGCACATCTGAGGAACAATTAGAGAGATCAGCCACGAGATTTCACACTTGAAAAGTCACTCTCCAGTGCAGGCAACCACAGGTGGTATTTAGCAGGTTCTGACCAGTTCTGGGGAACCGGTAGCGGAAATTTTGAGTAGTTCAGAGAATCGGTAAATACTACCTCTGAATGGCCCCGCCCCATCTATTCTCTACCTCCTGAGTCCCAGCTGATCGGGGGGAATGGGGATTTTGCAATAACCTTCCCATGACAAGATACTGTTGGAAGAAATGTCCATCTTGGTTCAGTTCAAAGTGGAGAGAAAGAGACTGGTGGCTGTTTGGAAAGATGGTTTTAATGGTGGACAGGATCACATGCCTTGAAGATGTTGGGAGAAGAAAAAAGGGGAAGAGATGGGTGAGATGGGTAGAGGGCTAATCCTATCATGTCCTGAAGGCCATGTCTTAATCCCATCACTCTGGAGCTGAAAAGGGGACAGGGAGCTGCAGGAAGCGGCTTTCTCTTTAAAAACATGTTTCTCCTTTTCTCATCCAGGGAAATATAATGTTCTTCCTTTTTAATATTTCCCATAATATTTCATTCTCCTAGGAGGGGTGTGCGTGCTAACTTCCTACAATACACTTCTGAAAAGAAAGAGAAGAGGAAACCTCTATGTAGCTACTTCAGAGCTTCACATAAATTGCATAATCTATCACTTCCCAGTGCCTAGACTCATCATACACTACATTAAAGCAAGGTTTGCTTAACATGGTGTCCTGGGATTGACCCACATTTTTAATTAACACCAGGAAGAGAGGGTGACTTAGACATGCTAGCTTTTCCTACTTACTCTCACAAAACGTGAGATAATAAATTCTGTACTCTCATTCCAGTTAGATAATTATTTCCCCTTTTTTTCTTAGCTGGGAGCCCAATTCTGCTGGGCACTTAACAATGTACTATACCAAATCTTCATTAATGTGTAAATTTCCCTTTCTGGGGCTTAAACTAAGGAGAGTATGTAAGAGGGGGGAAGGGGACAGGGAGAGGAAGAGGAAGAAGAAGAGAGGAATCGTAAAGTGTATAAACTTTCTGCGAGTCAATTTCATGAAACTTCCTTACCACCACTTTGGTTCAACAAAGGAGTTGCAAGACAAATTCTCTGACGTTGTTAGAACTGGAGTTTTAACATCTTACTACAAACTGAAATCATCCTGGCATATTTTCCTGCATGTATACTTTCTTCAATATCTGACTTGCAAATTAAAAATTAGCCAGCAACACATAGTTTGAAGGTGGCTTCCTACTGGTTCGGACCGATTCAGCCAAACCGGTAGTGTTTTGTCAGCCTGTGTCACCAGCAGCAACCCAGGCCTGCCATGCCTCCGGACTGGTTCCCCAGTTGGCGCAGCATAGTTTTTATTTTATTTTTTAATGTTCTGTGCATGCACAGACCTATTTATGGGCAACTGCATGCACGCATGCATCGAACAGAGAGTAATAGCAGCAGCAACTCATCCCTGACATAGTTCATTGAAAAAGTTGTTTGGCTTATGTACTCACATGCTCTGTTTATAGCACATGTGCAGCCAAGCCCTAGAGACCATATTAAAGCTTAGTCTCACGTTATAATCCAAACTATAAATATTAATCTGTTCTTAGTCATGATCTACCCCTCTACTTGTAGCAATGCATAATATCAGGTTAACTTTGAACCAGATTAATGCAAGCCAGCTCGTCACTGACACTGTTTCATGTTCATCATAGGAAGGTAAATAATGTGGATTGAATTGAGAAGATTATTGCAAGTTATGTACCACAGTTTCACATTTTCTAAAAAAAAAATAGTGTTTTATCAGTGGAGCCAATTAACAATTTAAGTGACCATGAATCAAGTTATCAAGAGATACAAACAAATGTAGAAACTCAGTGGGAGTCAGGGCAGAACAGAAGAGATTTGGAAATAATTAATAGAGACTCCCTAAATTACTATTTTGTAATAATTGCCTCTGGGCAGAAATGCCTAGATGTAATCACAATACTTTAAAAACAGTTTTGTTGAGTAGCTAGCAGACTAATATAAAAAGGCCTTTACTAATACTTTTGTGAGCATAGCATAGATTATACTTTCATAGCAAATTTCTATGCCGTCCCAAGTTTGTATTTATGTAAATTATAGTATCTAACTTTAAAAAGAAGTATTTCATACAGGTAGTCCTTAACCTATGACCACAATTGACCTCAAACTTTCTCTTGCTAAGTGAGGCAGTTATTAAGTGAGTTTTGCTCCATTTTGCGACTTTTCTTGTCACAGTGGTTAAGTGAACTACTGCAGTTGTTAATTTAGTAATGTAGTTGTTAAGTGAACCTGGTTTCCCCATTGACTTTGCTCATTGCAAAAGGGAATCACATGACCCAGGGATTTCTGCAACCGTCATAAATGTGAACCAGTTGTCAAGCATCTGAATTTTGATCACCTGACTATGGGGATGCTGCAATGGTTGTAAGTGTGAAAAATGGTCATAGGTTTTTCAATGGTCAAATGGCCACTAAATGAATGGTTCTAAATTGAGGATTACCTGTATTGTTATTAATTTTTTGGTTTTATTATAGTTTCTTTGTTCCAGAACACAGAGGGGGGGAAAACCTAGGCTTTAGAAACAACAACACTGTGAGGCATCACCAATAAACTCACATTGTGGCTTAGTGCAATATGTGAACTTAGCAAATGTCTTAATAATTTTCTATCTTACAACAGGCAGGGATTAGAAAAGCATTTGTGATGCAAAATCCTTAAAGGTAAAAAGTAAAGATTCCCCTCACATATATATGCTAGTCATTCCCAACTCTAGGGGGCAGTGCTCATCTCCATTTCAAAGCCAAAGAGCCAGCGTTGTCCAAAGACGTCTCCGTGGTGATGTGGCCAGCATGACTAAAGGCATACAGAATGCTGTTGCCTTCCCACCAAAGGTGGTCCCTATTTTTCTACTTGCATTTTTACATGCTTTTGAACTGCTAGGTTGGCAGAAGCTGGGACAAGTATCGGGAGCTCACTCCATTACATGGCACTAGGGATTCGGACCGCCAAACTGCCAACCTTTCTGATCGACAAGCTCAGTATCTTAGACACTGAGCCACTGCAAAATCCTTATACCTGGCCAAATCTGAGTTCCTGGGACCATTTCTTCCAGGAGCTCGTGGTGATTCTTCCATGGGCATCTCTACAACAACAATCTCATCAAATAAGATAAGCTGAGTGTAGCCAGGAGCCTCAAATCATCTAAGAAGCTTCCATGTCTGAGACTGAACTTGTCTTAATTAAACACCTTAACTACTATATTATATGAAATCTGGTCCTTACATTAAGTGGAAGTCAACGCTAGTTTATTAAATGGAAAGATAATTTGCTTTCATTTCACTTTCTCCCGTATTGTTTCTTTTAATGTTTTGCTGCAGTCCCACTTTCCAAATGGATATTACCCCAGCAGTCTTAATAAACAGATACCAAAAGTCTAAAAAAGGAACCTTTTCTGGAATGGGGGGGAAAATAGACGGCATATAAGAAACTCTATGGCCTGTCTTTCTAAGTGTAAAGGAAACCTTAATCTTAAAATGAATTCACTGTTCCTATACAGAAGAGAACCAAACATGCTGCTTTAAAAGTGGCAAATTAATATACTGTATGTATTTCTTCATCTTCTCTTCCAGAGTTACTGCTGCAGTGACCAATGTTTCATTGAAAGGCATGTTAGAAGAAAAAAGAAGGAAAGAAAAGAATGATTCACTTTGAAGACAGCAGAAAATATATAGTCAAAGTGATGTCTGAGAGGACAAGGAATGAGGTACAAAAGAAATAACCATCAAAAGAAACTCATTTATTATCAAGAGACAAACTTGCCAACGTTTTTTTAAATCTAAAATTAAAATTCAGTTTTGTTGAAACTGGGAGGAAAACAATGAGCAACTATGTTGTAAATGGTATTAAGCAGGGACGAAATCTACTTAATTTCGCTATCAGTTCGCATGCACAGAACGTCAAAAACGGACATGATGCGGAATCTGCTACCAAGCACACCTGCAAAGGTAAGTAGAACAGTGAGGATGGGGGGGTGGGATCCATTGTGCCAAGTGATTTAGATTAGCTAGAAAGCAGGAAATCTGACAATTCCAGCTAATATAAATCACATATCACAGCTGATTGTCGTAAATACAAGTGTGCCTGAACTGGTAGCATTTTTTACTACAGGTTTGGGCAAACCGGTCGGAACCAGTAGCATTTTTGCCCCTGGTATTAAGGGAAAACACCAAAAACACAAAAAAACCCACCCACATATAGAATGAGCACTGAATAAGCACACGGTATAAGCACTGAATAGAAAAATAATTTTAAAGAAAATACTTAATCTCTGAATTTATAAAGATAGGAGCAAAGTTCAACAAATAATAGAACTGCAAAAAAATAATATTATAGCTGGATACATAACTTAAACTAAACCATAATGCAGTTTATTGATTTTGTCTAAATGCAATATCTGTAGCCAGGCTTTGTTGTTGTTTATTGTTAATATAAAAATGACGTATTTAACCAACCACTGTTTAAACTACTGATTGAACATAATGTGTGTGTTTGGCCATTGGCTATGAATATACACACAATGCTAAATGTGGTTAGCAAACAATAGTGTTGGATCCCCTATAACCATAATGGTTGAGTTCCCATGTCACACTAAAACCAAAATCAACAAACCACTTTATGGCTTAGCTTTATGCTATCCTGACCTAATACTGAATTCAAAAACTATTTAATTCTTGGTAAACCAAAGTTCAGTTTATAAACCTAAATACCTTTGTTTAAACATAATCATTAATTTATTTAAACTACATTTCATACGAGAACGTTATTATCATAGCATTGCTTTATTATGTAACTTGTATATTTCTTAGAAGTTAAATCCACTTCTTTTTTTTTTAACAGAAGGTTTTTTTTTTTACTCTTCTGATTTTATTCCACAGCCACAAAAATTTCTTTTACCAAGTATTTTTTTGTGGGGGTGGGAGAAACAGAGCATTTATGTTTGTTCTTACACTTTTATGCCTTCCTGTCTCGTGTGAATTATTAGCTGACAAAATTTTAAGTATTCAACATTGAAAATTATAAAAAGACTTTTATTTACGTGGGAATATTAAAAATATATATTACCAATTACAGAGACTTCTGAATGCTTAATCGTGCAGCTGAGTGGAACTTTTTTTTCCCAGGAGATATGTCCACAACCATTTAGCCATTCTGACAAGTTCCTTGGGAACTAAGCTTTTAATTTTTGCAACCTTGTTCCCA
The DNA here is from genome assembly GCF_009769535.1 of Thamnophis elegans. NCBI lineage: Eukaryota > Metazoa > Chordata > Lepidosauria > Squamata > Natricidae > Thamnophis > Thamnophis elegans. The sequence continues at coordinate 64,370,843 of NC_045543.1, read as the reverse complement.
GCATCTAATCTTGCTCAGTGTGCACTCTGCTACTTCCTGTTATCCTAGAGAAATTCAGGTGGGGAAGCCAGAGAAGCTTAAACGGCATCTTTTAAATATTTACCACTAGTCTGTACTTGGCGGTACATGTTGTAATGCTAAAGTCAATTTCATCCTCCAGTGTCTGGCAGACAATTTGGGCAGGCTTTACTGAGAGCTGCAGGATGCCTCCAGCTTCTTTCAGAAAAAGTCATTCCCTTGTCATAAGCGCATTAAGCCAGACAGCTTTTCCCTCTCATTTGGCATATCAGCAAATCACACAGACCTGATTTATTGACAGCTTACTTAGTAAATTCCATAGGTTACTAGCAGACAAATACAACAGGTGGGAAAGAGAATGAAGTTGTGTTGAAGCACTTCAACAGCAATACAAGAAGAGCAAGTCCATGGAGAGATTGGCCTTCCTTTTTCAACATGAGAAAAAACGGATTATTAAGGATCAACAAAAATAGCAACAGCAATGGCACTTAGACTCATATGCCAATGCATATTGCTTTGCAGCATTCTCTGGGAAGTTTACAATATCAGCATATTGTCCCGAACAATCTGTGTCTGCGTTTTACTGATCTTGGAATGATGAAAGGCTAAGTTAACCTTGAGCCCCATCAGGATCGAACTCCAAGGTGTAGGCAGAATTTGCCTGCAGTACTTCTATTCTAACCACTGAGCCACCAGGGTTCTTTAAATTCCTTAAAAATGGATGCTGCAAGAACTTTTTTGTTCCAAACATGTAGATTCACAGCCTCGGTTCCCCAGATACCAATTCCATTTTCTCTGACTGATGTGGCTACCAGTTTGCGATGATGGAATTTGTAACTCAGTATCTTGGAACTCAAAACTGGAAACTGATAGTGGATTACACAGTTTATAGAAAGCCATTGTTAACTAGAGTTAATCAATGGTAAGCTCATTCATGCCAAACAATGTATTATGCCATAGCAGGATAGTTAGATTCTACAAATGGCTGTGTCTTAAAAATGTAACTTTCCAGGTATCAATTGAGAAGCAAGTTTCATTGACAAGAATTTCCATTGCTAAGCAAAGCAGTTGCGTCCAGTTTTATGAACTTTTTTGCCATTGGACATTAAATGAATCCAGCTTCTCCACTGACTGTGCTTTTCAGAACACAGCTGGGAAGATAGAAAAGGACCAGCTTAGAAGAATTAAGAACTTAGACCAACTAAGAAGAGGCCTGAAGACAAAAGCAAATGAAGAATGGTTACAGGAATCAGTATGGCCAGTCTAGAGAAAAAAGACTAGGGGTGACATGATAGCAGTATTCCAGTATTTGAAGGGCTGCCATAAAGAGGAGGATGTCAATCTATTTTCCAAAACACCAGAAGGCAAGGTAAGAAACAAGGATGGAAATTTATCAAGGAGAGAAGCAACATAGAACTAAGGAGAAATTTCTAACAGTGAGAACAATTAACCAATGGAATGAGTTGACTTCAGAAGTTGTTGGTGCTCCATCGCTGGAGGTTTTTATAAGAGACTGGACAGCTGTTTGGAATGATATAAGGTCCCCTGCTTGAGCAGGAGGTTGGACTAGAAGACCTCCAAGGTCTCTTCCAACTTTGTACATTTAATGACACAAGTTGGAAAGGAACAACTTTGTACCATTAAATGTAAACCTCACAATCTGTACAAAAGCTATGGGTGGCACAAAGAGCCATGGAAAGATACATGTTTGGCATTACAAGTCAAGATAGAAAAACCTACACATGGATTAGAGAACAAAGGAAAGTATACAATATCATCAAGTGAGGAAAAGAATTGAAATGGAAATGAACTGGTCACGTAGCAAGATGAACTGGTGACAGGTGGACCAAGGCAGTCATAGAATGAATCCCAATTGATAAAAAGTATCCACTAAGGAGACCCAAAACAAGATGGATAGATGACATCATCAATTAACATGGGCCCAATTGGCAAAAGAAAGCTCAGGACAGTATAGGTTGGAAACATGCAGAAGAGGCCTTCATCCTGCAGTGGATAGACAAAATGTGATAATGACTTGATTTCAGAATTAGGGAGCTAATCTCATTATAGAATCCTTCCTTATACAACATATCTTTTCAACTTTTTGACTGGTGAAGGGTAGGCTAGAGTTCTCATTTTGATATTCTAAGTTTGCAGTTATTTATTTCTTTATTAATGTGAGAAGGAATTGCTGGGTATATCATTTTTTTACTTGTAAACTTTAGTTAGTTGTATGGAAAGTATTCATTACTTTGCTTGCGATTTATATGAATCAAACATTACTCTTAGTTCTTTTCTTACTTTCTGTGGCCTATCATTTGGAATATTTCAGATCTTGTTTGGAGATTTTATCCTAGATTTTATTACTACTTTCCTGGTTACATCAGTTTGAAATATAGTTAATCTACCGCTTTGAAACTAAGCATGATAACAATAAAAATATATATCTTCTTTTGAAGAAAGATTTCCAGTGCCTTGTAACTAGTTTCCCCAAAAGCATTCTGTATTTATGGATAATTTTCTATTTATTACTTTCTGTAAGAGTGGCTACACGTAAGGCATATAACCTGAGCTAATTAGCAAGTGAAAAAAGCTTTAAAAGGATAAAACATTAAATCTTTTTTCCAGTTAGAATGTTCTTCCTTTATTAAGACTTCTAAAAAAAATACTGTAGTTATTTAGAAGAATTATTTCTGTAGTTCTGCTATCTTCAGAAATTGTTGTAAGAGTAACTAACCAGAACACCAAAAACGGCTGCCATAAGAAAACAGCTGTTGTGATCCACCGTCGGCCTGCGGAGCTGGCAGCAGAGTCAGGCAATAAGGAGGTTGGAGAGGAACATGGACCAATCCTGGAGTCTGGGGAAGGCTCAGCCAAGGGTTCTGTGTCAGAGGCAGAGAGCGGGCCAAGGCCATCTGGAGCCTCCGGAGTCTGAAATCAGCAAGGCAGAAGAACAACGGGAGCCTGTTCCCAGTGTGCTAATGCACAGAGCTGCCAGAAGGCAAGAACAATTAGGAAAACAGGGTCGACTTGGGAGTAAGGCTTGGAGACGATTGGCCCCTCCCATAAGACATAAAAGAGGAGTGAACAGGATGTGAACTTTTGCAGGAACCAATTAGTTCATCTGGTTGGTTCAAGATTTGAACAGTTCTGTTTGACTCTGTGCTAAATTTGGCCTTGCTCTGCAATTAGGTCTCTGGCAGCATTCCAAGGGAGATAGCATGGGTGTTTATCAACATTATCATGAAAGACAGTGGCAGCTCAAGCAGACATCTGTTGGAATCTTCACAGACTGTTTGTGAAGCCTTGTGGGCTGTGAATGACCATAATTCACAGCCATGTAAATAAAAGAGGGTTTTTGGGACTAAGATTGTGATTTATGCTTTCTCAGGAAGCCTAGGTCAGAACAACAGCCTTTTCCCTAGCCCAATGCAGCCTTCTAAAACTGCATCTCTGGGGAACAAGATAGGTCCAATTATTTGTTGTCTCGTGGCGTACATTTATCAAATGGTATCTTAACAATATTTAAAGACAGAGTTTAATCAGATATTTCATCAAGGGTGCCTTAGAAACACAACACACAATAGATATTTCAGATTTCTAAGACCAGAGAATGACCAATAAATTCTGCAAATCTGGGATGACTTTATGGTAGTCCCTGCCCCCTTTAGAAAGCAAATTATAGGGCTTTGAAAGAGATTATCTGGTTTACATTAGGACATTTGTCCATGGTTACTTGCAGGAAAATAGAAGTAGTTTAAGTTATTAGAAATACATTTACAGGAATTTCTTGACTTATGAGCACAATTTCCCTTACAAAGTGAGACATTTGTTAAATGAGTTTTGCCCCATTTTACCATGGGGCTGGGTGATTCTGGGAGTTGAAGTCCACAGGACTTAAAGTCACCAAGGTTGAGAAACAATGCTATAAGTTATAAAAAAACACATTTACTTGTTGGTTTATTGTTCCATTTTATTTTATTTTATCTTATTTTCAACATCTATTTTTCATCTATGAGATAGATGCCAAGCACACACATTTCACAGACACAGTTAAGGGAAGACCCCCACTTACTGAAAAATTTAAACTGCTTCTGTCCATGGCAAGAAGGCAAAACTACACAGATCTTAAGTCAGAAATTGTGGTTTGAGTAGAATCCACACCTTCTACAAAACAATGGGAATATATGGGATCTTTCTCCAAATGTTCTCCAGCACCTAACAATTTTAGATGTCTTCCTCCAGCATTCGCTTCTATTCTTAATGATTCCAAAAACACCATATCACGGTATAAAACTTTTTCCCTTCTCATTTTGCATCTCAAAAATAATTGTCATAGAACAGATGTGTAGCATTTTCTTTATGAAAGAAGTCCAAATACATCCCAGAACAGAAAGCAGGCAATTTGAATATAAGCAGCATTTCAAATATTATTTTCCCTTGTTCTGTCAAAGATACAGTCTATCTCTTTCCATCTCTGATTTCAGCTTTAAAACGTAATTAACATATTTGCAAAAAAAATCTTACAGCCATTATAGAGGCATTCATAAAATGTAATTACTTTCATGTCAGCAGTCTTGAAAGTCCAGCCTCTTGCTTCTGGACTGTAAAAAATGCTGAGCTGTGCCCATATACAAGCACAAAAGAAAAGTATAAAGATACAGATCATTTGCAGATCTTAGCCCAAACTGACTTTGAACGTTACTAAATATAAAAAATCTTACTCAGAATTTTACTACCAGGACTTTATATATCGATAGAATCCACACCTTATATATATATATATATGTATTGTGTCACAACCCCTGGTATGCCCAAATATGGGAGGAAGCATATTGCTTCCTTTCTCTGTCTATTGGCTCATCACAAGAGACCATCACGACAGGAAGCCATTATTTTTTTACTGTTGCCTTTGTTACATTTGTGTTGCATTTGTGCTGATAAATAGTCTCCCTTTATTTATTTATCAGCACAAATGCAACATGTGTGTGTGTGTGTGTGTGTGTTGTATTTGTGCTGATAAATAAAGGGAGACTAGTATAGATCTATTTCAAGCTACTTAGCTCTCATCAGCTAGCCATACCCTTACTGGGATTCGAACCTGTGTACACACACACACACACACACACACACACACACACACACAAATATATATTACCGTAAGTGATCTTTTCTCAAGGTCAGCTTCATTATTTTTATTATGAGACCTAATAAAATTTGTTGTGCATTCTACAGTGCTGCCATAACATCTAAACTTACCGGTACCTGCAAAAATATATTTCCTTTCTTCTCAGCAGAATAAAAACCAAAGCATTACAGGTAATCTTTGACTTATGACTGCAATGGAGCCCAAAATTTCCATTGCTAAGCATGAGAAGTTGTTAAGTGAATTTTTGCCCCATATTTCTTGCCACAGATGTTAATAGCGGTATCAAAAGCATTCAGACTTATGTACCGTTTCATAATGCTTTACAGCCCTCTCTAAGCAGTTTGCAGAGCCAGCATATTGCCCCCCACCCTCAACAATCCTCATTTTACTGTCCTTGGAAGGATGGAGGACTGAGTCAACCTTGAGTTAGTCAGAATCAAACTCCTGGCAGTCGGCACTGAGTTAGCCTGCAATACTTCATTCTAACTACTGTGCCACCAGGGCTCAGGGTTAAGCTAGTAACTGCAGTTAAACTAGTAACACAGTTATTGAGTGACTCTGACTTCCCCATTGGCTTTGCTTGTCAGAAGTTCGCAAAAGGTGACCTTGGGAGATTGCAACGGTGCGTGTGTGCGCAGTTTACAGAAATCTCACCTTCAACATTACTGTTGGCAGGGGAAACAGCTGAGATACAGCAATTCACTCTGCCGCGTGGATTAGCTGAGCTTCAGAAAAGGAAATATAGGTGAGTATAGCGCAGGGGTAGGCGCATGGTCCCACTTCAAAGTTGAGAGAACCAGTTCGCTCCCAGCTGCTAGTCGGAGCTACCAGTTCGCCAGAACCAGTCCGGACTCCGAACCGATAGAATCCCACCCCTGGTTATATGTGTGAAAAATTGTTGTGTTACTTTTTTCAGTACCACTGTAACTTCAAATGGTCACTGTTCTGACCTCCCTCGTCCTATACCAAAGCACGCCGAGACAAAGATACTGCAAAGATTTATTAATACACAGACAGGACCTTGGCAGTAATCCAGCACAGACCAGACCTTGGCAGCAATCCAGCACAGACTAACCTTGGCAGCAATCCAGCCTGCCAAGCTAGCCACAAGAGTTCTCCAACTCTAGTGAATACGTTGCCTCCTGCAAAGGGCGTGTGCACAATCATTTCTTTTATAGTCTTGAGAGGAGCCTAATTACCACTAACTGAGTGCAATTATCTCCTGTAACTGCGTAACTGTTCCTTATGCCTATTAGCTCTCCATTGCCGGGCATCCCGGAACAACTCCCTTGTCTCCTCCCCACTGCTCCAATGCATGACATCACGATCACACTCCTTTGTCTCCTCCCCACTGGTCCACGGCTTAGGAACCTCCTGGTGGCCAACCAGCCTCTCTGTGCCCTGCTCGGAGTCGGAACCTTGTCCAGGTCCTCCACATCCTCCAGAGCCGACTCATAGGGCCCCTCGCTGTCGGAGTCTGGTGGCAGCTCCAACGGCTCCTGCTGGGCCACAACAGGTCACTAAATGATGATTATAAGCTGAGGACTAGCTGCAAACTAAAATATTATTGATGGAAGAATGCAGATAAAGCAACCATCAAAGCACCAAAGGTGCTTTTTCAAAGAGGCTACTTGATATTCTGATTTTTCTTTGAAGACGTTTCGCTTCTCATCCAAGAATCTTCTTTCATACACAGTACTGATTTCATTGAGTCTTGAGTCAGATTTTTTTTGAAACCACAACCAATGAGACTCAAGGCAGAGACAAAACCACTAGTCCAGTGTCCAGGGTTTTTCTATCTCTCTTGTGTCTTATGTGTGGTTTTAAAAAGAATCCACTATAACCCACCAACACCATTCTCTGCCACTAGTTTATATCACTCCCAGCTGACCATCAGGCCAGGAGTACCGTCCTTCCAGACCTATTGAGAATATATCAGTCACTGCTGCTGTAACAAACATAAAATATAGTCTGTTAATCAAAAACAGCCCAAAGCAGTATGTTAATTTTAATTGCATATAGTCTACAACACTGTTTCTCAGGCTCAGCAGTTTTAAGACACGTGGACTTCAACTCAGCATGTTCCCCCGGCTAGTATGTTGAAGTCCATATATCTTAAATCTGCTGAGATTGAAAAACACTGGTCTATAGTGACTTAAAATACCATACCTTCATAGCATCACCCAGGAATTGTTGAACGGTAGGTATAAAACCTGTGATCCTGGCACAACATTGGTTGGATGACTCTAGAACAGGGGTGTCAAACTCAAGGCCCGCAGGCTGAATATGGACCACGGGGTGCTTAGATCTGGCCTGTGGGGCCGTGCTGGAAATAGCGAAAGACCAGCCTGTGGTACCTCTGCTAGTGAAAACTGAGCTTGAGGGGGCCACACGTGTCCATTCCAGGCTCTGTTTTCAGCTGTGAAAGCCTTCTCCAGCTCTCTGCCAGCAAAAATGGAGCTCAGGAGGACCATGCATGCCCCTCCCATGCTCTGGGTTCAGCTGCGAAAACAGCAGAAAACTAGCAGAGGGCTGGAGGCCATCGTGGCCTAAAATGGAGATTGTGTGGCCCTGCCAAGCTCTGTTTTCACTGGCAAAGGGCTTCAAGAGGATCTCCCCCAGCACCCCCTGACACAAGTGATGATGAGCTGGCTATGTCCACACTGGCCACGCACACATCCCACCTCCCCTGAAGTGAAACACACCCCTGATGCGGCCCTCAATGAAATCAAGTTTCTTAGCCTTGTTCTAGAACATGTTGCAAGTTATTCAAGGAAAATACTTTTTGTCTCCTTCTTGTAACCAAAGTTGATACTTAGAACAGGATTCATGAATGACAGCCACTGAAGGAGCATGCAAAAGATTGCTCCACAATGCTAGAGGTAAGGAGATACTCATGAAGGACCTCCAATGATCTCTTTTCATAGCATCATATAGTCCACCCTGAGGTGAATTTGAAGTCCATCTTCTTTATTACTATTTTGATAGGATAGAACATGTGTAGCTCAAGATTGAATTGTGGGGTCCTTGGTGCTCTTTGATCTTGTAGACATTTAATTACTAAATTAGGTAACGTCATCAGTGCATGTACAATAGTGGCCAAAATTGTGGAAACCTTTTGGGAAAAGTGTACAGTATTTTTGAGATTTGATGGCTAATAACACCATTTTTTTTTTAGTAGTACCATAAAAGTATATAGCAATGGAAAGATAATTTAATCAAGAATGTAATGCAATAACTTTTATGAATGATTTGCTATTAGAATAGCAGTTATAAAGAAGAAAAGTGAAAAACATAGAAAAATGAGATCTACAAATATTATCACCATAGAAAAAACAAGATATACAAAAATTATCACCATGTCAGTTAATACCTAGCTGAGTAAACTTTAGCATGAATTATGGCCTTACAACATCTTCCCATGTAATGAACCAAGTCTTTTAGTTCTGCAGCTGTTATAATGTGAAACCAAGATTGAATGATTGCTTCTATTAACTGGGTTTTATTTCTGGCTATATTCAGCTATAACTTTTCATAGAATACAGATAATTGATCAAACTTTTTTGCATTACTTTCTTGATTAAACTATATATCCATTGATATATAACTTTATGGCACTACTCCAAAGAAAAGTGGTGTTATTAGCCATCAAACCTCAAAAATATACTTTTCCCAAAAAGTTTCCACAATTTTGGCCACTACTGTATGATTCACACATGTATTGATGATGTTACCTAGTTTGGTAATGAAACTTTTGCAAGAAAACAACCAAGCTTAGAAAGCACCAAGTACCACACACTATTATTTTGGCCCAGCTATGTGGGGGATGACAGGTAGTTACAGCAAAATGCTGTAGGAGGAAAGATTTCTTCAAACAGCAAGTTATTGGTGACAGCTAACCTGAGCAAAGGTAAGGCAAAGAGGAAGAAAGAAGAGGTGCAAAGAAGAAGGCAGGGAAGGGGGGAATATGAAAGCAGTGCCCTCTCAGGCATTTTACTTTTCAAAGGCAGCGCAAGGGCAAGAAGCTTCCTGTAAAAGAGAAAATTACTTTGCAAAGATCTGCATGTAGAAAAAAGTCAAGTTAATTATTCAAAGCAGAGGCCCACAAATTCCCACAATTTAGTCATTCTAATCTGACATATTCAGGCCCAGTGAGCTGCTTCTTATCACTAAGACTTTGATAATTGGCTTAGACATATCAAATAAACTTTCTGGAGAATTCAACAGTAAGCAGGTATGACATCCTAATAGGGGTTTTATTAAGCATTTCTCTGTGCAGTAATGTGTTAGCAATCAGTGTGACATTTTCTGCTCCGAGGGGTTTTGGCCTTGCTCTTTTTCTCTTCTTTTTTTTTTCGTTCTTTCTTTTTTTTTTCCCCCTGGCTGAAAAAGAAATGTATTTACAGCCGAAGATCTAATCCAACTCACCACTGTTTACTCAAGTTTTTAAAGGAAGAGGCCTCTCAAAATTAATGAAAAATGACGCATACATCATAAAAGAAAATGCAGTATCTTCAGTCAGGCATAACTGACAGCGATAATGGCTTCTGATTATATAGATAGAGAAGACATTTAGACTTGGTCCTTCATTCCCTCCATTGGGATTGAAATAAAGAGACTAGGATAAATCAAAGGCTTCCCTCCGAGCAGTCCCATCCGTAACTTTAACTGATGAAGCAACCTTGCCATCTTTTTTGTCTATGGAGATTCTCAGTCATCCAGCCTTGGTTGTCCCTTTCAAAAGGAAACTGGATTTTGTTTTTCCTTTGTTTCTCCTGTGTTGTAAACACAGTCTTTTCAGCAATTCCCAAAAGATTCCACACCTATTTGCCCTATTCAGATGACCTCAAGGCCCCAGATAAACCTCCCAGTGGCCTAAGTGACTCTCAGGGAGAGTGCTAACGACCAGATGACCCCAATGAATATAAATCCTTCCATCTTCCATCATTCAGTGCAGGGATAAAATCCACTTACCTTTGCTACGGGTTTGGCAGCAGGGTGAGTGCACGCGCAACACTGCAAATTTGACACCGTGGTGTAGTGTTCCTGCTAAAGTCATTCTTTATCCTATAATACAGTCCTCAACCATAAACCCAAACCTAATTGATGTGTCTTCTAATTTATATGTATATTCATTTCTGGTACTTGGAAATTAGATGGATGGATGGATGGATGGATGGATGGATGGATGGATGGATGGATGGATGGATGGATGGATGGGCCAGCGGGCAGGCCGGCGGGCAGGAAGACAGACACATAGACAGACAGATAGATGGATAATACATATACATACACACACATACAAAAACACACACACAAACATACATAAAGTCAATTGCCTGAGATCCAGCCTGCTGCTATTATAATAGCTACTTAGAGAGCTGAAAGATCAAGAATAAACCCAAGAGGAATAACCTTTTCTTGAATGTTATTTATTTCCACCCAATTCCCAAGAGCTATATCAGAAAGCTCAGAGCGAACCTTTCCCCATCTGCAAGATTGTAGCTAAGCATTAACATTTCTTCATTAGGAAGGAAGAGTTATTGAAACCAAGATTCCTTGTTTTTGTTTTACTGGATGAACAGGATCAGAATATACGAGTTACTTCCTCACTTAAGGTCCTGGAGTAATGAAAGGCAACAGTCGCCAGCTCTTAATCTGGAGACCAGTCTGAGCAGTGAATAAATTGTGTTTCGCATGCTAATTTGCTTTATGTCAAAGCAGTTGATTACCATTGTGTTTGTGTTTTTAGAGCTGACGCTTTAAGAAGGCAGATATTGAATCTCTGTGCCTGCACTTTTGACCAAAGAGATAAAAGATAATCCATGCCTAAATAATTTGGCTCTTCAGATAAAAATCGCCATTTAAGTATGCTGTAGGGAATAGGAGCAGTCAGCCCTGTCCTTAAAAATTAACTTTCTAATTTTGAAAGCAGCTTTTTAAAAGAACAATTTACTTTGAAATATTAAAAGGGGGTGAGGTGCATTTTCTAGTCTTAAAAAAAATATCAAGTATAGCCTGGACTTAGTTTTATTTTATTTTCTAAACAATGAAGAAAACTGAATAACAACAACTGCAATAACAGCAATGTCCATTGTGTTTCCCACTTTGAACGGCATATGGGTAAACCCAAATTAGTACTAAATAATTATTCAACCTGGATCTGCAGCCAGTTGTGGATTTCTGATGAGTACAGAATCACAATGGTATAAATGAAATCAACTAAGAGCACATTCACAAAAACCTTTTTTTTAAATGCTGCAATAGATTAACCCTCTGGTTGTTGTTATAATATAGCCTGTGGCCAGAAAAAAATGTCACCCCTTAGTACAGTGGTTCCCAAACTTGGCAACTTTAAGACTTGTGGACTTCAACTCCCAGAATTCTCCAGCCAGCTCTGCTCTGCTGGCTGGAGAATTCTGGGAGTTGAAGTCCACAAGTCTTAAAGTTGCCAAGTTTGGGAACCACTGCCTTAGTATAACCCATAACCTATGAATGTGACAAGAAAATACAATATAACATCTCCAAATCTACACAATGATGATGATGACCGACTCTTGGCAATTCTATGGGCCAGGTCTCTCCACATCTTCTGATCCTGCACTAATTTTTGAGTTGTTCTATGTACTGGCTGGTATCTGCTTTGTTGATGTTCAGTCACTGTGTTCTTTGGTGGCCTGGTTTCCTTTCACCGCTAACTCTTCCAAACATAGTTGCTTTCTCCAGTGAATTCCCCTGCATAATATGGTCAAAGTAACTGAGACACAGTTTTGTGATTTTGCCCTCCAGTGACATGTCTGGTGTTATGCGCTTCAGTATTTGCTTGCTCAAAGTTGCACCTAAATTACTGTACACAAGAGAGAATGGCTCTGATTTTATCCTTTTGTGGTCGATAGTTTAAACAAAGGAAGTTGATATGCATTTAGATTTAAACTTCATAGACAAAACATGAAGTGGAAATTAGATGGCAGAATCAAAAGGTTCATTGTTCAGATGTAGATCAGGTCTTTTGAATGCTCCCAGATTCGATGTTTCAACTGGGGCTAGAAACCTTTCTCTTCCTATGTTCCCTTTTCAACATTTTTCCACATTTTAAACACAGAGAGGTGTTAAGATTGGAAATCCAGAAGTGGTGTTCCCATAAACACCACTAAAATTGCACTATCCATATTTTTTTTCATAGGTACAAACCATATTATATAGGGGGTCTTGGAAAGAGTCAGCTAAAGCTAGACAAGTCCAGACACATGACTAACGTTAATGTCAAGATTCAAAATCAATCTGAACTTCCCTCAAACTCATTTTAGATGGGAAGGTGAATTCAATGCAATATATTTTATTCAGTCCCTTAATAAGCTACCAGAAGGAACTGTGTTACCACAAAGTACATTGAGCAACATAAATCACTGTACACAGCTATCAGCTCATAATGACTTTGGGCTGCTACTGACAAGGGATTGATTCAGATCAATGACTTCGAAGTGAGAGGTTGTTCGCCCCATTATCAGCCCCTTGAGCCATCCTATATCCACAAAAGTATTTAGAAAAAGTAAATTATCTGTGGTTATTGCAGTACGATAAAAAAACTGTTCTCATTTGCTCCTACAAAATTACATAATAAAATCTATGAACTGTAACTTACTATGCTAATGCCAATATGAACCATGTATGTAAGTGTGTGTACACAGACACATACACACATACCATAGAGGGAATGTGATTCCTTGTGGTTCATCTCTTGCAATTATAATGTATTCTAACTAAAGAAAATTGGTACTCAAACCTGTAGTTAAACAACTCAAATAATTCCCCTGAGGAAAATAGTCTCTGCTTAACCCTCTAAAGAGAACTGCCACTATTCAGAGAAGACCAGAAGAAGCCAATCAAGATAAAACAAACCCTGCTCACAGTCACCCACAATCTAATTACTTCCTGTCTTGTCTACTGCAATATGCTCTACATGAGGTTGCTCTTGAAAAGTATCAGGAAGCTTCAGTTGGTTCAAATTTTGATGGCCCACATCAGGGGTGAAATAAACTTACCTTCACTACCAGTTCACAGATGTGAGCACACGTGTCATCTCCACGCATGCACATGCGCAGAGTATCAAAAATGGGACATGATGATGTCCGTGCAGGTGGGTGGAGCCTGCTACCGAGCATGTCTGCAAAGGTAAGTAGAACAACGAGGGGGGGGGAACCTGCTGTGCCACACAATTTAGATTAGCTAGAAAGCAGGAAATCTGATGATACTAGCTAATATAAATCGCATGTCACAGCTGATCAGCGGAAATACTGGTTCGCATGAACCAGTAGCATTTTTTTACTACCAGTTTGGGAGAACCAGTCCAAACCAGTAGCATTTCAACCCTGGCCCACATGGTTTACAGCAAGTCTAGATCTTCACATGTGTTACCTCAGTTGCAGGAGCTATATTGGTTGCCAATTTGCTTCGAGGGCCAATTCAAGGTGTTGATTGTACCTTTATAGCTCTACATGGCTTGGGGCCAGGTTATCTTTTTCCAAGTTACATCTACCCAACCCATCTGAGTGGGAAGTGGGGAGGCAGGGCATGTTATTAGGGAAATTCATTTGAGGGGACCAAGAAGAAAGGCCTTTGTGGTGGCTCCCTCCTTGTGGAACATCATCCCTGAATGGCCCCAACCTCGATACTTTTTTGAAAGGCCCTGGTTTTGCCAGCAGTATTGGGGGGACCCCGGGTGATACAGAGCCCATAAAGGTTATTTGATTATTGTTGCTGGGTGTGCCTGTGAGGGTTTATTGGGTTTTGTGTTTAGGGTTTTACTGACCAAGTCACCGTGAATCAGTTGGGCAGCCATATACATTTTCTAAATAAATAAACACTGGGGGTCCTCAAAGTATGACCACAATTGAGTCCAAAATTTACGAGACGGTTTTAAAGAGAGTTTTGTTGCATTTTGCAACCTTTCTTGCACAGTTGTTAAGTGAATCCCTGCAGCTGTTAAGTTAGTAACACGGTTGTTATATGAATCTGTCTTCCCCACGGACTTTGCTTGTCGTAAGGTCAGAAAAAAGGGATCGCATGACCACAGGGATGCTGCAACAGTCATAAGCATGAAAAATTGTCACTTTTTTCATTGTAACTTCAGTCATTCAATGAACGGTTGTAAGTCAAGGACCACCTATAAATGTGAAGAAGTGACTACCTTTCTGTTTTTAACAAAATTCATTAGTTCTTAATAATATTAAGAATAATATTCTCTCTGCTCCTGATTGGGTGAATTGCTGATCTACCATATCAGTGGATACACACAATCCAGAGGTAGGTTGCTCCCGGTTCAGCCCAGATAGGGCAAACGGTAGTGCTGGAACAGGAGGCTCCACCCACCCACCCAGATGCTTCTGCGCAGGAGCACAAGCACAAGTGAACCAGTAGCACCGGGATTTGCAACCCACCTCTGACACAATCATCCTTTTTTACTAAACCTTCATTATATCTGATTATATCCAAGGTCAAAGATGAGGACACCCTTGTGTGATTTATTAGAAATGGACATGACTATAACCCAAGAGATTTTGTACAGTGCTCAAGCCAGATCCAGCTGGAATCTCTCACTTTTAAGAAATATCCTATCACATTAAAAATTGTTGTGTTATCTGGCAGGCCTAAATTACTGCCTTTTTATGCTTCTTCATAATATTGCAGATCTCTTTACCTCTACAGGAAACCCAGTTAAACAGGCACAACTAATCTCTAAAGAGTTCTTCAGTGAGACATTTTTTTTTGGGGGGGGGGAATGGAAATGAAATGTAAACAGCCACAAGCATATGTTAGTAGGAAATGATTCTTTTCCTTTTTGCATCATAAAGCTAAGTAATTATTGATTAGTGTTCCTTGAGTTTGTTTAAAAGCATGACATTAATTAATCAACAATTAATTGTTGAGGATTTTTACCTCACTTCAAAGTTCACCCAACAACTTAGCGAAACATGTTCTTGCCTACTTAATGAACCAAAAACAAATGTAAATCACTGAAAAATGATCCTGTTGGTACATTCTCATATGTCCTCTCATAAAAGGAAAACTGAAATTCATAAGAACAATAGGAAGAGTATAAAAGTCTTATGAAATGAAAAAGATAAGAAATGTTTGCTTTCCTTTGTCTCACAGTCTGATTTCTTGACCAGCCACAACAGGGGATTTTTTAAAAAAATGTTAAGTATTTCTTGTCCACTTTTAAGTCAACAGGTATTTCAAGACAGTGTTTGACACAAAACATATTTAATGAGCAAAAAAACAAAAATGGATAGGTAAGTCTTAAGACATGACAGTAGATAAAACCACTCTAATTACAGGCTCATTCTCAATAGGATTAAAATGAAATAAATAAGCAAAGGAACGTGATTTATTGCTCACTGACAAATGCCAAGGTAACAAATGTAATCTCTCCAGAGAAAGCCTTCCACAGAAAGGGTTCAGCCACAGGGAAAGGTGATTTTGTGTTTTGTATCATTTTGGTAATGGCTAGATGAAGAGTATAAATTGCCAGCCAGGCTGATTATTGCTGGCTAGCAGAGAAATTATAGATCTAAACGTGCCAGATAACCAAATGTGATCCATAAAAAAATTATTTGCCGGGAGGATAATTTTTACATATAAGGAGAAACCACCCTGGTCTCTCAAATGGCCAAAATTAATAGTAAAGAATTGCTCAGCAAGAGCAAAGCAGAAGCATAGTGTGAAGGAATGAACGAAAATAAGATGTAATTGGTTAGTGACAGTCTATCTTTTCAGAATGGCATTGCAACTTAATGGCGGAAGAAAAAAATCTTAAGTATATATTAGCTAACTTCCTACTTCCATTTCTCATGCAGGGCTTATATTTATTGCCAATTGACCTAGGGTGGGAAATCTTTTGCAAATCCCAAAGACATAGAAACAGGCCATCTTTGGCATTTACCCACCTGTAACTCAGCAGGTCTAACTCGGGCAATCCAGGATCCATGTGGCAATTTATATACAGAGCAAATAGATTTTTAGAGGGAAACAGCAATATATGAACAACATAAGAAAAAAACAAGGATTAAAGCCCTTCAGTTAAATATTTTTAGAAACTTGCTGTGAAGCAACCGATTTTACATTTTTTAGGATATTTAAAAGGTGGGCATTCTGAAGCAAAGCCTCAAAAACCATGTGGCTTCTGTGTAAAAATTTTCTGGTGTTGCAGTGTAAATGTGTAAATATTTACTGGTGGGCATGGCAGGAAAAGGATACTGTAAAACAGGGACGTGCAGTCAGGGGAGGCAGGGGAGGCAGGGCCTCACCAGTGTCATGAAGAAAAGAAAAGAATTTTTAAAATAATTAAAAAGGCCAGACTCCAGAGTCACAGTGACTCTGAGTCTGCTTAGTGCTAACTGTAGGGGGAGGCGAGAGAACTATGGGCCGCCTTTGCATAAGGAATTTTTCACTTTTTAACCCATGCTCAGAGTTGAACAAGGGTTAAAAGGCGAAAAATTCCTTATGCAAAGGAGGCACATGATTCTCCCGCCTCCTGATCTGGGAGCAGCAAATCATGCCTTGGCAGCCTTGCCTAAGTAAGTTGCTTTTTTATTTAATTTTTTACATTTTCATCATGGCGGGCGGACAAGAGGAGAATTGAAATCCACAGCTGGAAAAGGTATGTGGATCAGACGGAGGGAGGGGGGGGACTCAAAATGATAATTAATTTGTAATTTTTTGTGAGGAATTTGTGTGTGTGTGTGCATGTGTTTCTTTCGGGGGGCGAGGCGGCGGAGCGCGGCAGCAGCAGGTACGTTCTTGCCGCTGTGTCCAACAGGCCAGGCACCTCGCGTTTATGTCCGCCATAAACATGAGACTCCTGGCTTGTTGGACACAGCGGTGGCGGGGGGAGGAATGGGCTGGGTGGGCTGGCTGGCTGGCTGGGGAGGGGGGAATCATGGCCACTCAGGCCCGGCGGCAGGGCTTTAAAGTGGCGGCAGGCACCTGTCCCGCTCTATGGCGGACAGCGCCGGGACTTTAAAGCCCTGCCGCCGGGGCCCTGCCGTGGCGGCAGGGCTTTAAAGTGGCGGCAGGCACCGGTGGCAGGACTTTAAAGTCCCTGTGCTGCATCCGCCATAGAACGGGTCCTGGTCCCGCTCTATGGCGGACACGGCGCCGGGGCTTCGGCGGGGCTTTCGCGCTTGCCTCACCGGCCATGAAGCTCACCACACGTCACTGCTATAAAATCCCCATTCTCTTCTGATCAGCTGGGACTCAGGTGGCAGAGAATAGATGGGGGCAGGGCCAGTCAGAGGTGGTATTTACCAATTCTCCGAACTACTCAAAATTTCCACTACCGGTTCTCCAGAACTGGTCAGAACCTGCTGAATACCACCTTTGTTACCGAGGCCAGAATAAACTGAGCTCTTTTTACAGGTCACATTTCAGAGAGATTAGGCAAATCTATTCTTTTTAAGATACACATGTTGTTTTTCAGAAAGGCAATTTTATTTTATTTGATAAAAATGTAAACATGTAGCGGCTTGAATCCGTACTTGTTTCTCAGCAAACATGAGATGTTTGCATGAACAAACAGGATGATGTTTCTGGAAAATGAGCACACTTCTCCACCTGTGAATAATAGTAAAGGTTAGGATTCAGTCAACATCAATTGTAGAAAATACCGATTGATGAACATATCTGGAACTATCTGGGTGAAATAACGAAAATGTGATTCCAAATCCACCTAATACTTTTCAATTGATGCAAGTGAGCCCTGGATGGATTACAACAAAATAGAACAGAAAAAAAATAGCAATGAATCAATCCAAGATGGATGCTTCTGAAAATAATCAATTTCATTTGAGGTCTGTTTGGAACAGAACTGTTATATATTCAGTGGTCTTCAGAATGAAATGAGCTGATTAGTCGTTACCCAGCACTCTGATTTCCCACTGCAGTATTACAAAAATGCACATGCATAGCCTGGGTTTACACACTAGATGAAAATATGGTTTGTTATAACCATAGCTTGTTGAGTATATCACCCAGGTTGAGCCCCCCCCCCCACTGTAATGGTATGGGATTGATGTTGGGGGAACAGTAAGTAGAGGTTCATTACATTCTATATCAGACCTATCAAACTGGCGGCCCCTGGGGCAGATGCGTCACACACAGGCCCCGCCCATCCCAGCTCCACAAAGGCAAAAAACATCATGATATGTCACAATATCTCACATCACGTGATCTAACTTAACACCCGTGCCTTACATTAAACATAGAGCTGGTGTTCATTGTTGTTGCTTCCTATCTGAAACTCCTCAATGGAATGGCATCAATCTTGCAAGTCTATTGTAAGGTTAAATTAACAGAATCTTGCAAGTCGGAAAGTGCTTCTCCCCTCCTTTTCTTTTACTCTCTGTAAAGCTAGGGAGGTTCCCTTCTGAGATGCTTTCGACTTCCCTTCTACAGGACTGAGATTCCTTTTGTATGGTAACAACTAGTTACCATACATAGTTGTCTAGTCTATGGCTCTTCTTCCTGTTCCCCCAAGGCCATTCCACTGCATGCCCAGTGTTAAGCAACGAGCCATGGTTTGCAAACCATAATGGCTGAATTCACACATTATCCCAATCCCAAAAAATCAGGATGTACTCAAGTAGGAGCAAGATAATTATCGCTTTCATTTGGATTTCTGTAATGCTCAGGTAGGAAGCTTCTTCCTAATTATGTTTTGATGACTTAGCATCAAATCTATGCTACCCACATTCATGCAGGATGCCTGAGTCCACACATTGGGCTATGCCATTCTGTCTCCTTTCTCCCCTGCAACCAGGTGTTGAAGAGGAAGGGAGGATGGAGAAGTTTGTTAAAAACTAAGCTCAAATGGTAGAAAAGTTGGAGAGAGTTAGGAAATAGAATGCAGAAGAGAGTTTTGATCTTCCCAAGTCCATCTGGCAGATTGCATAAATAAAATATAATTTTGTTAATATAAAATATATCTTGGGCTTTAATTACTCCTCCCTGTGATGTATAGAAATAAACCAATCTCTTTGCTATCTGCAATTCAACTTCTAATAGCAAAGCAGCCAGTGTTATAACAGTTCAAACTAAGTCAAGGAAAGGTGGGGTGTCCACCTTAACTGATACAGCATCTTTCTTCATCTCCTCCTCCACCACCACCACCACCTCCTCCTCCTCTTTCATTTTCCTGCCAAATGCAAATATTTAACCATTCAGATAAGTTATTACTCTCCTGCTGTTCTGGTTGAATTAATTCCCCCAATATTAGCTGGCAATTCATTTTACCCCCCCCTCCCCATATCACAAGTCCAACTGAAGAAGATAAGTGGCTGATAAAAGATCTTTGAGAACAGTTACAAATGATTCACTTTCAAAAGAATAATAAAGCAGCTGCTTGGAAGAGTGCTGTAGACCAGCCATACATTACATGCAACTAATCTCCTTTTAAAACTTCAAGAAATTAGTCAATAAGCTTCAGAGTCGCCCTGCTGTTTGCTCAAACTTTGATGCCAAAACTTAATGCTGAAATGCAAATATTTAATTAGTTTTTAATGATGGGGTTTATTTTTACTAAATCTGGTCATCTGTCTCCATTATTTCCTTCATTTTTTATAGTTAGCCACTAATTGTCACTCTCAGGATTGTGCTTCCCACCAGCACCTCTGCTCTCGTTGTTGTGTGTGTGCCTCTTTCAGAAAGAATGGTGATTGTCAACAGCTTTGCCTTCCTTGGCAAAAAGGGCCTTGCAAAGAAAAGGATGCTGTTCATGCACCTGAACAGTGCCACTGATAAAACATCAGAGTTCACCTTGAAAGCTCTTCAGGTCTACTTTGCCTCTGAATTGTACCTCCGTGTGCTGAAGGCAGCTTCCTTCTCTTACTTCAACTCCCTTCACTGAGAACAAAACAAGGTTTAGTAGACAACCAGTCAAGTGAGAAAGAAAAAAAATTGCCCCTTCTTCCTTCAGGAAAAATAAAGGGGACGGCTTTTGTTCTTCAGAACGGTAGTCCTCTTAGAAAGGTCAAAGTCCTTCTAAATCCACAGTTAGATTATCCTTCTTTCTCTCTCTCTCTTTGAATTCAGTGGCCTTCTGGGAGAAGAATGTTTAGATCATCACACGTATTTCTGGAACAACAAAAAAGAATGTGTTTCAAAATAAATAATAAAATAAAATGAGCACCTGAAATAATAAGGCTATTTATATCCTGATTAGAATGAATACAGAATAAGAGTTGGAAAGGAACTCCTGACGCCGTTACTATCGGTTCGCCCAATCTGGGCCGAACCAGGAGCAGCCCACCTCTGGCATGCCCCCATAATGCAATGTTTGTGCAACCCCCCTGCATGCCCTATCTCATGCACATGCATGCACATCTCCTGCATGCCCATGGGCATGCAGAGCAGAGACCCAAAAACTGCTGGCCAGTGCACACGCACATGCAGTGGAGCTGAGCTGGGGTGACAGCTTGTGCGCCCACAAAGAGGGCTCTGTGTGCCATCTCTCATAGTTTCGCCATCATGTCCCTATACCTTTTTGGCTGTCCAGTCTCTTCTTGAAAGCCTCCGATGATGAAGCACCAACAACTTCTGAAGGCAAACTTTCCATTGCTTATTGCTCTAATTGTCAGAAAATTTATCATTTCTAGGTTGAATTTCTCCTTGATCAGTTTCCATGCATTGTTCCGTGTCTGGCCTTCAGGTGCTTTGGAAAATAGGTTGTCTCCGGCTTCGAGGGGAGGAGCTGCCGCCGTCGGGAGCTCAAAAAAGCTCCTGCCAGGACTCTGGTTCGTATATCTTATAAGATCTATAGATATCTCCCCTTTCTGGCAGAAAGGGGCAGAGAGGAGGTCAGTCGTTAGGATCTCTTTGTAATTCATAGCTTTTTTTTTTGCTGTGAATGGAGAAGAGATTCAACATTAGCTGAGCCTTTACTCCGGCCAGTTTTCCGCGCTGCCTTTTTTGCAGCCTAGGCAGATTGCCTCCCCCCCCAGGACAAAGCTAAGCTATTTAAAAGCCAATCCGGGCGGGGACCATTCCCGAGGAATTTCTTCTATTACTATTTAAAATACCAGCTTCAATTTCGCAAAAGGCTCCCTTTCTTTTTTAGCTGCGTCACAAGATGGCGATCTCGTAGCTTTTGTGTTTGATGTGACGTACCTAGTAAGCCCTACCCTCCTGAAGGCTTCTCCGTACTAATTGCTAAAAGATTAACTGAGGGGAGCACAGACTTTGATTTTTGGCTCGCTTGATTGCTTGTCTTTTATTTTTATTCTGGAATGGCTCCCAAACCTAAACAGAAGCGCTTCCTTAATAACATATCTCCAAAAACTGCTATGAAGCCGCTACCCTTGTCTCCTACACCCTCCACGGGAGATTTGCTAACACAAGAATTCCTCCTCAAAACGCTTAATGATTTCAGACAGGAGATTAATCAACTGATATCGGATTTATGTGATCAATTTGATGCTAAAATTGCTCAGGCAAAGCAGGATATGATCGGAGTAATGACAGTCATGACAGATTATATTGCTGAAACAGAGGAC
The DNA here is from genome assembly GCF_009769535.1 of Thamnophis elegans. Lineage (NCBI taxonomy): Eukaryota > Metazoa > Chordata > Lepidosauria > Squamata > Natricidae > Thamnophis > Thamnophis elegans. The sequence goes on along the minus strand of NC_045543.1, from coordinate 64,349,129 downwards.
AAATTGGAACTTTTGGAAGAAACTAACCTTAATCTGATATCAAAAATCCAAACGTTAGAACAGGAAATTGAATCTGCCCAAAAAGAACTTGTCATGATAAATTATAACAAGGCTGCCTTTGCCATACGAGTTAGAGGACTGCGTGAAAACCAACAGGAGAATTTGAAACAGACATTCTTTGAGGCTTTCAGTCGCTTGGTGGGAAGTCCGGGACTTAACTTTGATTGGCAGATTCAAAGAATTTACCGCCAGAATTCCTGGGTAGCAAAACAGCGACAGCTTCCGAGGGACATAATAATATACTTTACTACAAGGGAATCTAGAAATGAGATAATACAGAGGCTTTACGGAAAGAGGTTGATAATTGATGGGGAGGACTTGATTGTTTTTAAAGAGATACCATTTCAAATATTAAGAATAAGAAGACAGTACGCTTTCTTAACCGAAGAACTCAGAAATTCTCAGATTCCATACAAATGGGAAGTCCCAGCTGGTATTACAGTTACATTTGGCAATCAAAAACACCGCATTAACTCCGTCTGTGAAGCCCGAAAATTTTACTACGAGACCCTGAAGGCGGGACTTCCTGATTCATCCGGATCTGGGGAGAGGCAAGGAGAAGGAGAAGACAAACAGCGAGACACGTGGCTACAAGGTGGAGGGTGTTGTTTTTCTCTTCCGGAAGGGCAGAAGACTAAAGAATAAAGACTAAGCGATGTTTTTAAAGTTTTATGATTTCTGTCTGGGATAAAATGGAAAAGTGGCATATCGATGATGAGACATGGAGACTGAAAGAAGCGTTGCTGATTGTGGACATATATTGTACAGAAGTTTTGTCTGAACTCTAACTCAAATTGTGCATGAACTATTTTCTTAGGCGAGGAGAGCGGAAATTGTGATCTTTTTGAGTTGCGGTTTGGGACGAACGGAGTTGGGAGGTGCGTGGGAGAGGGAAGGGCAGCGAAAGTTTAATTAGATTACCTGGGGCTAGAACGCAAGCTGATGTTTGTTTGAGTTGCTATATCAATATAAAGTTAAGAAAGACTGGTCGGAGAATCTTCAGGAAAGTGGAGTAAACATGGGAGGAGCAATGAATGTGGATAAAATATGTATGTGGATATGGATAAAGGCAGGGTGGAAGGTAAAAAATTTATATGTGGAGGTGGGTAAGGATAGAAAGGGAGGTGTTGGAAATGAAAAATGAAAGAAGTATTTGAGTTTAATGGTGTTATAGAAAGGTTTGGATATTTGGATAAAAAAGAGATAAATTAAAGGTCTGAATAGATAGACAAAGCAAGGAGACTTTTAGTTGGGGAATTCTAATTGATCAACTTACCTGGCTCTAATACAGTTTGATACCCTGCAAGTAGCAAAATAATCGAAATTTGGAATGAGTCACATTGTTTAAGATTTACAGATAATGGGAAGCTGTGTTAACGTAGTGGGTTTATTGACCCTTTTTGTTTCTTTCTCCTTTTTGTGTGTGAGTGTGGGTGTTGTTTATTTCTTATTTTCTACTATTTTTCCTTTTTCTTTTTGGCTTTACTTTTATTTTATTTTTTTAATTTTAAAGTTAGCTGGCCTTATTATACTCAAATGCTTGTTAAAGAATTATGCCGGGCATGGGACCTGCGAAGCCGTAAGGGGGTTAGGGAGGGGGGATTATAGGGGGGAGGGGGGAGGGTGGAATTACAGTTTCAATCCTTAGAACAATAAGAATTCACTTGTGTACTGCGGCTCGTTTTTCTTTTTTTTTTCTTTTTTTCTTTTTCTACTTTTATTGTAAAAAACAAATTGAATTGTATGGATACACCAAAGTGAGGAGAAGAGGGAAAGAGAAGGGAGAAGTAAAGAGGGAGTGAGAGGGAATGTATGGAGGGTGAAATGGAGGGAGGGGGAGATGTCTGAGGGGGTAGGGAAGTAGAAGAGGGGAATGCTGGAGGGGTGAAAGGAAAGTTGGAGGGGGAGAAGAGAGGGTGTATGGGGGAATGAAGTGTTATGTGGGGTTTTTTTTTTTTTTTCCTTTTTTCTTTTTTTTTTTATGCACAGTATATAAGTGATTGTATAAAATGAAAATGAAAATGAAATAAAAGATATATATGAAAATAGGTTGTCTCCCTCCTCTCTGTTACAGCCCCTCAAATATTAGAGCACTGCTATCATATCATCCCTGGTCTTTCTCTTTACTATGCCCAGTTCTTGCAACCATTCTTCATAAGTTTTAGCCTCCAGGCCCCTAATTGTCTTTGTTGCTCTTCTCTGCACTTTTTCTAGAGTCTCAACAACTGTTTTATAGTGTGGTGACCAAAACTGAATGTAGTATTCTAGGTGTGGCCTTACTAAGGCTTTATAGAGTGGTACTAGTACCTCACATGATCTTCATTCAATCCCTCTGTTAATGCAGTTTAGGATTACATTAGCTTTTTTAGCTGCTGCACGCTGCTGGCTCAATTTTAGTTGATTATCCACTGGGATTCCAAGATTCCTCTCACAGTTATTGCTAAGCCAGGTTTCACCTAACCTGTGAGTGTACTTTTAATTTTTCTTACCTAAGACTTTACTTTTATCTATGTTGAATTTCATTTTGTTGGATAGGGCCCAATGTTCAAGTCTGTTGAGATCCATCTGGATCTTGAGACTATCATCTAGGGTGTTGGCTATTCCTGCCAGCTTAGTTTGATAAGTTTTACCTTCTATTCCCTCATCTAAGTCATTTATGAAGATACTGAAGAGTACTGGGCCTAAGACAGAACCTTGGGGTACCCCACTGCTTACTTCCTCCATGTAGACATAGTACCACTAAGGACTATTTATTGAGTTTTGAATAGTTTTGTCAGCCAGTTACAAATCCATCTGGTGGTGATGCTATCTATCCCACATTTTTCCAGCTTACCAAGAAGTAGGTTGTGGTTTACTTTAAAGGAAGAGAGATGGATGGATGGATGGATGGATGTCCTAACATGAACTTAATCACTGTTTTGCTTAGCAGCAGAAATTTTGGACTCAGTTGTGGTTTTAAGTTGAGGACTGCCTGTACAACAGATAATGTGCAAATATCACTGTTTAGAGAAAACAATTTAGAGGAATTTGAGTTTAGATAAACTAGTTTAGGGTGGCCAAACTATAGCTGAGAGCTGCTTGCAACATCCTAGAGGCCAGGTTACAATTTTGAGCCAACCTGAGATCATGCTGTTGAAACTGAACAACCAAATGACCCATTTTCAGTGGCACCATTTATTTATCTATTTTGCAAAATTCCCCCCAAATTCTTAAGGGAGTTATATAATCAGTCTGTTGACTCATAAACTGCAATCCTCTGCTATGTCAGAGGATTTTAGATTGAAAATTATCCAGAGTCAAGGTTCTCTTCCTCTTTATATGTGGCACAATGCTGATCATAGTAGTGGCATCTTATAATGCATCCGTCTGCAGAGCCCTATAGAGGTTAATGTCAAGCAATTCAACATTGTTTATGCAAATCTCCTTGCTGATGAAATTTAAACTTAGTTGGTATCTTAGTTTCATCGATTTGCAACATCAGCTCCAGAGAATCAAAATAAAATAAAATAAAATAGTCATGACATCAATGCTGGAATACGATTAAAGGACTTTGGAAAACAGATGTCCTGTTGATTCACATTGGGCTGGGGGGTGCTGTTTATTGACAAATCTATTTTATTATATATTAAAAGCCTTTCTGCCACTATCAACATCTCAAGTTATCCATAGTTTTTACCAGTGGTGGGTTTCCATTTTTTTTTACTACTGTTTTGCTCGTGCACGTATGCAAGCTCTTGCGCTTGCGCAACACTTCTGCACATGCGCAGAGGCATCCAAGTGGGTGGGCGGAGTCTCCCACTGCCACCACTACTGGTTCACCCGAGCAGGGCCAAACCGGGAGCAACCCACTTCTGGTTTGCACTGCATTGATACTTGTGACCAGAAATGTTGGCATCAGAAAATAACACATTGCTTTTGCATCTTGTATTATTTATTAAACAATTATTTACAATTGTAGGCCTGTTAAAAAAATTAATTCACCCTAGCCTGTTTTTGCCATACAGTACTGTTGTGGCCCAGCAGGAGCCATTGGAGCTGCAAACAGACTCCAACAGCGAGGGGCCCTATAAGTCGGCTCTGGAAGATGTGGAGGATCCTGGACAGGATTCTGACTCCGAGCAGGAATCAGAGAGGCTGGTTGGCCACCAGGAGGCGCCTGAGGCATGGAGCAGTGGTGAAAGCCAAAGAGAGTGTGCGCCTGATGTCAGGCCTTGGAGCAGTGGAGACGAGACAAGGGAGGTGGTCTTGGACGTCCGGCAACGGCAGGCAGATCGATGTAGAGAACAACTACGCAGATATAGAAGATAATTGGACCCAGGTGGTTGTAATTAGGCTCCTCTCAAGATAGTATTTAAGGAGAGACTTTGGGAGGAGTCTGGTTGCAGGATTCAACTTAATTATCAATGCTGGAGAAGCTGTTATCTGTATCTGTCGGAGTCTGGGTTGCTGCCAAGGTTCTTTATCTGTTCGTCGTGCTTGGGCTTTCATCCACCAAGATTTATGTTTCCTGCTAATAAAGTGTTGTGGCATTCCAGCTAAGCTTGTCTTGGCATTCGTTACTGGACGTAGGAGGGGGTCAGAACACAGTACTATAAGTACCCAAGCCTAAATCAGCAAAAGTGTCTTTAGTTTTAGACTTTGCCATGTGTGTTTCTCTCCCCATTTAATCACCCTAAAAAGAATGGGTAACCATTTTATCACTAGGAACTACAGAGTTCTCCAAAGATTCTCCTTCTTTTGGTTTACAAACATGAAGGATAGTATATTTAAAAAAAGGCAAGTTGGAGGCCACAACCATGGAATTAAAGTCTTGCCTCTTTTTAAAGTATGTTTACACATGTAAAAAAGGGGGCAAGGCTTCATTGCATAATTCTAGTTGCCATCATGACATTTTTGATCCATCTCATCCTCCTTACAGGTGTCTTGCTTCTAAGGGCATCATGTCAGGGTTCCAAGTATCACCCTCAACGAAATAAGACTCTGAGGCTTTAGTTTCCTCAAAGTTCCATTTTATTAGAGATGTCATATTGGCACATCTGGGAGAACCCAAATCTAAAAGCTTACAGGTTTTCCCCAGCCAACAGAAAGTTCAAGCCCCTGCCCAGCACCCACATGTCCATCACATGGTCCAATCAGGTACCATCCAAACCAGGAGTTGCCTCTCAGTCACCTCATCGCAACTGCAGGGCCAGTTGACCTTGACTTTCTGAGAAAGAAGTTATTATGGCTACATATCACCCACACTCTGTATAACCCCCCCTCCCTTTTTCCCACAGTAGAAAAATGTGGCAGCCCTGAAGTCCAAAAGGTAAAAGATGGCTTCCAGGTCTGACACATCAAACTTTGACATAATTTGTTTGTTCGAGTTGGCTTTATTTTTCAATAGAACTATGAAGCTCTGATTATTCAATGACAAAATAGGTAAACATTCAGGGAATCAAAAAGGGAATTCCTTTTCAGAGAACTATAACAGAAGAAATAATTACAAGGTTTGGAGAATGAAACGGGCCTTGCAGTAAATCTAAAAAGGCAAGTTAACTTGCAAATTTAATTTTACTATTATATACCAAATTCCCACAAAAGCAGTAGGTTTTCTGCTGCAATATTGACCATAATAGAAATAGCTTTATATCTATATCTATATCTATATCTATATCTATATCTATATCTATATCTATATCTATATCTATATCTATATCTATATCTATATCTATATCTATATCTATATCTATATCTATATCTATCTATATCTATATCTATATCTATATCTATATCTATATCTGTGTGTGTGTGTGTGTGTGTGTGTGTGTGTGTATAAAATGTCACACCCCCTGGTATGCCCAAATGTGGGAGGAAGCATACTGCTTCCTTTCTCTGTCTATCGGCTCATCCCAAGAGACCATCCAGACAGAAAGCCATTATTTTTACTGTTGCCTTTGTTACATTTGTGTTGCATTAGTGCTGATAAATAAACATACATACATACCTACAAATATACAAACATACATACACACAAACACATATAAATATTTATAAGGTAATGATCATCAACAACCCAGGCATAGGATTCCGTCTTGCTTTGATGGTGAGGTTTGTGTGATCCAATAACATCGAGAGGTATGATATTATCACATAGCCATCCAAGCAGATTCAATAGAAGCAGTGATAATTATATACACAACTCATTTCTAATGGCTTGCAATTTGAAAACCAGATCAGCCAACACCTGGATCAACAAGGACCACTTCTGATGCTATAGCTTTTGGGCATCAGATGACAAGTACCATAAGTCAGAACAGCATCCTGCAAACCATCTTTTCTTTTGGACTTCAGGCCTGCCACACTTTCAATTGTCTATTTTCTATTGTGGGAAAATATGGAGTTGGGTGATATGTAGTCATAATAACATTCTTCTTAGAAATTCAAGGTCATCTTTGTCTCTGCACCTGGAATTGGATGGGAGGAATCTGTCTTCATGGCAGTGGAAGATTGGACTATGTGATGAACTTGTGAGTGTTGGGGCAGGATCTTGAACTTTCAACTGGGAAGGGAAAATCTGGAAGCTTTCAGATTTGGGTTTTCCCAGATGTGCCAACGTGGCTCTTTTAATAAATTGGAACTTTGAGGAATCCTTTGCCTCGGACTCTGATTTAATTTTGGATGCTATTTGGACCCCTGACATTAACCCAAATTTCCCTTAAAATACTTCACCAGGTACCCTGAACCTCAGGGTGCTGTCCGGGATCCTGAGCCCCAGCGTGACACTTAGTTGGAAATTCTGGTCAACTGATGAATACAGGATGCATAGAAAATGCTATTTTGAAGAAAAACTCATGTACAGGTAGCCCTCGACTTATTACCACAAATGAGCCCAAAATTTCTGTTGCTAAGTGAGACTTTTGTTAAAGGAATTTTGCCCCAGTTTACATCCTTTCTTATCCCAGTTGTTAAGAGAATCACTGCAGTTGTTATGCTACTGATATGGTTGTTATGTGAATCTGGTTTCCCCATTGACTTTGCAAAAGTTCACAAAAAATGTCCATATGACCCCAGGAAACTGCAGCCATCATAAACACGAATGCCAAGCATTCAAATATTAATCATGTGATCATGGGGATCTTTCAACCGTCCTGTGAAAAACAGTCATCAGTCACTTTTTTTAATGATGCAAATTTGAAGGGTCGCTAAATGAACTGTTGTAAGTTGAGGACTGCCTGTACCAGAGTTGGAAAGAAACGAATCGAGATTCAACCACTACTGAGCAGGATTGTGGGTAGGAGTTTTCCCAGAGCTGAAAGAATAAAAATGAAAGCTAAACCGTACTAAGAACAATTGAGAGAACTGGGTACATCTGGTCTAGTGAAGAGAAAGACTAGGGGTGACATGATAGCAGTCTTTCAATATTTGAGGGGCTGTCCCAGAGACGAAGGGGTCAACCTATTCTCCAAAGCACCTGAATGCAGAACAAGAAGCAATGGATGGAAACTAATTAAGGAGAGAACCACACTAGAACTAAGGAGAAATTTACTGAGAATAAGAGCAATTAATTAGTGGAATGACTTGTTTCCAGAACCTGTGGGTGCTCCAACACTGGAAGTTTTCAAGAAGAGACTGGAATGGGATAGGGTCTTCTGCTCAAGCAGAAGATGAACTAGAAGTCCTCCAAGATCCCTCCCAACCCTGTTAGTGTATGTTTTATGATCAATGTTGGTTCATGCTACAAACCAAAGTCTTTGTTGAAGCAGAATTAGAAGCTTTTGGGATGTGAGTTCTATAGGTGTTGGAAAAATCTGAACAGCTACAAATGCACAATAGAGGTTTTCTCAATCTATTAGTAGGAATAAAAAAGGAGAGTCATGATTCACAAGGGAAAGATCTTTTTTAGGTAAGAAAATGCAGCAATTTGCAGAAACAACAACCAGAGTTAACTGAAAGTCAAAAATAATTGACTGCAAAAGTCATAAAAGTTATCTGACTTGACAGCAAGAATGAGAGCCCTTGTCTCAATAAGAAAGTGTTATCTGAAATTCTTTAAGACAGAAGAAAAATACCGCAAACCATTTCAACATCAACACTTAGTGAAACACTCCAGCTAATATATTGTGCTGATTACACTGTCATCAAAGAATGTGAACATGAAATTAAGGACAAAAGCGGGGAGGGGGAGGAGACTAAGCCTAAAGGAAAAATTAGCTTAGAACTGAAAATGGGGAAAAAAACTGCATGTGGATCTAAGCAAATTAAAAATAAAAGCTAAAACTAGGAAAATAAAAACATGAACAACAGAAAGTGGACTAATATAACTTTGGAAGTTTATGGAGATTCTCAGTCAATCAAGTCATGGTTGTCCCAAAGGTGTTTTTTCAAGAGGCAGCTGGACTTTCTTGGTTTTTCTTTGAAGATGTTTCACTTCTCATTCAAGAAGCTTCTTCAGCTCTGAAGAAATTTCTTGGATGAGAAGGGAAATGTCTTAAAAGAAAAACCAGAAAATTCAGTTGCCTCTTTAAAAAAAAACACCTTTGGTGTAGCTTTGGAATTAAAACTATAGCTGAAGTCCAAGAAGAATCAAAACAGAGAATTTTGACATTATTAGGAAAATCAAGGGATATGATGCTTGTTTAAGTCAATATGCTCAAAGTTTAAAATTTAGTATCAATTCAGCTTTATTCATATATTTAGTTATTTAAAAGACTTATGTCTATGGAGATTCTCAGTTATCCAGGTCATAGTTGTCCCAAAGGTGTTTTTTTAAAAAGGCAATTGAACTTTGTTTTTCCTTGAAGAAGCTTCACTTCTCATCCAAGAAGTTTCTTCAGTTTTGACTGAAGGTGGAGGATGGAAGGATTTATATTCCTTGCAGTCATCTGGTTGTTAGCACTCTTTCTGAGAGTCATTGAGGCCACTTGGAGGTTTATCTGTGCCCTCAGGGTTACCTGAATTAGTGCAAATGGCTGTGGAACCTTCTTGGAACTGCTGGAAGGACTGCATTGTAAACAGGAGATAGGTGGTGTCGTATCCCTGTCCCTCTGTTAAGAGAGGGGTTAAAAGACTTATATTGCAAAATATGGCAATATTAAAACCAAAACCAAGAATAATAAGTTTCTGACTCTCCATTTCAACAATTCATATAATCCTTGGACTTGGAATATTGGCTCCAATATTGCCAAAAAGGAGGAAAATGAAAATTGGCAATAAATTTATTTCTGGGAGGAGTGTAAGATTTCTCCATAGGATATAATAAGAGGATACAATTAATTTCCATTGAGGAGAATTAATTAAAATGAAAAACAATGGAAATGGTATATGAAACATGAAGAAAAAGGAATGATTCAGGAATAGTGAAAGAAAATCAGGAATTGAAGTATTTCTGGGAGTGATGGGTGTTCTGACCCCCTCCGTCCGGTGATTAACGCCGACACAGGCTTACTGTTAGCCATGCTTTATTCACAGCAATTACTCACAGGCAAGACGTTGGCAGCAACCCAGACTCCCACAGATAAGAGATACAATACACACAAGAGCTTCTCCAGCTTGATATGAAAGGTTGTATCCTGCAAAAGGTCTCCTCCCAAAGTCTCTCTTATATACTGTCTTGGGAGGAGCCAAGCCACAACCACCTGGGCTTGATTATCTCTTATGAGTCTGTTTCCGTAACTGCTGCCTCCGTTCCTCCACCCTTCTTTGCCTGGTGTCAGGGACAAACTCCCTTCACCACTGCTCCATGCCTCAGGCACCTCCTGGTAACCAACCCACCTCTCTGGTCCCTGCTCGGAGTCTGAACCCTGCCCAGGGTCCTCCACATCTTCCAGAGCCGACTCTTAGGGTCCCTCGCTATCGGAGTCCATTGGCAGCTCCAACGGCTCCTGCTGGGCCACAACAGATGGGTAACATAAAATTTTCCCTGAATATCAAACAAATTAAGAACAAATTAAGATTAGATGACGACTGGAAGATCCATTTTAATAATGAAAAAACATCTATAACTGAAAACTACAGGTCAATGCCTTGCTTATTTATCAGGTTAAATGCTTTTCACAACAATCAACAATTTCGGTGCATGGAAAAAAGTTATTTTATTCAACTGAGGAAAAAAGGAAACTGAAAACATTAATTTGAGCCAAAGATCAATTATTTGTTGATAAAGCAATCCTTAAAAAAATCCAAACAAAGAAAAGTAATTATCAAGGGCTTGGATTGGTCAAAAGAAAATATTTGGCTCCCTTCTGCATGGCTAAATCCTGAAAAGGGTGGACATTTTCGGTACCCATCAACATATCTAAAGTTTTGTGGAAGTCTTGCAAAAGCCTGAAAGACAAAAGTTAATGCTTAATGGTGATAAATTAGGTGAACTCCAAATAAAAAGGAGAATCTTTCAAGGTGATTCATTATCACCTTTATTATTCAATCTGGCAATTTTCCCATTGACATAATGCTAAATAAGACAGAATATGGTTACCAAGCAAAGAAAGAAAAAGATCACCTGTCTTTTTCTCATGGATAATCTAAAATTATATGCCAAATCAAAAGCTGATCTGGAATCATTACTATATACTGTACTGTTCAGCTATGTAGCAATGATATTTCAATGCAATGTGGGCTTGATAAATGCATCATCATTGAAGTAAAGACAAGAAAAACCATTAACTCATGAATGAAGCTATTATCAAAGGTCTAGGGTCTAAACAAGTTTATAAATATTTGGGAACCTTGGAAACACAACGATCAATGATTAAGGAAAATCCTAAAATCTACCCTAAAGAGTGGCCAGTTAATCAGTATCATCAATTCATGACCAATATCAATGATGCAATATATATATACACACACACATTTACATAATACATGCATATGTATTATAAGAGAGAGAGAAAGAGAGAGAGAGAGAGAGAGGGAGGGAGGGAGGGAGGGAGGGAGGGAGGGAGAGAGAACATATTATACAAGACATTGTATTGAAAAGGACCATATTTGACTGATGTAGACATTTCAATAGTTAGTAATGTTGAAGATAAATAAATGAAAAATATTACAAAATAGTTTGGAGGAAGTTGACTCTCATACTAATTGTTTTAGGGACAGTAGATGTAATACTGCAAAGAAAAATGTACTACCTAAATGTTGAACTTTTAGTCTAATTGCAAAGAATTGTTTGGCACTTTACAATCAATTAGACATTATTTCCAAATCTTTGGCTAGGGCTAAAATCTTGAAGAAAATCAGCCAACATCAGCCGTGGCGCATTAGTGGAATTAGAATTATTCTTATTTAGATATGAATTCAGTCTCCAGAAAGTTTTTGGGAGTGTGAACTTGACATCAAATATGAAATGCTGCACAGCCTTAATCATAATAGCAGTTACAGTAATCTAGAGATGGATTAAAATGAAGTATAAATATTTCCTAAACTAATATTGATTAAAAAATGTATTTATTTCTGGTCAATTATTGGAGTGGGGGGAGGCTTTCTCTGAAGGAAATTAGTTTTTCTTTCCCATTAAATTCTGTCTAAATAGCCAAAGAAAACAGAAAACAAAAACTCAACAACCCTTTGTCATTACTTTGCAAATTATTTTTTAACATGAAGCAGTTCATCATCAGCAGATACTGTCAGTGCTTGATGTTTGAGTCATTATACACATGTGACTTAATTTTTAATGATGCAGAACTTATACTTTGTACACAACTCATCTTGCTTGCACTTGAGAAACTAAGATCTGGCTGTGGCCAAACTATAAATGGAAGATGACCAACCTATATTCCCAGCAGAGGTGGTATTCAGCCAGTTCGGACCAGTTCTGGCATTCTGGCAGCAGAAATTTTGAGTAGTTCAGAGAACCGGCAAATACCACCTCTGGCTGGCCCCGCCCTCCTGCCCCCGCCTTTCCCTGTCCTATATTTCCTTGGTTTATAGCTCAGCTGATTCACATGGCAGAGCAGATTGCTACGCCTCAGATGAGCTAAAAAACAGCTCAGCTCACCAATGCTGACACCGAGGGCAGTCTTTGAGTGTCGTGGTCATAGAACCAGTAGGAAAAGATTTGGAATCCCACCACTGATTCCCAGGACTTCTCCTTTCTGTAAACATTAGTCCTGGGACCAACAATCTGATCCCATGAATGAAAAGTGAGGCCAGTGAACAAGCAGAAAGCTTCATATTGGACTTAAGATACTTCACCTGGCTCTCCAGATATTCCTGAACTAAAGCTTTCCACCTACGTATGTCACCACCAACTGTACTAGACTATATTGCTTGGAGTGCTATTTCACTTGACAGATGGGTGAATTGATCAAGCTCCTGCTTCTACTAAGGTCCATTTCTATCATGGGAAGGATAACCTTACGCTGAGTACCACTATATTTGGAGCAACTTGAAAGATGGATAAGAATTGCCAACAATGTTTAGAATTTGGTAGCATCTGTAATATTTGGTATTTTAGGCTCCCCTTCTCACTGTCAAAACCAGCCTAGAAAAGTGCACTACCAAAATTAAACCATTGTGTCACAGCCTTTTGGTGTTACAATGTTGGGAATTCAGAGAGGAACATATAGGCTGATTAACACTGATTTTTTTTGGGGGGGGAGGTTTCTCCCCCAAATCATCACCAATGTATGTCAGCACATTTATGAAACCAGAACTTTCTAAATTTAAATAAAGATGTAACGGTAGTTATTGGAAAGGGAAACTTATCCTTTCAAAGACAAATTTTGTGAATTATTATTTAGGGCTTTCAGACATGAGTTTGCCGCCTCGGTGTAAATCTCTTATCATCTGAAAAGAAGAATGTATCTGGTGGACAGGATTTTTCCACTGACAAAAGGATAGTTTTTAAGAGAGTAGAAAAGTCCAAAGTTTTCAAGAAATAACTCAAGGAAGAGCTTGTAAACTACAGTTCTTCTAAAGAGGTTTGGACAGTTTTCTTGACCATTTTCCAAGAGGCCTGATATTTCCATTCAGCTATCCCGAGAAACAGACTTCTCTGTTTCAAAGATTCTGAAAATTTATTTATTTATTTATTTATTAGACTTATATACCGCTTCATAGGGCTTTCAGCCCTCTCTAAGCGATTTACAAATTTTTTAGCAAATTGAGTCAGCAACTTGCCCCCACAGTCTGGGTCCTCATTTCACCCACCTCGGAAGGATGGAAGGCTGAGTCGACCTTGAGCCGGTGAGATTTGAACCGCTGAACTGCAGATCACAGTCAGCGGAAGTGGCCTGCAGTACTGCACCCTACCCACTGCGCCACCTCAGCTCTCTATGAACTTTGGGTCATCTTCCCTGACCCAAATATTACAACAGAGCTTGTGAAGGAAGAACTCAACTTTTTAAAGTTTTATTCATAGAGGTATATCTAAAGTACAAAACCAATTTTTAATAAAACTACTAGCCCCTCACATCCTGGACATAGATTGTTTCAATGTCTACCCTCAAAACAATGCTATAGGAGCACACCAGAACAACTAGACACAAGGACAGTTTTTTCCCAAATGCCATCACTCTGCTAAACACCCAATCCCCACAAAACTGTCATATTACCTACTAAGACTGTGCTACTATTCTTCTTCTCTTCCTTACTAGTACCTATCTCTTCCCACTCCTGACTATAACCATGTTGCTTGTATCTTAAATTTTATATTGTTTTATTTGTTTCCTAGTATACTTTGATTGCTTATTAGTAACCTGTGACTTTCACTAAGTGTTGTATCTTATGATTCTTGATGAATGTATTCCATTTTATTTTTCTTTATGTATACTGAGAGCATATGCACCAAAGACAAATTCCTTGTGTGTCCAATCATACTTGGCTAATAAAGAATTCTATTCTATTCTTATTCTATTTTACTCTATAGTACAAGACCAATTTTTGATAAAGTACTAGCTTCAGATTTCCTGAAGTCCATCATCTTGATCAACAACAAATTAATCACAATCTAGCTGTAGTCTTAGAAGTTAGTCAATACTAGTTGATAATAGTATGTAGGTGTGTTTGGTTATGTATATGTATCAACTATTCCTAGCACGAACCAGCTAAAACATTGATCTTTTTACTGATAAGATATGATTATAGATATTGGACACTGACCAAAAGCAAAAGAAAAAAGACATCTGGACTTTGAGATGTTCAACCAGAACCCTATGAATGTCTAGGACCTTCAATCAATCCTGAATCAAGTAAGCTTGGCTGGTTCCATGAGACAATGACAAGTAAACAAAAACTCACTATTTCAGATATGTGAAGTCAGTGGATCATGCACTAAAAAAGGGATAAATTTGGCGAAGCTGAGAGAAGTAGAAAAAGGAAAAGGATAAAGGATAAATTGGATGGGCAATGTAAGAGTAATATTGGAGAAAGCATTTGTAAGAGCAGAAACCAGTTGTTTTATCAAACAACAACTTCTGTTTTCAAGAGTGAAAAACCCAAAGCAAAATCTCCATAAAGGCACAAGCGGGAAAAAGGATTATCAAAATGAAATTTAGACTAGTTTAAGAGGAATATCTAATAAGTATTGACAGAGGGAAATCACGTATTAAGGTAGCTACATCCTAGTAAGAATTCTTGCATAGGTATATCAGCTGTTTGGGAAGCTTTTGCTGCGTTCAAATTGGGCAATCTGACAAATAGGATTGGGAAATTACTGGAATATCTTTAGAGGAACCAGAAGTTATTTCTGAAAACAAAAAGGAAATTACTTGTATCTGGATCATGTAGTTAGTCCTCAATTTACAACCACAATTGAACCCCAAATTTATGTTGCTGAGACATTTGTTAAGTGAATTTTGCCCCATTTTGCAATCTATCCTGCCACAGTTGTTAAGTGAATCACTGCAGTTGTTAAGTTAGTGACTCACTTGTTAAATGAATCTCGCTTCCCCATTGACTTTGCTTGTCAGAAAGTCACAATAGGGGATCATGTGATCCCAGGACACTGCAACCAAATATGAGCCAATTCCCAAGCACCTGAATTTTGATCAGGTGACCTTGGGGATGCTGCAACTATCGTAAGTGTGAAAAACAGTCGTAAGTCACTTTTTTAGGTGCTGCTACAGCCAGAGCAAGAACACTTAAGACTTATATGCCACTTCATAGTGCTTTACAACCCGCTCTAAGTGGTTTACAGAGTCAGCCTATTGCCCCCCAACAATCTGGGTCCTCATTTTACTAACCTCAGAAAGATGGAAGGCTGAGTCAACCTTGAGCTGGTCAGAATCGAACCGCTGGCAATGAGCTGTTTTAGTCTGTAATACGGCATTCTAACCACTGTGCTACCATTGTAACTTTGAACAGTTACTAAATAAACTGTTGTAAATCAAGGACCACCTGTACTTCTTTCTTCTCCATATGACATTTCAGGGAGGCCTTGATAAGACTGTTTGGATCAGTAAAACACCAGCTCCATTTTACTCTTTCTCTTATTATTCACTATTATAGATTGATGGGATAACCCTTTTTTTCCAAAGAATAATTTCTGACCATCTACATTTATATAGACTTCTAATATATGAAAGGTTTCTATATATCTTCCCATAATTTATGTAGCAATTAATTTAAATTGTATCTTAATAGTATTTAGATGCTAATTTTTTTGCTTTCCTTCTTTGACCAGACCTTTCTAAATATATGTCCTTACCAGTGGTGGGATTCAAAAAAATTTGCTACTGGTTCTGTGAGCGTGGCTTGATGGGCATGGCAGGGAAAGGATACTGTAAAATCTCCATTCCCTCCCAATTAGCTGGGACTCGGGAGGCAGAGAATAGATGGGGGCGGGGGCAGTCAGAGGTGGTATTTACTGGTTATCCGAACTACTCAAAATTTCCACTACTGGTTCTCCAGAACTGGTCAGAACCTGCTGAATACCATCTCTTGTCCTTACTGTAGGTTTCATTTTTAATCCACTTGTGACTATGCATCATTTTCAGTGCTATTTCCTCTTTTCAGATTTGATTTTGTGGGAAATCAAAGAAGTTGGAAAAAGCTTTTGAAGATGGAGGGGAAAAAATCTACAATCTCTTCCGTCTTTTAATTGTCGTTTGTCCCAGGTCTTGTATGGGAACCCTTGGCAACATTAGCTTTTCTACTTTTATTTCAATCCCAATAATAAAATGTTTACTTTATGAAAGCTTCTGATATATAACATTTAATATTCGGCTGAAGCTTATGAGGCAATGCATTATTTCTCTGAAGGCCCCTGACAGCCAAAGAAAAACAGCAATTCTTTTGTGACAACAACCAGACTGCTATCAATTTTGGTCCCTTCGGCATTTATATTAAGCAACTGAAGCAATATTAGGTCACTGACCCTATATCTTTCCTTGCCTTTATTGAGTTGCCTTTACTGGGTCTTTCCAATCCTTTAGATGAATCTATCAACAGAAATGAAAAGGAAAGTCATCCTCTTTTTTTCCTTGAGTGCCCTTATAAAAAAAGCTTGTATCTAAGTAAAGAAAACCCATGGATTTAGCAGACACCGCTTTATAGCTAGAAGCCATGAAACTGTCACATTCCAATTGGTCTATATATACTTAATAAATACATGTCAGTATATCTAGCAGCTCCTTTAAAAGCAAAACATGGACCTATATTTTGCTCTAAAATGATACACCCCACCAAGAATAAAGGAGAATAAATGACAGCTGCCACACATTCTAGATAAGGCTATGCGGAGGTCTACCCAGAATGATACAGAATGCATTTCTCTGGTGGGTCAGGGCAGGCAGAATCATAACAAAGTACAGGTAGTCCTCAACTTATAAACATTCATTTAACGGCCATTCGAAGTTACAAAAGTACTGTAAAAAGTGACATCCAGGGGTGGGATTCAAAAATTTTAGCAATCAGTTCTGTGCCCTATTGCTGGGTGAGCATGGCCATAGTGGGCATGGCCTACTCGGCCTCCTGCACCATGGCGGGGAGATTTTTACCATCCCCAGGCTCTGGAGGCTTTACTTGAGCCTCCAGGAGGGCGAAAATGGCCTTCCCCCGGGCTCTGGAGGCCCCCAAAAACGGATCTATTTCCAGACTTCCAGAACTTCTGGGAGGCTCATTTTTTGCCCTCCCAGAGCCTTCACATGGGCTCTGCACTTACCTGGCATCCAAAACAGGCTGCGTAGAGACTCCTGGAAGGGGCAGGTGGCAGGGCCAGCCAGTCATTGCAACTATCAGTCAGCCAGGTTGCTAACTTACTATATTTTTCGGATTATAAGATGCACTGGAGTATAAGACACACCAAGATTTTGAAGTTTTCGCACTCTGCAGACCTCCCAAAAATGGCCCATTTTTCGCAAAAACTGGCCTGTGTTTTTTTTTTCAAAATAAGATCATGAATAGCCTTTAGGAGGCCTGTAGAGTGCTCCGGGGGGGGGGGGGAATGAACAAAACACGGGCCTGTTTTTTGTCAAAAAAAGGGCATGCATAGCATTTAGGAGGCTTATAATGTGCTCCTGGGGGCTGGGGGGGGGGCAAAATTGAGCAAAAAACAGCCCTTTTTTCCGCTCATTTCTCCCCTTCCCAGCCCCCAGGAGCACAGCAGGCTCTGCACAGCCATTTTGGTGAAGGGGGTGGGGTTTTGAGAGGCAAAAAATGCTGTATTCAGTGTATAAGATGCACCCAGATTTTCAGCCTCTTTTTTGAGGGAAAAAGGTGTGTCTTATGCTCCAAAAAATAAGGTAACAGCTGCTATGATTCATTTAACTGTGCCAAGAAAGGTCATAAAATGGGACAAAATTCACTGAATGACTATCTTATTTAGCAATGGAAATTTTGGACTCAATTTTGGTAATAAGTCGAGGACGACCTATAATGCAACAGGCAGTGCGCTGATTGTTTCAATGTACTATTCAATGTGCTGATTTGCTTTGTTTGCTATACTTTCCATATGGTAAACATAAGATTTGTTTTCTCGCCATGTACATGTGTACATCTGAACTAGATTGTATTGTTTCTCTGTGTTATATAATATATGTGGTTATATATGCATAATTTTGCATTTCTTTATTTTTTCATGTTTTATGTAGTGTGTATTGGAGGTGATGACCCTTTGAGAGCTGTATGCAATGAAATTTCATTTTAATGTATGCCAACAAGTGTATGTTCAAAGTGACATTAAAGTTACTCTAAGCCATGGTGGTGCAATGGGTAGAGTGCAGTACTGCAGGCTACTTCTGCTGACTGACAGCTCCCTGCAATTTGGCAGTTCAAATTTCACCAGGCTCAAGGTTGACTCGGCCTTCCATCATTCCAAAGTGGGTAAAATGAGGACCCAGATTGTTGGGGCAATAGGCTGACTCTAAATCACTTGGAGAGGTCTGTAAAGCACTGTAAAGTCTGCTGTTGCTATTGCTAAGTCTAAGTCTAAGATTCTCACCTATAAAACCCCATGTAGCGCTTCAGTATCTTCAAGATTGAGATACATAGACTTGAGCTATCAAGCATACACTTTCTGTCTAATATTGGTAAGAGTGCCCCCCTCCCCCCCCATAAGATTCAAGGAAAGGGAACCAGAAAGCAACATTTCTTATTAATTATCTTGCACTTTGGGCGCTCATCCCATTTTATTTCTATAATACCAAGACTGCGAGGAGGTTGCATTGACCAACAGTGACTGCCCCAAAGAAACTCAATCTATTTCCATCAGGCTTAGACTTATCTCAGGCCAGGATCAACCACTATATCCCATGCTCACCATATGGCACCTTGATTTCTGATGCACCCTTTCAAAATCTGAAAAGTGATTGGAACTGATGAGTGGGAAGGAGGGGGGGTGTCTCCAAACTTTATGATAATGACTTTTGGTGCTAAGCAGGCTGCTTTCTGATTATTTCCAAAGGCAATGAACAGGTTCAAAGTCTTACATTACTGAACTTTAATTAAGAATGCAGCTTGCATATACTTTAAATGTTAATCACTGTTCAGGCAGCTAGGGAATTTTGATGGGTCACAACCTGCCTGTGATAGGAAGAGTTTGTATCTTTCATCTCGTACTTTGTGACCACAGCGAAACAGAATAGTATGTGCAATGGATTCTATCAGGAAGGAAAGAAGGAAGGAAGGAAGGAAGGGTTAAGATAAGAGATTTTTAGATCATAAGTATTAGTTTTTAATAGAAAATCAACTTCCAAAAACAAGGTTGTAGATCAAAGCTGAGCATATTCATATTCAACACCAGGCAGGGCTGAGATTCAGCTGTTCGGACCACTTCGGGCCAACAGGATGCTAATTTTACATCTGGTTCACTGAACCAGAGGCTGGCCCCTCCCAGGAGTCTCCACGCCATTTTGGATGCCAGGTAAGTGCAGGGCCCGCACAGAGGCTCTGGGAGGACAAAAAAATGGGCTTCCCGGAAGTTCCAGAAGTCTGGAAATGGGCCCATTTACGGCCTCCAAAAGGCTCTGGAGCCCGGGGGAGAATGTTCTCACCCTCCTGGAGGCTCGAGGAACGCCTCTGGAGCCTGGGCAGGGTGAAAAATGGGACTCCTGGAAGTTCTGGAAGTCCAGAAATGATCCGATTTCCGGCCTCCGAAGAACCTCCGCAGCCCAGAGGCGGCCGTTTTTGCCCTCCGGGAGGCTCAAAAAAAGCCTCAGGAGCCTGAGGAGGGCAAAAACACCCCCACCACCATGATGCAGGAGGCTAAATAAGCCACGCCCACCTAGCAACTGGACAGAGAACTAAAATTTTTGAATCAATTGCTGTTTCCAAATATAATATCTATGTTTCTCATGATCTACTGGAAGCACCATAAAGAAAATAAAGAAACCTATATTTGATTATAACAAACATATAATAGGTTGTTCCAATAGTGATTTAGTATTGGGGCTTGGCTATGATCAGAAGGAAGAATAAAATGTAAGATCTAAGAAGTCATGTGAAATTTGTTATTTTTCTGACAGTAAAATATTAAAATGAAATTATACTGATGGACAAATAATATTTTTTTTGTTTTCACAGAAGCAGAAGTTCAGATAAGTGAAAAAAGTTAGGAGTGAAAAATATGTATTAAGCTATATGCACAACACACATCCACCTTTTATAATTACCTCTGCCATATGCTAAATAAATGAAATCCTTCAAAAACATCAAGGCAGTTGAGAGAATGAAAGAATTTCCAAAAACTTTCACAGCTAAGCATTAACTTGCCTTTAGATACTCAATGAATCACATATGGAAATGAACTGACTTTTTTATTTTAAAAAAATTAAACCCCATACCTAGGGACCAAAGTACAAGTAGTCCTCAACCTTCGACCACGATTGAGCCCAAAATTTCTGTTGCTAAGTGAGACATTTGTTAAGTGAATTTTGCCTTTCTGACTTTTCTTGATACAGTTGTTAAGTGAATCACTGCAGCTCTTAAGTTTATCATAATGGTTATTAAATTAATCTGGCCTCCCCATTGACTTTGTTTGTCAGAAGGTCACAAAAGGTGATCACATGACCAAGAGACGCTGCAACCGTCATAAACACAGGTCAGTTGCCAAGCACCCAAATTTTGATCATGTGATGCTGCAATAGGCATCAGTGGCCATAAGTCACTTTTGTCCATGCCATTGTAACTTCGACTGGTAACTAAATGAGCTATTGTAAGACGAGGACTACTTGTAATCCTTCAGTGTTTCAAAATATGTCAATATTAATTATGCCGAGAGAGATAGGAAGAATAAGGCCCCAAAAGATAGGGGTTTCTCTGTGAGTTTGTGTTTCAGTTTTCATATAAGGAATGTTCATCTTCACCCATTCCACCCTAACAGAGGACGCTAATAATTTTTTTCAGTGGGCATTATAATTAAAGCCTGACCAAAAAAAATGGTGGGGCTGACAAAAATTAATTTACTCATTAATTGGCTATTAAGTGCTAATTAACTAAAAATTAACAACAATTAGAAGTGAACAATGCCTAATCCAAGAGCCTAGGGTTTCCCCTGGGGCTGGAATACTGAAGAATAAATACTTACTGAAATACTTACTGAATACTTACTGAGGCTGGAATACTTACTGAAAAAGCCCTATTCGACATCTTCCATTGCCAATAGATTTCTTCAAAGTGTGAACTATTTGATGTGTTTGAATTTGAGATGGCTTGTTAACGATATTGTCAAACCGTGGATTTCATAGTCAAGAGGATGAATCTGATGGTTTTTTTTAATGACTGGAATAGGTTTTCTAAGGGATCCTAACATGGATTTCCACAAAGTAGGGCAAAAATAGCCAGGGGTGGGCTGCTGGGGGTTTGCAGGGGTTCAGGAGAACTTCTAGCTAAGATTCTGTGTAGTTCGGAGAACCCCCAAATCCCACTCCTGGCTGGCCCCACCCACCCTGCCCCTCCCCTCCCAGGAGTCCCCATATGGCCCGTTTTAGATGCAGGTAAGTGTAGGTAGGGCGCACATGGAGGCTCAGGGAGAGCAAAAAACAAGCCTACTGGAAGTTCGGAAAGGCTGGGAACGGGCCCATTTCTGGCCTCCAGAGGGCCTTCGGAGCTGGGGGGGGGCATTTTTGTGGTGCAGGAGGCTGACTAGGCCATGCCCACCCTGGCCACGCCCACCAGCAACCGGGTAGAGATCCACTTGCTAAAATTTGTGAAGCCGACCCCTGAAAATAGCAATAGCAGGAGCACTTACATACTGCTCCTCAGTGCTTTACAGCTGTCTATAAGCCATCTACAGAGTCAGCATATTGCCCCCAACCATCTGGGTCCTCATTTTACCCACCTTGGAAGGATGGAAGGCTGAGTCAACTTTGAGCCGGTAGGATCAAAATGCTGAACTGCTGGCAGCTAGCAGTCAGCAGAAGTAGCCTGCAATACTGCATTTTAACCACTGTGCCACCTCAGCTCATGAGGATGGTTTCAAAGTTCATTTGTTTTTTGGGCGCTTCAATCACATTGTTGCACTTACCATCTTGACTTTTTTAATTTGTGGACAAGCCTGTGAATATGTGAAAAAAAATCATATGGCTTAAACAAAGAGTGAGCTATCCACCCCGATTCTTAAACTTGTACCTCTGAAATCACATCTCTGCAGATATTTTGCAGTAGCGATAGTTTCAGTCCACTTAATTATAAGGTGATACTTTGCAGCAAAGGATTTCCATGGTTCTTACCGCAGCCTACCCTGCTTGAAGATCATATTGAAGGACAAACACTCAAAGAAATACAGTTACACTAAAATCTTGAAGATAGGCACAATTTTCTTAGAGTGGCTAATCATGCTTTAAAAAATTACTGTACCTGGTGACTTAATCACATGAATCATAGCAAAATGTTAAAGAAGAAGTTCAATTGCACCAAATTATATGGGGGGGCTCCTTCAAAACCGATTAGATCCCATTAAAAGGAGAAGCTATTTTTTTTCAAAGTATCTCCATTTTTCAGGAAACATCAAGCCACTACAGGTTAAATCAAAAATGAAAGCAGAAATCCCATCTCTGATCCTGCCTAAAATTATTTCAAGGGTCCTGCACTATTTTGTTATGGTTATTATATTATAAGCTCATACAAAGTGTAAATGGATTCAGATCTCAGAGCCTTCTCAACTAGTATTGTTGACATTAATTGTCAACATTTGTCCAGGATTAGTAGCAAGAGTTTTACCTGGACATGACAAAAGTTGAACCTTGGGCCCTCTCTCTATACAGGTAGTCCTCGACTTGCGACCTCAATTGAGCTCCAAATTTCTGTTGCTAAGCAAGACCATTGTTAAGTGAGATTTGCCCCATTTTACGACCTTTCTTGCCTCAGTTGTTAAGTGAATCTGGCTTCCCCCATTGACTTTGCTCGTCAGAAAGTCGTAAAAAATGTTTGTGTGACCTAGGACAGTTCAACTGTCATAAGTACATGCCAGTTGCCAAGCATCCAAATTTTGATCATGTGACTTTGGGGAGGCTGCAATGGTTGTAAGTGAGAAAAATAATGTGAAAAATAGTCATAAGTCACTTAAGTCACATAAGTATCTTAAGGTCCCTTCACTATTTGGCTATGAACCTGTTTCGTTTTAGCCATTCTGGGCACTCTTGACTAGAGGTATTATCTTAGAAACACATAGGAAGCTGCTGTAAAGAAATTCAGACCATTGAGTGATCTCTATTGATAAAGTCGATATTTATATGACCTGGACGGCTGAGAATCCCTACAGACATTTACTGTCAGCATTTCTCTAGCTTTAGAATCAAGAGTTTTATCAGTCTTCCCTGGATTGACAAGACTTGAACCTGGCACCAGCTCTCTAAATCTATCTGTAATCCCAGTCATTCTTTCTCTCTACCTAGCCCTCCCTAGGTTCTGCTGTCATATTCCAAAGATTGGTTAGAAACCATGAAAATGCTTTCTTCCTGATGATGCATTAAATTTACCAAACAAAAGCTTTATAAAAGTCATGTTTACAGAGATTGCTAAACTCAGAGCATTAGCATCTATTTATCTACACTACAAGAGTGAAATATGACTTTGACTTTAATGTAGCAAAGAAAGCTATTTCCAGATTTATTTATATATATATATATTTCAAGTTTAGGAAATTTCATGCTATAGTTCATAGGTTTTTTACAAGCATGGACTTTGCCTTTCATCAGAACAGAGCAGAAAAAACATTTACCAAGTCAGGGATAGATGGCTTATTAAAAGAAAAAAGGTTCAGAAAACAACGTTAGATTTCAAGAGGGCTAGTTTTAAATTTTATAGATCTAAATAGCCAAGCCCAGCTGACCTTAAAAATGGTCAGTGATGTGATATTCTATATATTTTTCCTTCCAGCAAGTGATTGGATTCACTCAGACTCTATGATTTTACAGTCTTCTGCTACCCAGTCCCTTCCAGGTGTTATCTTCTTTCAGTGAAAAATGGAGACAATTTCCATTCCAAGAGGTTTAAATGACTTAGATGAGGGAATAGAAGAGGAACTTACCAAATATGTAGATGATACTAAGCTGGCAAGAATAGCTGACATCCTAGAACAGTGATGGCTAATCTTTTTGTTGTTGGGTGCCAAAAATGTGAGCGTGCGTGCGGGATAGTGCATGTGCGTGCCGGCACCCATAATGCAAAGTGTGCCCTCACATGAGCATGCATGCACAACCCCCACCCACACTCCCCCCTAACGCATGCCCCACTGCTCACTTCCAAGATGAACTTTGAAAGCCTCTGGAGACTGGGGAGGGCGAAAACTAGGCCCAACAGGCCAACAGGAAGTTTGGAAACTGGTGCTGGAGCTGACGACTCACGTGCCGACAGATATGGTTCCATGTGCCACCTGTGGCACACATGCCATAGGTTTCCCATCAGGGCCCTAGAAGATAGGCTCAAGATCCAGAAGGGACACTGGGCCCTATTTAACAAAATGAAATTCAATGTAGAGAAAATTAAAGTCCTACACTTAGGTAACAAAAACCAAAAGTACACATATAAACTGGGTGAAACCAGGCTTAGTAGCAGTGACTGGGAGAGGGATCTTGGAGTCTTAGTGGACAACCAGCTAAAGATGAGCCAGCCGTGTGCAGCAGCAACCAAAAAAGCCAATGTAATCCTAAATTGCATTAACAGGGAGATACAATCAAGATCAAGTGAGGTACTAATACCACTCTATAAAGCCCTAGTAAGACCACAGTGTCACGTTCTGAGCATGCTCAATAAAGTTGCATTTAAGCGGGAGTTACTCGACAGCTGATTGGCTGGTCGTTTGACAGCTCCAAGTATAAAAAGGGAGCTGTCAAACGAACAGCTGTCGTTCCTGTCTGAAGCCGGTTCCATTCTGTTAGCTTGTTACTGTTAGGGAATAAACGTGTTAGCCTCTTTATTCCCGTCTCCGCCTCAGTTATTACGGCTCAACCCAAGATCCTGGTACACAATACACACCTAGAGTACTGCATCTAGGTTTGGTCACCACACTATAAAAAGATGTTGAGAGTCTAGAAAAAGTGCAGAGAAGAACAACCAAGATGATTAGGGGAATG
This sequence comes from Thamnophis elegans, assembly GCF_009769535.1. Lineage (NCBI taxonomy): Eukaryota > Metazoa > Chordata > Lepidosauria > Squamata > Natricidae > Thamnophis > Thamnophis elegans. Next base: position 64,324,140 of record NC_045543.1, on the reverse strand, counting down.
GAGACTAAAGCATATGAAGAACGGTTACAGGAACTGGGCATGGCTAGTCTAGTGAAGAGAAGGACCAGGGGAGACATGATAGCAGTGTTCCAATATTTGAGGGGCTGCCACAGAGAGGAAGGGGTCAAGCTATTTTCCAAAGCACCTGAAGAGAGACAAGTGAGAGACTGATTAGAAAGATTGGGGCTCACTTTATAAACAGTTCATATATATTGGGTTTGGAATGTGTTCTTTCATTTGTTAGTATCATTTAACCATCTGTGATCTAGTAAGCATGCTCAGTAGCCCTGTGTACAGGTAGTCCTCAACCTATGACCACAATTGAGCCCAAAATTTATGTTGCTAAGTGAGACATTTATTAAGTGAATGTTGTACAACCTTTTTTTGCCACAGTTGTTAAGTGAATCACTGTCATTGTTAAGTTAGTAACATAAGTTGTTAAATGAATCTGGCTTCCCCATTGTCTTTGCTTGTCAGAAGGTCACAAAAGTTGATCATATGACTCCGGGACACTGCAACCATCATAAATGTGAGTCAGTTGTCAAGCATCTGAACACTTGACCACGGGGATGCTGCATTGGTCATAAGTGTGAAAAATGGTAATACGTAGCTTTTTTCAGTGCCATTGTAAACTTTGAACGCTCCCTAAATGAATGGTTGTAAATCAAGGACTACCTGTACTATGTAACTTTTCTTATTATCCCCAAATATTCTTTGCATGATCTGGTTAATGCCCAATTGCATATTTCAGACATGTGTTTGCCACATTATAATGAATTTTCAGGCTACTAAACTTCAGATCTTTGGGCAATTCTCGTCTCTGGCCAGTCTGAGTCATTTCTTATCATAATTTCACATTTGTGCTTGTTACTTCAAAGAACTGGAAACATTAATCAAAGACATTCTTAGTTACTGAAGATAGTTATTCAGAGAGGACTTCCTCTCCTCCTCCTATCGGAAGAGTTAAAGGAGCATTTAAACCTAAATCTGCCAGTTTAGATAGTGGGCTGAGACCATCAAAGACCAGGAGAATCGAGGTATGAGGAACCAATCAGGAGCAGGAAAATTCTTCTTCCAGATGAATGGGACAGCTTCATTTTGTCTATCTTCTGCACTTGTCTCTCGTGGGAGAAAGGAGCATCTCTTCCTGACCAGAAAAGCTGGATTGGAAATCTAGTAGAATTAATGGAAGCTGCTGTGTTTCTCAACCTTGGCGGCTTGAAGAGTGGTGGACCTCAACTCCCAGAATTCCACCCCTCTTCAAGCCACCAAGGTTGAGAAACACTGAAGCTAGATGCAACATTAAAATGTTGACATGAATGTTGAATGTTTTCTGGAAACAAAATAGTGGTGCTTTTGCTAATCTTTTAGATATTTTAAAATTATTATTAATTTGTTATGCTGTGTTTGTAGTGTTTTGAGCTGATGAAACAGTCATCCGAGAAACCTTTTCGAATTATTCAATTCTCCTTTTTGTTTTTGTTTTTGCCATTCATCAAGCACGCCCATTAATTTGGTAACCCCGATATACAGAATGAAAGCCATGGAATTCTTTATTGAATCAGCTTACTCTTTTTGAAAGGATTAACTTCAGCAAATCCTCCTTCCTCATTATGTTAAACGTTCATTGAAGCAAAGTATCCCCCTTGAAGGTTTTCAGACTTATTCAGTATGCAACTATTTTAATGAAATTGAAGCTATTATAGGCTAAAACACATACATATGAACAAAGTCTTAAAGATTAGCAACTGACTTCACAAAAAATATAATAAAGATAGATGCACATGTGAAATGTTGTGAAACTTCTCTATTCTGCTTTTTCAACCCAGAAGCCACCATTTCAACTTTCTAAATTTCAGGCTACTAAACTGACACACACATATGTAGTGCTAGTAGTTCCCTACTCTAGGGATCACTGCTCATCTCTGTTTCAAAGCTGAACAGCCTGATCATGTGGCCGGCATGACTAAATGCCAAAGGTGCATGGAATGCTGTTACCTTCCCACCAAAGGTGGTTCCTATTTTTCTACTTGCATTTTTACACGCTTTCAAAATGCTAGGTTGTCAGAAGCTGGGAAAGTAACGGGAGCTCACTCCATTACTCAAACCTAGAGATTCGAACCACCAAACTGCTGAGCTTTTTGATTGACAAGCTCAGTGTCTTAGCCACTGAGTGACCATGTCCTCTGTGTGTGTGTGTGTGTGTGTGTGTGTGAGAGAGAGAGAGAGAGAGAGGGAGGGAGGGAGGGAGGGAGGGAGGGAGGGAGGGAGGGAGGGAGGGAGAGAGAGAGAGAGAGAGAGAGAGAGAGAGAGAGAGAGAGAGAGAGAGAGAGAGAGAGAGAGAAAATCAAGCCAAACTTAGGGCCATTCATTTCAATTGTTGGTAGGAATCTGCATATCCTTAAATATTGGTTTGTTTTAACTATCTGCAATAACAATACAATTTTTCAAATTGGCTATTTTAAAAAAATTGGGGAAAACATGATAGATTGATAGATGATAGATAGATAGTTTGATTGATGATAGATAGCTAGATAGCTAGATAGCTAGGTAGCTAGGTAGCTAGGTAGCTAGCTAGGTAGGTAGGTAGGTAGGTAGGTAGGTAGGTAGGTAGATAGATAGATAGATAGATAGATAGATAGATAGATAGATAGATAGATAGATAGATAGATAGATAGATAGATAGATAGATGTTTTATCCTTTTTTCACCTAATCACATTATTCAGATAGACAGGCAGGCAGGCAGATAAACAGGCAGGCAGACAGACTTGAGATGGCATAACTTTGCATGGGTGCAAGATATTTTTACGAAATGCTAAAAGGGGGGTGAAATCTATGCCAGAACAACCATTTCAGCCATCTTGCACATTTTAATAGTAAATGCACCCTCTCCTTTTTGTTTTCATCTTTAGGATAATGTTAACATAACCTAGACTTTGCTTTTTCTTGTGTTCATGGCACAATGAATGGACTACTGTGGTGTAGTGGTTAAGGTGCTGGCCCAGAAACGAGGAGTTTGTGAGTTCTAGTCCTGCTTTAGGCATGAAAGTTGGCTGGGTGCCTTGAGCCAGTCAGTCTACTTTGGGCCAGTCACTCTATCGCAGCCCAACCCTTACAAGTTTGTTGTTGTAAATAAAGCAGCAGGAGGAAATTGTGTTAGGTATGTTCATTGCTTTTGATTTATAGTAATTAATAAAGGTGAGATAAAATCCTTTTTAAAAAATCCTTCTAGAAATGATAGGATAAATTTGCTTTCAGAGTCAGAATTCTATAAATCCGTAAATATGACTACTGATATTAATTCAAGAAAATCACTGTAGTGTATTGGTTCAGGTATTAGACTAAAAATGGGACAAAACTGGTGATTTTAGACCAGCCATTTTTTCCTTACCCCAGCTTGTTTCATATTTAGATTGGTTATCAATTCCCATAATAGCCATCTTGAGCTCCTGAAGTAAAGGCACACTATTAAACTCTCTAAAAATACATTAAAATACATCAAAATAGGAAAAAAAATATCTAAAAAGGAAAAAGGGAAAGTTACATTTAACTTACACTGAACCTTTCAGTTGTGATACCTTAGACACATTAGAGATTCCAGATAAATACTCAATTTCTTTCAGAATTTTGGAAAAAGAAAAGTAGACTATTTCACTAAACAATTCCAAATCTGTTTCAATAATCCCTTTAGAAGGGATGGGCAAAAATGCCGCTATGTTTGGTATAAACCATAATCATGGAAGAGTACAATGACAAAGTGTCTGTTGTGGTATCATAATACAAATCCCACTCTTTTCTACTCACACCTGATGTGAGCTGAAGTATTTTAGTCATGTGGTTTGCATCATAATGTCACATCTTATGTTTTGCCTCTTTGTTTTCCCCATTACAAATGACCTATGAATGATATAAACAAATGTGCAAGCTTTTGAGTTTTACATAACACTTCATCAAAAGAACGTTCCCCCAAAAAACAGACAAGGGAGAAAAAATAAAAAATGAAACTATATAGTCTAACAAAAAGGTCTATTACTCAGATTCAATCCCAAGACACTGTTTGTAGATAAATACATTTGTCAGCTGAAGGTTTCACCTAATAATTAAGGCCAAAATAAACGTTGGCTTCCTGCCAGCTTTGGAGACATCAAACTCATTAGATAGTGTTCTCTCTCTCTCTCTCTCTCTCTCTCTCTCTCTCTCTCTCTCTTGCTCTTTCTCACAAGTTGAGCAAAATATGCATAGACATTTCTAGAGTACTTTAAACAAAAACTTTATCGAATGAAAGAAATGTCTCAACAAGGTCGCCAATGAAAAACATATATGTATAGAAACTGCTGTGGCAGGTTCAGGATAACATATTTCAAACGTTAGCCGCTATGAATGATTAAAAAGAAAAAAACCTAAGCTTTCCAGATTTGTTTTTTACACACCAGAAATACCATCGTGGATGTAACACTACCGATTAAATGTTAGAAAGCAAACATCTGCTAAAACAGGGTGATCACAATATGCCGTTTTCCCTCACAATATGCTTCTTCAATTAAAAGAAGCAACCTTCCCTTGGATTATTCTCACATTTCAAAGCTGGAAGGAGATAGTGAAATGAATGCTGCAAGTGTTTCCTACTCAGTCACCATCTTAGTCCCTGCAAGTTTTATGAGTGACCTTGTCAGTGTGGTGAGCTTTGAATCAGCAGGCCACCTGCATTTAAAAGACACAGGCCACTCTTTTGAAAAAAAGTCCATGTTTTGGACAGAGTTTGAAAGAGTGGATAAAGAGGCCATCTATGTCAAAATTGAACAGCCCTCTCTCAACAGAGAGGGAGGAATATGACATCATCTATCTCCAATCTACAACACAGTCCTTTCAACAGTTCCAAGAAGGATCCACACCCATTTGCCCCACTCAGGTGACCCTGAGGACACAGATAAACCTCCAGCTGACCTTAACAACCCGCTAAAAGAATGAAAATGTCCAGCTGTCTGCAGGGAGTATTAATCCTTCCATTCCCCACCATCCAGTCCGAGCTGAAGAAGCTTCTTGGATGAGAAGAGAAATGTCTTCAAAGAAAAACCAGAAAGTCCAGTTGCCTCTTAGAAAAAAAAGCATCTTTGGGACTTAACTCTGAATTAATAAGTACAGATAGTCCTCGTCTTACAATTGAGCCCCAAATTTATGTTGCTAAGGGAGACAGTGGTAAAGTGATATTTTTTGCCACATTTTATAACTTTTCTTGCCACAGTTGTTAAATGAATCATTGCAGTTTTTAAATTAGTAACACTGCCGTTAAGTGAACCTGGCTCCTCCATTGAATTTACTTCTCAGAAGGTCGCAAAAGGTGATCACGTGACCCTGGGACAATGCAACCATCATAAATGTGAACCAATTGCCAAGCATCACATTTTAATCATGTGACCATGGGGATTCTGCAGTGTTGTAAGTGTGAACAACAGTCATAAGTCACTTTTTTCAGTGCCGTTGTAAATGAATGATCTTTAAATGAATTGTCGTAAACCAAGGATTACTTGTATTATCACTGTGGCGTATGAAGAACCAGAGAGTATCAATTCACACTCTAACTGCGCTAAGTTTTATGAGAATAATTTTCAAAGAGATGGCATGATTATTATTTTTTAAAGTTCTCTTGTATAAACTTTCTTTTTGAAAACAGTAATATCCTGGAAGCAGTTCGCTACTATTGACCCAATCTTCTTGCATGTCTTCCTAAATGTAGATTCTTTTTTTCTTCTGAGCATTTCCCTCAAGGTGTCATTACTGTATCATCAGATTAGGTCTTGTTTAAATGTGTTTCTTTTGCCTTGCTACAGGAATCCCCAGAAAATTTACACTCCTCTATGAAATCCAATTGTCAGATTGATTAAACAGAGTTCTACCATTTTGCATATCAGAATCATCCTGTCAATGTGGGGTTTATGGGCATTAAAAATCTATATTCATTACACCTTTCAATTTTTGTAGCTCCTGACCTGGGAATTGCCTGCATTTAATAGTTTAATGCATCTTGCAGCCACTGATGTAGAAAAATTAATGTAAATGAAAATAAATTGGGTATTATGCCCAGTAGGGAAAGCCCCCTAAATGATATCCCTCATCTAATTCATACCTCCAGCCAAAAAACAGCATTCTAATGCAATGCAATTTATTCTGACTACTGTGCAAAATATATCTTCCATTAACTACTTGCTAAAGAAAAAACCAATAGCACCAGCTCCATAAGAGGGGAGATCGATGTCTTCTTGATAGAGTTTAAAATTCTTAGTTAGAATACATAGAAAATACAAATCTTAAGGGTTGGATCATCTGTACCAAAAATTACCAAATCTCATGGTTTTAAGATGCATATATCTATAGGAAACAGCTTTTGGTATGAAGTCCATACCTTCTGCCAATAATAACGCTCTCAAACTTCAATGTTTTTACATATCAATTTTTAGTATTCCAGATCAACCTGGCTTCTAGATGGGAGTTCATTTTTGCTACATATTCTCATACAGTTAATAGCCAGGATTCTTCCTACAGGTGGTCCTCAAGTTATGACCCCAACAGAGCCCCAAATTTACATTGCTAAATGAAATTTTTGTTACGTGAGTTTTGCCCCATTTCATGACTTGCCACAGTTTTTAAATACCACAGTTGTTAAGTGCCACAGTTGTTAAGCGAATCATTGCATTTGTTAAGTTAGTAACATGGATGCTAAGTGAATCTGGATTCCCCATTGACTTTGCTTGTCAGAAGGTCGCAAAAGGGGACCACATCACCCAGGGACATTGCAGCCATCATAAATGTGAATCAGTTGCTTTTATTAGATTAAAAGGAATATACAGTGGTGGGTTCCAGATCCCGTTCCAACCAGTACGGTTGGAATGGGCCCGGCGTCGCGCACATGGATATGCACAGCACGTGCATGTGTTGTAGCTGCAAATGACACTTCCGCAAGCCTCCGCGATGCTCCAGCTGCTTGGCAGAGCGTTGCGCAGGCGCTGTATGCGACATACGCATGGGCGGAAGCGCCGAAAGCTTTAAAACACAATAAGGAGCTCGGGTGGGTGGATGGACACTCCGGAGCACCATACCATACCGGAATGGTATCCGGTGCTCCGGGCAGGCTCTGGTTCCACCACTGGAATAGTAGTATGATTGGCATTGTTATGTAACTAATGAAGAAATAAAGGAAGTATAGTACATTGTTAATTGTAGAAAAAAAGAAAGAAATGCTCTCTATGTCAAAACGTAACTAGAGGATATATATTGTTTATAGTAAAATAGACCAATAGAGAAATATGAAATGATAATTTGGTGCAATTTTTGAAGGGGCAATTGAAGATATTGCTTATATACGGGGGAAAATGAGTATAAAAAATGGAAAATAATAGAAGAAAAAAAATTGGCTGAAAGTGAAAACCAAGTTATGATGTAAAATGGATTATGTCCTAAGTCTCTTTTTTCAGTGCCACTGTAACGGTCACTAAATGAACTGTTCTAAGTCGAGGACTACCTTTATTGTTTTAGGAAATTTAATGCAGTAGTATAGACATAAAATGGTATTGGAGAAGGCTCCTGTGTATTCCTTGGAGAATAAAACTCACCAACAAGCATTTACAGGAGCACATAAAACACCAGTCATGTCACTGGAAGGCAAAATCACAGACTTGCTTCTTTCTTATTTTGGCCATGTCGTGTGGGGGAATTCACTGGAGAAAGCAATTATGCTGGACAGAGTTAATGATAAAAGGAAACCAGGCCATCAAAGAACACAGTGGCTGGACACCATCAAAGCTGGCAGCAGCCAAAGCATAGAAAAAATTCAAAGAAATACTGCAAGATCGGAAGATGTGGAGAGACCTGGCCCATAGAATCACAAAGAATTGGATATGACTGAATGGATAATATCATTATCATCATCATTATCATCAATAGAAAGATAGATATGAATTTCTTACAGTGTTGATCTAGGCTCATCAAGACCTAAGTTTAAAGCTACTGTCACCATGAAGCTGTTATTTCATAGACCTGGGGTCAGCAATCTGTGGCTCTGGAGTCGCATGTGGCTCTTTCATCCCTCTGCTGCGGCACCCTGTTGCCAGTTGGCTCCACAATTGATAGGGCTTTCATTTGGACAGGTGGAGGAAAAAGGACACCATGTTAGGAGACTCTACGGTGGGGGAACTGGATTTCCAGTTGGCAAAGGAAAAAGGACGCCATGCTAGGAGAAGACTCTATGGTGGGGGAACCAGACTTCTGGTCGGCTCCAGAATTGAATGAGTTTCTGGTTTGGACCTTTGTGGCTCTTTGAGTGTTTAAGATTGCCGACCCTTGTCATAGACCAATCTCTATCACTCAACATAGTAGTTTCGAGTTTCAAGTTTAATAAAATTTGTATGCCGCCCACTCCCATTGGAACTCTGGGCAGCTCACAGCAAGACAAAGAACATTTAAAATTTAAGAATAGAAAATACAATTAAAATTCCACATCATCCATACCATCTAAGCGGGGCTGGATATCAATCAACAGCCCCAGGCCTGCCGGAACAGCCAGGTCTTGACGGCTTTACGGAAGGCCGGGAGAGTGGTGAGGGTCCGGATCTCTACGGGTAGATTGTTCCATAGTATACGTCCACATGGTTGCTGTGAAGACAAAATCGAGAAAGTAGAAGCGTGTACCCCATCTTGAGCTCTCTTATGAATGGACCAATTAAAATGCAATAAATCAACAACCAAAAAATGGTTATCCAAAACACGCTGCACCTAAAAGGAACCTTACATTGGGAAGAGAGCCGAGCTAACCTGTCCCATCCCATGGAATAATTGTGGATTGTAATTTCCATAATATCACCTATCATGGTCCAAGCTACAATGAAAAATGTCGGAAGATACAAAGGTGGAAAGAAGGCTAAGAAACTCTAGTTAAAATTGTTTATCTTCAAAATAAGAAGGAAAATGACATTAAAACAACCAGGTAGCATTTAAAAATTCACTACGGCAAACATTCTAAAATGTAAACATTTCTTCATTAGCAATATTGTCGATGGCGTTTCAGTGTATTCTGACCATCCTCTCCTTATCGGCTTCCATTTACTCTCAATTCAATTCCTTTAATTAGCTCTCTTTTTACAGCAGAATTGAAATGCTAGTAAATCTCAACAGCTTTTGAATTGTTGTTTTTTTTTAATTCCCTCACAGCGCTTTGAAGTCCATTTTCTTGCCATTATTCAATGGCATTATGCAATTCTTTCCACCATTATTCTCTTCAAAATTAATACTTATTCATAGTGTGTTCGGCAACACATTTATTCATTAATTATTCACTCTCCACTGTGCAGTGACAGCTAGAATACCTTTTTATTTAGCTTCCATCTCAGACAGGGAAGATCTATGTATAAAAACCTTCAGTGGAGCTTATCACTGTAGATTTCCATCAAACCAGACAATTGTGTGAGGCTTTAATTTAGAGCCAAAATTGGAGGCATATACACTGTCCCCTACCTCAGGTTGTTATTGTTGTTATCATCCTTTTCATATATAATTCAAGGCAGCAAACTCTTCTAAGATTTCTGCCTTCTCTTTTCCCCACAACAAACCTGTGAAGTGGGTTGGGCCGAGAGAGAGAGAGAGTGGTCACCCAGCCAGCTTTCATGTCTAAGCCATGACTAGAACTCATGGTCTCCTGCTTTCTAGGCCAGCACCTTCACCATTACACCAAACTGGTCATACATCCAAGTTCCACATCTTAGACATAGTACAGGTAGTCCTTGACTTATGACTACAACTGAGCCCAAGATTTGCTAAGCAAGACAGTTATTAGGTGAATTTTGCCCCATTTTACAATCTTTCTTGACAAAGTTATTAAGTGAATCATTGCAGTTGTCAAGTCGGTAACATGGTTGTTAAGTGGATCTGGCTTCCCCATTGACATTGCTTGCCAGAAGGGCTCAAAAGGTGATCACATAGCCCCAAAACACTTCAACCGTCGTAAGTAGGAGTTGGTTGCCAAGCATCTGAATTTTAATCACAAGACCATGGGATGCTGCAACAGTTGTTAAAAATGGTCATAAGTCACTTTTTTCAGTGATGTTGTAAGTCGAGGACCATCTGCCCAACAAACTGGCCCTACATCTAAGTTCTACATCTTAGTCATAGTCAGGGGTGGGTTTCTGCTAGCGTTACTACTGGTTCGGTGCGTGTGTATTTGCGCACACGTGTTCGCTTTGTTAGCATGTGCGTGTGTGTGCAGTTGCCTATAAATTGGTCTGCGCATGCATAGAGCATTAAAAATGTCAAAAACAAAACATGCCATAGCGACCAGATAACTGGTTCGGGGGCATGGCGAGCCTGCTGTCCCTACTGGTTCGGCGACCCAGTCGCAATTTTCACTGCCAGTTGGCCCAAACCGTGCGAAGCAACCTACCTCTGGTCATTGTACACCTGAATTCTACATCTGCCTTAGGATTCACTGCTCCTGACCTCCGATTTGGGATGGCGCATCTAAAAAGGAGCTGTCCATGCCTTAAGAAATGTAAATTCAGCTCCCCCAGTAAGCTAAGGGCACATTAGCACTGCCAAATTGCCTTGATATGAATACAAGTAATCCTCACTTACCAACTTCAACTGGCATTGGCAACTCCATTGCTAAGCAACAGTCATAAACGAAAAGTTTCCTATGACTGTGCTGGGCTTACCATGCCAGTTCCGCTGCAATTGTTAAGCAAATGGCCATTGGTTGTTAAATGAAATATCACATGACTACAATATTACAATTTGATGCCGGCATGCCCATTGGCTTTCTTTGTTGGAAACCAACTGTGAACATTGCAAATGGCAATTATGTGACTGCAAGACACTTTTGACTGTCATAAATATGCACTAGTCGGCCAGCACCCAAATCGTGATCTTACGACTTGGAGATGCCATAATGAGTGCATGTTTGAAGAATTTGTCTGAAATGGGATAGGGTTTCTTGCCTGAGTAGGGGGTTAGATTAGAAGACCTCCAAGCTCCCTTCCAACTCTATTATTCTGAATGCTTGTAAACTTACTTTTTCAGTGACATCATAACTTTGAATGATCGCTGAATGAGGCAGCCAATCAGTGAACCTGGAAGGGGATTTTTAAAAAAAATTAAAGATCCCTGGTGCACCATTTTATCATCTTAGTCATTTGCGGGGGCTAACTCAAGGAAACAAAAGCAGTATTGAAAAAAGACAAATTTCCACTAGGTTTCAAACTGCTTACCTTCTTTATGGTAAGCATGTTTTTAACTACAGGTAGTCCTCGACTTACAGCAGTTCATTTACTGACTGATCAAAGTTACAATGGCACTGGGGGGGAGAAATAACTTATGACCATTTTTCACACTTATGACTGTTGCAACATCCCCATTGTCACATGATTCATGATAGATTCAGATGCCTAACAACTGATTCATATTTATGCAGCATCCTGGGGTCATGTGACCATCTTTTGCTACCTTCTGACAAGCAAAATCAATGGGGAAGCCAGATTCACTTAACAACCATGTCATTAATTTAACAACTACAGTGATTCATTTAACAAACGTGGTAAAATGGTACATAACTTACTTAGCAATAGCAATAGCACTTAGATTTATATACCACTTCATAGTGCTTTTACAGCCCTCTGTAAGCAGTTTACAGAGTCAGCACATTGGCCACAACAATCTGGGTCCTCATTTGACCCACCTCAAAAGGATGGAAGGCTGCATCAACCTTGACCCTGGTGAGATTTGAACTACTGAACTGCAGCTAGCAGTCAGCTGAAGTAGCCTGCACCACTGCCCCACCAAATTTCTCACTTAGCAACATAAATTCTGCATTCAATTGTGGTCATAAGTTGAGGACTACCTGTACTAGGCCCCTGCGAAATACCTGTACCAGTAGCTCACGCAGGTATTCCTGAAAAAAAGCTGGGAAGACATGAGGATGTGATTTTCATTTTAAAACAGGTTGTTGTGCCTATATACTTATCGACCCTTTTCATTTGAATGTAAAAATTAAATTTAACTGGGTATACATTTATTTTTATGTATGTGAGTAGACCTGCCCAGTGACACCTGCCCATAAAAAGCGCTTGTCAGTTGCTCTCCTGGAGTAAAAAAAATTGAGGACAGCAACAGGGAGAATTTTAGTGAAGAACCATATAGTCGTTCAGCCCATCTGGACTCAAATCCCTCCCTGCTTGTTACCCGAGCATCTCAGTCCAGGCAGGTTTTGCTTAAGCCAGTTTGAAGCCAGCAACAACCCAGGTCGGGAGCAGCTAAAAGACGCAGTGCAGATCTTTTCTAAGCCTCTGCTTTACTGAAGATCAGCCTTGTGTGCAAGGCTGAGCTAAGCACATGTTCAAGTGAACGCTGGCACAATTCCCTTTAAGGCCTCTGCTCTCGAGGCAAGAAAGGTGGTGTTAGGAACAGATAGGAGGTACAGCCGTGAAGTGTGCCTTCTTTGCCTGCTTTGTTTTCAACCTTCCAGCTATTGGAAGAAATATCCATCTGATTCAGTTCCAAGCCGGGTGAAAGACAGTGGAAACATGGAGGCTGATTGGAAAGATGGTTTAATGATGAAACAGAACCACATTGGGCGGGGGGCGGGTTCTGTTACAGCTGACCACATGGAGTTGAGAGTGAAGGGTATTTGTACCTTCTCTTGGGTTTTGAATTTGAGCTTCCTGTTCCTGTGCAAGAACATATATTCTATTTGCTCTTGTAGGGTTCATACCTGGCTCTGAAGGTTGTCCCAGGTTTGATTGACGTTTGGAGGATGTGGTGCAACTGAGATGATGCAATGAAGGAGCTTGTGTTCTGAAATGGTGTTGGGCAGCTCCTATTATGGCTGCGGGCTAATCCTACCTTTGTTCAGACCTTGCTGCAGGGAATTTGCTTATAAATAGAGCTAGTTATCACTTTATCTCTTAAGTGCTGACATCTGCTGAGGGCTATTAAGAAAGGTGGGCACTATCAAGAGTGAGTCTGCTTCCTGCCTGTAAAATGAAACCTGTTTCCAGGGAAATATAATGTCCTGCCTTTTTAATATTTCTCAAAATATTTAATTCTTCTAGGGAAGGGGTGGGTGCTAACTTTCTACACAGCAATTAATCTGCCAATTTAGTTAGGTGTAGGGCAGGGGTGTCCAAACCTGGCAACTTTAAGACTTGTGGACTTCAGCTCCCAGAATTGCCCAGCCAGCTATCCCAAGTTTGGACACCCCTGTTGTAGGGACTATGGTGCTGGCCTGAAAACAAGGAGACTGTGAATTTTAGTTCTGCCTTGGGCATGAAAGATTTCTGGGTGACTCTGGGCCAGTCAATCTCTTCAGCCCAACTAACTCACAAGGTTGTTGTTGTTGTTGTTGTTGTTGTTGTTGTTGTTGTTGTTGTTGTTGGAAAATGGAAGAGGGAAGAGGGAACAGGATGTACACTGCCTTGGGTTGTAAAAACTAAAGGCATAGAAATCAAATAAATAAATATGGACATTTCAAGCAACCATAAGGTTGAAAGCGGAAGTCTGCCTATCTCTTCATGAATAGATCCTTTTCTGATTCCTACACTGCAAAGTACAGAGGTCTGTGGGGATTTCTGTTGAAAAAACTTCTGGGCTGGCATCCTTGCATTTTAAGGCAGTGTTTTTCAAACTTGGCAGCATTAAAATGAGTGGATTTCAACTCCCAGAATTCCCCAGGCAGCATGCTGTCTGCGGAATTCTGGGAGTTGAAGTCCACTCATCTTAAAATTGCCAATTTTTTTTAAAAAATGATTTAAAGTATTTTTTTAGGATTTTTTTTAGTCATTAATACCATTAATTTTGATGTATGGAGAGTATCTTTGTATCTTGTTTAATGTCTCTATTTGAGCACAGGGCAGCACCGAAGCCAACTTTGGTCAAACTTGAAAAAGCCAAAGTGGAGATCTGATTATTTTGATAGGCGAACCCCAGGAACCCCAAAACTGTAAATATAAAATGGGAACTTGGAAAAAAAAACTTAAGAAAGGCAAGACCAAACCACACAGCTACCGAGAAAACAATAGGCAGCTCTCTATGTCATCCTCAGCAAAAGACATTTCATTTAACTAAGACATCACGTTCAAACTGAAATTTCGTCAACCAATCTGAGAATTTTAGTAAAACAAGCAAAGGTCTACAAATGAAAGTAAAGAATTGAAATAAGAATTGATGAGCCTGCACACAAACAGAAACACACTGAGAGAGAGAGAAAGAGAGAGAGGGAGGGAGGGAGGGAGGGAGAGAGAGAGAGAGAGAGATTACTAAATATGAAATCAAGAAACTTTGCAAGCATAGTTGTTAAATTAAAAGCTTATAATATTTTTGCCCAAAAGAAAGTCTAGTCATGTAACAGGGATGTAATTGACAAAACTGCTCTGGTTCTATATCAGGGGTGCCAAACTCAAGGCCTGATGGCCTTGGGGTGCTTAGATCTGGTCCGCAGGCTTCAGGAGGCCTCTTGGGCTGCCTCCTGCAACCCTCTGCCAGCAAAAATGGAGCTCCAGAGGCCATGTGTCTCCGTTTTTCTGGCAGAGGGCTGCAAGAGGTCCATTTTCGCTGGCAGAGGGCTAGCAAAACAAAATAAAAACAAAACAAAAGGAGAAATGTTTCCCCTTTTGCATTTCAGCGTGCAAGAAGGGACAGAAAAGGAGAAAGGAAAAGTAGAAAGACAAAGAAAAAGGAGGGAAGAGGGGAAGAGAGCAAGGGGGAAAAATAAGGAAAAAGGGGAAGGAAAAAGAAAGTAGGAAAAGGGAAGGAAAAAGAAAGTAGGAAAAGGGAAGGAAAAAGAAAGTAGGAAAAGGGAAGAAAAAAGAAGAAAAGGAAGGAAGGAAGGAAGGAAGGAAGGAAGGAAGAAAGGAAGGAAGGACGGAAGGAAGGAAGGAAGGAAGCAAATTATAATCAGAGTCAGGGAGGGTCTGTGGGAAGTCCTGCCTTAGCACTTGGTCACCACAGGTTCCCCGACGCGAGTGATGTTGAGTTGGCCACACCCTCCATAACCATGCCCACTCTGGCAATACCTACCCCAGTCACGCCCACCCCTGAGGTCACACACAACCAAATGCAGCCCGCAATGAAATCAAGTTTGACACCCCTGTTTTATATGAACAACTACAGGAAAAAATTTCAAAGCTCACCCCCTTTATTTAATTCATGACTTGGTATCCACACAGTCGCCCCCATCCCTCCCTCCTCTTCATATATATCTCTGCCAAACAGAAATTAAAGTTTTCCTTGATCTCTTATGTTGTTAGACTCCTTCATTAACATTCCAGTCCTACAGAGTTTAGTGACCTTCTCCACAGGCATCTTATTCAATATTGAAATTGATTTTCTTCACCTTCTCCTACGAAAACCCAGGGGCATATACTATTCTCAGTCATACCTGTGTAAAACTGAGAGAAGCACCCCTGTTTACCCTGGTAATTAGAACCG
The DNA here is from genome assembly GCF_009769535.1 of Thamnophis elegans. NCBI lineage: Eukaryota > Metazoa > Chordata > Lepidosauria > Squamata > Natricidae > Thamnophis > Thamnophis elegans. The sequence continues at coordinate 64,308,677 of NC_045543.1, read as the reverse complement.
AATATGGCCTTTGGTGCAGCCGGTGATGTGAAAGGTAGACCCCAATGGGACTTTTCTACATACAATAAATAATACCAGCTTGTATTTCAAAAGGGAGTTTCTTCTTTCGTGTTGTTGTTGTTGTTTTGTTTCTCTCTGCACCCCATGCCCTTTTTAAAAAAAAACAATAAAGGTTTCCCCATCCAGCTTATTGCCAAAAGCCCCAGAAAGGAAATAAAATGTAATATGCCGGAAAAGTTTTGTGTTTGTGGTAAACAGCCAAGCTGTATTGGTTCAAAAGCGCTGCAGTAGCAATTCTATAACTATGGGTAACCATTTTCTCGGAATCCAGTTCTTTCGGGCTCTAGGCATTTTGCAGGAACACAAATAAATACAACTGAGGTTAATTTAAAACAAAAAGTGAGCCCAAAGGTGAACTGTTTTGAAAACGGAGGAAAACAACCAGGCAAAACCAAATATCTTTGCAATGACACGTCTAAATTTATTTTAAACATGCATTTGGTTGGAACTGATTGTTTTTCTAGATACATTCATAGCTCTGATTCATTTTTCCTTCATTTCTGGAAAGAAAGAATTCATTGCACCTGTGACAGAATTATTGAATAGACTTCCACAGGGAAGTAGAAGGGAAAGTACCCCCATTCTGTGGGAAATATTCATGGAGGAGCAAATGTGACAGACCATGAGACCCAATAATATTTAATAATTGTAGTTGTAATATAGAATAGTTGTAAGCTATAAGAAAGGTATGAGATGGTTCTCACCCCATCCCTGTCCACCTCGCCCCAAACTTCCTGCCTTCATACAATTGCTAGTTATCGATTATGTAGTACTTTCCTATTACCATCATCCACTCATTCCTCCTTTGTAATAGCAGTTTGTGAGAGAAAAGGGGTTGTCCCAGCCCCTTATGAGCAACCTACTTGCCCATAAACTCAACCTCATCACAACTAGAGTGATGATTATAATGATAACAAGAACAACAATAATAATAAGCAAGGAAAATTAAACTCTATGCCATCATCTACAGCCCTGTCTTTCATAGCTTTGAGGCGTGTGGCCAGAGAACAGCATCCCTCTCTCCTGTTGAGGAGACGAAAACAAAACCATCAATCATAAGAATCAAACATCATGTTTATTCAAAAAAACCAGCCAAGAAACAAAGGAGTAAAACTTTCTTTGGGCTTATGTTAAGAGGAAAGAATTATGATTGGATGGAAAAATACAGTCATTAGCACTGGTGAAAATATAAGCAGTATCTCAAACATCCGCCTTCCTCAGCATGCTATGAAAAGATGGGCCCAGATCCAGAAAGGCAGGATCTGATGTAGTTAGAATAAAAACATCCAAGACTGGAGTTCTGAGCGGGAAATCAAGAGGCAAATTACTTGAGACTTTTATCAGACACTTGCCAAATATCAGACTCCACAAAATAGACAGTCATGCCTGAAGATAAAAATCCAAACACAAATCCTTGCCAAAATCTTTTACTTCACGGCAAAGACCTTAGATCATTTCTTCATTATTTGTTCCTCATTCATCCCACATACCTTCTGTTTTGGGAGCTGAAGGCCACATATCTTCAGTTTTGGGAGTTGAAACACTGTTCTTGGGAGCTAAGAAGTGCTTTGAAAACAGATTGAAGTTTGCAATAGCAATAGCACTTAGACTTATGAAGTTTAATGAAAAGAAGGACTAGGGGAGTCATGATAGCAGTGTTCCAATATCTCAAGGGTTGCCACAAAGAAGAGGGAGTAAAGATATTCTCCAAGGCACCTGAGGGTAGAACAAGAAGCAATGGTCAAAACTGATCAAGGAGAGAAGCAATTTAAAACTGAGGAGAAATTTCCTGACAAAACAATTAATCAGTGGAACAGCTTGCTTCCAGAAGTTGTAAATGCCCCAACACTGGAAGTCTTTAAGAAGATGTTGGATAGCCATTTGTCTGAAATGCTATAGGGTTTCCTGCCTAGACAGGGGGTTGGACCAGAATAGCAATAGCAATAGCAGTTAGACTTATATATCGCTTCAAAGGGCTTTCAGCCCTCTCTAAGCGGTTTACAGAGTCAGCATATTGCCCCCAACAACAATCCGGATCCTCATTTTACCCACCTCGGAAGGATGGAAGGCTGAGTCAACCCTGAGCCAGTGAGATTTGAACAGCCGAACTGCAGAACTGCAGTCAGCTGAAGTAGCCTGCAGTGCTGCATTTAACCACTGCGCCACCTTGGCTCTTCCTCCAAGGTCCCTTCCAACTCTGCTATTGTATTGTATTGTATTGTATTGTATTGTATTGTATTGTATTGTATTGTATTGTATTGTATACCACTTCACAGTGCTTTCCAGCCCTCTCTAAGCAGTTTACCGAGTCAACATATTTTCCCTAACAATCTGGGTCCTCATTTTACTGATCTTGGAAGGATGGAAGGCTGAGTCAACCTTGAGCCTGGTGATCAATAAAGGTAATTCTCCACTTATCACCAATTGCTTGGTGACTATTCAAAGTTCCAACAGACCTACTGTGTGTGTGTGTAACTACAACCTTATTTGATGATCTGATGGTCAAAGAGCCCCTCTCCCCCATAGCCACATGGCCATCTTTGTATGCTCAGTAACTGGACCACATTTATGACTATTTGCAATATCGCTAGGTCATGTGGCTGCATTTTACTGTATTTTTCACTGAAGATATGTGGACTTCAGCTCCCAAAACTGAAGAAAACCAAACAGGTGTCCATTTGGGGGAACTTTTCAGGATTTTATTTCTCCATAGCTTCCAGATTAATCCAGTCTATTTTCAAATGTTTGTCAGTTTCTCTACCCACACCAAATCTGGTCCTTTTCAGTTTTGCGAGACATATGATGCTCATGCACTGAGAGACAAATTGAATCTGTCCCTCTTTACACAACTTTATTTATTTTTTGTTTGTGTGTGTGTATGTGTATGTATGTATGTGTGTATATGTATATGTATATGTATATGTATATGTATATGTATATGTATATGTATATGTATATGTATATGTATATGTATATGTATATGTATATAGTATGCCCAAATATGGGAGGAAGCAGTGAACCTCCTCCCATAATTGGGGCATACCAGGGTTTGTGACTTTAAATATATATAAATATATTTAGTATATATATATTAAATATATTGAGAGAGAGAGAGAGAGAGAGAGAGGGAGAGAGACAGAGCGAGCCCGAGAGACAGAGAGCGACACAACCATTTGTTTTGTGGCTATTCAAAATTACAACATCTCTGAAAAAAGTTACTTATGACAGTTTCCCACACATACAACCATTGCAGCCTTTCCTGGTAATGTGATCAAAATCCATATGCTTGGCAACTGGCTCATAATTATGACGGTTGCAGTCATAAATATGACTGGTGTCATGTGATCACCTTTCGTGACCTTCTGACAAACAAAGTTCATGGGGAAACGAGATTCACAACTGCAATGATTCACTTCATAACGATGGCAAGAAAGGTTATAAAATGAGGCCAAACTCATTTAACAGTCTTGCTTAGCAAGATAAATTTTGGGCTCAATTGTGTTTGTAAGTCAAGGACAGTGGTGGGTTGCAGGCGGTATGCCCTGGTACGGGCTTACCAGATCCTGCCCAGAGCACTGTGTACCGTTCCAGTATGGTGCTCCGGAGGGCCCACCCGCCCGCCTGAGCTCCTTACCATCTTTTGAAGCTGTCTGCACTTCTGCGCACATGCATGGCACGTACAGTGCTTGCATGATGCTCTGCCAAATAGCTGGAGCATCACCGAAGCTTGTGGAAGCGTTGTTTCCAGCTACAACGCATGTGCGTGGAGCACCACACCTGTGCATGTTGGTGATGCCGGGGCCATTCCAACCGTACCAGTTGGAATGTAATCTGGAACCCACCACTGGTCAAGGACTACCTGTAACTCAAGGTGATGAACCAATGGTCGGTTTCTGCCGGTTCGCATCGGATCGGGAGAACCGGATGGTGAAATTTACCGATCCAGTGAGAGGAAGTTCGACTGGTGGACCCGGAAGTAACTTCCAGAACGCCTGCCCCGGCCCTGTCGCTCCTTGCTCACCCCCACCCATCCGGAAGCCGCTCCTTGCTCACCCCCGCCCATCCGGAAGCCGCTCCATCGCTCACTCCCACTGCCCTCCACATTATCCTAGCCCAATTCGGTCAATCCATACCTGGGAGTGGAGGTGGTGAATGGAGAAGCATGGAGAGGTCCAGCTGCACAATCCACCAGACAGCAGTGCAAGCTCAGGAGTTTTCTACTGGATTCCCCTCTGTCTTGCCTCCTCCATTCTCCCAAAGTTCTTTCCCCAGAGTGTGATAGCTTTCTACTGGATTTCCCTCTGTCTTGCCTCCTCCGATCTCCCTAATTTCAGCCCTTAATCCTCCAATTGTCTATTTTTGGGAGATTTTCTCCTCTCTTTCCCCCCTTCATAGGCTTGGGGGTAGTGGTCATGTGTCTGAGTGTGCATGAGTGATGTCAAGTTGGCCATACCTGCCCAGTCACATGGCTGCGAAGCCATGCCCACAAAATAGGCCACACCCACAGAATAGGTTCTAAAAAATTTTGAAACCCACCACTGTGTTGAACATACCTAATACTCAGTCCTCCTATTTTCTCCTCAACAACAATGGGTTGGCATGGACTAAGAGAGGGTAACTGATCCAAAGACACCCATCTAGCTTTCATGCCTATAGTGGGATTAAAACTCACAGTTTCCCGGTTTCTAGCCTGATGCCTAAACTGTCACTCAATTAATTAAAATATGCCAATATTTCACATATTTTATTGGAATCTTGGAAAGAATAACAAAGAACTGTCAATAATAGGGCATTAATCTGACAGCATTGAAGGAAAAAGGGACTTTTGCATCAGCTTTCTCTGCCAATTTAAAGTCATGGCTTCTTCCCGGCATCTCAGATGGCCTGTTTGATTCTTACAAAAGACTTATGATTTATCTGCACATCTGTGGCTGACTTGATATCTATTCATCTTGTGGTTTTAAGAAAGACAAATGAAAGACAAAACTCTCTCTTGTTTTCATTCCTTCAATTAAAAGGCTACATCTGAGATCAAAAGATGCATAATACAAATATATTCAATTTTGCTTTCATTCTTTTTAGCTCTATGGGAGGCTGAGCCTTCTTTCATTTTTTCTTAACATTCTTTTTAATAAAAAAATGTTTCAGTCACAAGTAATGGATTGAGTTTTTTATTGCGACGGATTCATTGTGCCTGCTTTAATTCTTCCTTCCTGACTAGATAAACTATTTCTTTCTTGTTTTTCATATACTCTAAGGAAGGAACAGTTCCAACTGACCTCTACAAATCTTGAACATTGTAATGATTGGTGGGAAAAGTCACAACTCCCTCCTGAACAATGAAGCTCATGGGGCAGACATGGCAAATATCAATTTCTGAGCCTTACATCTCTGCCAGAGACACAATGGAGCAACTCCTGTCTCCTGATGAAATGGGACTATCCTGCACCAAATTCTCTGGAGGAAGCAGAGGAGTGATTTATTTGATTGTTATTTGACAGTAATTATGGAAAACTTTCATTTGAAGAACTCTGGTGATAGGTTGGTCATCTGTCAGTGATGCTTTAAAATAGCGGACCCCAAATGCTTTGACAGCAGGAACCAATTTCATGGAAGACAAATTTTCCACAGACTCGGGTGGGGTTTTTTCCTGCATGCACAGATGAAGATTCTGAGCATATGAAGTTTTGTTCGCTCTCCTGCTGCGTGTGTGGCCCAGTTTTTAACTGGCAATGGACTGGTACCAGTCCATGGCCCAGTGTATGGAACCCATGTTCTAATGCAGGGATGGGGAACTGTGGCCCTTTTTATGACTTGTAAACTTCAACTCTCAGAATTCCCAAGTCAGCCATGCTGGACAATCATTTTCGACAAATGATTGTCCAGTCCTTTTATAAAAGCCTCCCATATTTGAACACTCACAACTTCTGAAGGCAAGTTGTTCCACTGGTTAATTGTTTGTACTGTCAGAAAGTTTATGCTTATTTCTAAGTTTCTTCTCACTTTGTTCAGTTCAGTTTCAATCCATTGTCTTGCCTTCTGGTGCTTTAGAGAAGTGGTCTCGAAACTTGGCAACTTTAAGGCTTGTGGACTTCAACTCCCAGAGCTGGCTGAGGAGAATAGGTTGACCTCTTCTTCTTTGGGACATCCCCTCAAATATTGGAAGACTACTATCTGAACTACTCAAAATTTCCGCTACGGGTTCTCCAGAACCTGCTGAATTTCACCCCTGCTTCAGTCCTATGGCAAAGATATGCAAATGGTTTTCTATGAGAGAGAAACCTACATTTTTTTCATTAATTAGCTTTGTGACAACTGACTACGATCTATTGGTATAGCAGCACAGATACAGATACATTGAATTTACTTTATGGTAGATGTTGTATATGTACACAATAACCTCTCTTTGCACAAAACCTTTCCACGGTACCGTCAAGGCATAAAATCAAGCTGCAGGGATGATTTGGTTCCTTGGACGATGACACAGAGAAAAACACAAGACATGTAGCTGCTGTTAGGAACCGATTGCTAGTTTAAATTATCCTTCTGTGCATGCTTGGTTGGGTCATCAGCCTATTAAGACATTAACAGGGTCTTAGTATTTAGCATTACTAATTTTGTACAGGACCAAAGATATGCCCAGCCATAAAATTGAGATATTTGTAGAATGTTAATTCACATCTAGTGAGCTCTTTTCAAAAAGTATTTTCCGGTACGTGAGACATTTCAACATTTTATCAATCAAAGCAGAATGCCTGTGAAATGCCAGGGTAGTTTCTGCTAATTGAACAGAGTTCTTCTGAATTTTTTCTCCCCATTTTTTCCCTTTAAAATTATTAAAATAGTTAGAGGATAGAACACGGGTCATAATAAGATTACATTTTCTCTCCTGTTATCTTCCATATATCGGAGCCGCATTGTTCTCTCCTCTAGCCAGCTAGAAATCTAATTATATTTTTCAGAACGGTATTGCGTGGGATCCTTGCTTGTGGTGCATGAGCCATGAAAGCTTCTGTAAAGATAAGTTTGTTAACTTCTAAGGTAGTACAAGTTTCTTTCTTTTTGTAGTTTTCTTTGAGGTGCATAACTCATCTCACTTTCATTGCTGATAACAAGTTTCTCGGTGGCCTTGTTCTTTAGCTCTTGTGAAGCAAGAAAGACCATGTGGGAGGCCATGAAGAAGGTACTCCAGACTTCAGTGAAGCCAAGAGATACCACCTACTCCATCAACCAAACCAACAAAAAGGTATTCGTTTTGTCCTTTCTCCATCTGGTTTTCTTAACTGAAGTCTCTGAGTAAAAAAAAATAACTCGTACTTCCTTCCCCCCCCCCTTTTTGAAATGGAAATATTACCCCAGTGACATTCAGATATCAAGTTCCTTCATTCTGATATTTCATTTGGTAGCTGAAATATCATTCAGAGATCTTATCTGTTGAAACAAAAAGAGAGAGAGAGAGAGAGAGAGAGTCTCCTTTCAAATGATAAAGAAAGATGGCATTCTTTCAAAGCAATAATTCAGAATATGTTTCATTTCTGGTCTATTGAAAAACAGAAAGGAGCTAATGTTAGGATGAGAGAAAGATCTGCATTTTCACTTTTTAAAGCAAGTCATAATGTAAGGCTTGTGTCAGGCCTGCAGCCATCTTTTCTTTTGGATCTTTGGCCTGCCACACTTTCTATTATTCTACTATGCATTTTCTATTATGGGGAAATGGGAGGGTGGATTGTACGGAGTTAGATGATATGTAGCCATAACAAAATTCTTTCTAGAAAGCCAAGGTCATCCTTTGTCTTTGCATTCTGCACCTGACCGGAATTGGATGGGTGGAATTGCCAGCATGGCAGTGGAAGATTGGACTATGTGATGGACTTGTGGGTGTGCGGGCAAGAGCTTGAACTTTCAACTAGGTGGGGAAAACCAGGAAGGTTTCAGATTCGGGTTTTCCCAGATGTGCCAACATGGCTCTCTTAATAAATTGGAACTTCAATGAATGCTTTTCCTCAGACTCTGATTTAATTTTGGATGCTATTTGGAACCCTGGCAGCATGTTATTATGGTTGAGTTCACAGTCAGCCAGATGTTCAGACTGCATTTGGCATTTTTGTCCATCTATCAAGTCTTTCCCAAGGACCTGGGATACTATAGGGAGATGTTACTTGAAAGCATTAAAGGTACCATTGCAGGATGTAAACTGGTCCAACCAAAGTTGCCTTTTGCAATTGACTGGTGGTGATATTGTCAATACCAACAGTGTTCAAGTAAACAGTAACAGAGTTGGAAGGTACCTTGGAGGTTATCTAGTCCAACCCCCTGCTCACGCAGGAGACCTGTACTAGGGATTTGAACCGGCACATTACAATTGGTACTATCCCTGCTTTCTTTTGCCATATTAATTGTATTTCTATTTGTAGGTCTTTATATTTTATGACTTTCTCTAGGTTTTTTTTCTATTCTACTGTGTCCAAGTATTGCAATATCCACTATTCATATTTTTTTTTGTCTTTTTTTATCCACAATCGTTAAATCTGTAGCAGATGATTTTCTGTTTGAATTCCAAACAGAATTCAAAAATTCGGCATCAAAAAACGTGGTTTATGCCCATTTTTCACTGTTATGATCTTTGCAGCATCCCCATGATCATGTGATCAGAATTCTAATGTTTGGCAACTGGTTCATATTTATGACCATTGCTGTGTCCCAAGGTCATGTGATCTCTTTTTGCAACATTCTGACAAGCAAAATCAATGGGGAAGCCAGATTGACTTAACAAGCGTGTCATTAACTTATCCACTGCATTAATTTGCTTAACAACAGAGGCAGAAAAGATCGTAAAATGGGACAAAAATCACTTAACAAATGTCTCACTTAACAACAGAAATTTTGGGATCAATTGTGGTTGTAAGTTGAGGACTACCTGTATTTGTTCTTGTGCGGCCAGAATAACTTTCTCTGTCTCCATCTTCCAATTGCCTGCTTTTAGCCATTGCCAGATCTACTTGGCTGCTATTGTATTGTATTGTATTGTGTTGTATTGTTCTGCATTGTATTACATATTTTATTTTATTATTTTATTTTATTTCATTATTTTATTGTTTTATTTCATTATTTTATTTCACTATTTTATTTCATTATTTTATTTTATTATTTTATTTTCCAGCCAAGTAATTGCCTTGTCATGTCTCTTTTCTATTTTTCATTTGATCTTTCTTGTAGTCCAGTTTGGTCTCTTCGGTATTCAGTAAACATTCATGGTGTATTAGTTTCACTGTAGTGGTGGGTTTCAAAAAATTTTAGAACCAATTCTGTAGTTGTGGCCTATTTTGTGGGCGTGGCTTGGCAGTCATGTGACCGGGTGGAAGTGGCCAAGTTGTAAAATGTGGTGAAACTCATTTAACAATGCTCTTCCTTAACAACCAAAATTTTGGACTCAATTGTGATCATAAGTTCTTTCTCTTTCTTTCTTCCTTCTTTCTTTCTTATATATCTCTCCCCCTCTTTCTTTCTTTCTTTCTTTCCTTCCTTCCTTTCTTTTTCTTCCTTCCTTCCATTCTTTCTTTCCTGTGTGTCTCTATCCCTCTTTCTTTCTTTCTTTCCTTCCTTCCTCTTCCTTCCTTCTTTTATTCCTTCTTTCTTTCTTGTCTCTCTCTCCCCCACTTACTTTCTTTCCTTCTTTCTCTTTCTCTTCTGTCTTTCTTTCTCTCTTTGTCTCTCTCTTTTTCTCTCTCTCTCCCTCTTCCTTCCTTTTATTCTCTCTTACTCTTTTTCTTTCTTTCGCTCTCTCTCTCTCTCGTCCTCCCCTCTCATACACACACATACCTTCCTGCTGGTGAAAATTTCTGTTTTGCCAGCTGGGAAGCTGGCAAAGAAGCCTCATTTTCCCTGCCGCCTGCAGCTCTCGGAGGAAGGAGACAGGGAAGGGAGCGTTCCAGTACTGTGCCACCGGACAACAGGTTCCAAAAGGTACGCTAAATTTCACGAACGGGTTCTAGCGTACCAGTGCAAACCGGCTGAAACCCACCCGTTTCACTGCATCTTCTTCACTATCCTTCAGATATTCTTCCAATGTCCATTTTTCTTCAGCTGCATTGTATACTTGCAACATTCCACAGCTACTGATTCTCCTTCGTAAATAGGGTCTGTCAACATCATCACGTGGATGAAGAGCAAGATTCATTGCCATTATTTTTCTGGTCTTCCTATCCAGGGCTTCTACTTCAGCTTGAGTTCAGTCCACTATTCCAGTTATATATCTAATGACTGGAATTACCCAGGTGTTAATCCACTTAGCAATAGCAATAGCAGTTAGACTTATATACCGCTTCATAGGGCTTTCAGCACTCTCTAAGCGGTTTACAGAGTCAGCATATTGCCCCCACAGTCTGGGTCCTCATTTCACCCACCTCGGAAGGATGGAAGGCTGAGTCAATCTTGAGCTGGTGAGATTAGCACCGCTGAACTGCAGATAACAGTCAGCTGAAGTGGCCTGCAGTACTGCACCCTAACCACTGCGCCACCTTGGCTCTATATTGATGGTATTTCTGTCACTGAAATCTGTCACTGTCACCATCACTTGATGGTATTTCTGTCACTGAATGAGGACTTCACTGTCTGATGTACTCACTACTGACCTTATTATTCAGTGTGCTTGATGATGTCAGCCTGAAGGATGCCCAGGTATTTGTAGGGATCTTCGTCATCCAAATTCTTCATATTATTTCCATAAGATCTCTTGATTCCTTCAGTTTTCACTATTTTTCCCCTGTTGATGGTAAGAGTGGCACATTTGTCCAGGTCAAACTCCATTGAAATATCTTGGTTATATTTTCAAACAGTGTTTAGCAACTATTCTATTTCAGATGTTTTTTCATGCAGATTCAGATTGTCCATGTAAAGGAGATGGGATAATCTGGCAGATATTTTTTTAATGTTTGATAGCCATGGTCTGATTGGTTCAATATTAATGGATGTAATGACAAACTGAAGTGTAAGAGTCTCCCTGAAAGACTCCTCTCTTGTTTTTAACCCGTCTCAGTTTGTCACCATTGAATAGCAAGTGTGCCTTCCACAGTGCCATTGGTCTTTCCACAAAACTTCTGATGTTTCTGATGACTCGATTTTCTTTATCCAAGGTGCATTCTTGTATTTCTTTGGATTACCCCCTAGCTGCACCAAGAATTGCACTATTTCTTCTTTCTTAGGTCTTCGGCATAGCATCCATTTTCCCTAGCCAGTGTGACCATAATTTTCATTGAGCATGGCCTCTTAATCATCTACTATTATGACAAACTAGACAACCCTGTGACCCATGAGAGAAAGGTCATGTAGTCTCATGGGACAAAAATGAGCATTAAATTTACCTGAATGATATTGCTATCCATTTGCTTTGAAAATTTAAAAAAACCATCAGTTTATTAAAGAAGAAAGATACTTAACTTGAGGAATATCCCTCCCCCAGCCACATGATTATGATTTTTGAATTCCTGCATGCTTCCCCATTGACTTTGCTTGTGGGAAGCTGCTAAGGGTTGTCAGAAATTATGATCACATGACCACAGAGACACTGCAATGGCCATAACTTTGTGAATAAAACTCATCTGAACACCTTGGAAATTTTAGTTCAATATTTTAGTTCCAATATTTTTAGGCATTCTTTAAATGAGTGGATTTGGGGTTGTGATATAATGCATTGTCTGGGTTAGCTAGAAAGTACACATAGACAAACAGATAAATACAATGTGATTTTGTAGTATATAGACTATCAGTCTCTATTGTGATTACAGAGTCATATACACGTTGGTTTCTTGAATGTCTTGACATACACACTTCGCACCCTACTTGTTACCTATTACAGATTGCATTGTTTCCTGCTTCAACAAAGCTCATCGTTTTATCAATTTTTATAACTCTTTGACTACAATTTCAAAAGGTACAAAGGAAGACAACTGAAAGTGAAATTTTATCGCCCTGTGTGTCTGGTAGGCTATCAACTCCACAAAATACACATTTGCAAAATAGTAAGACTCTTGCAGTTAGATGAGGGATTTTCTCAGCCTTTGACTGGGGTCACAATTACAATGGCAAACCAACATTTGGAATTGGCCTTTCAAAATTTAAATTGAGCAGTGCTGCTTCATTTCAAGAAGCCATCAGTCCTCCTGCAATTCCTTTCTCTCCACCCCCATTATTTTCCTCATGGATCTATGAAAATGTACCAGAAAACAATGATTAAATGCCACAAATGCACAGCTGTAGCAAAAAGCCAATTTGCAGAAGCCTTTGCCAATTCAAATTTGCCTACAGAAGCTCTGGGGAAACCAGGTGTGATACTCTGACTCTTGGCATCCCCGTACCTTTATCAACCTGTGCTTGCTTTCTTTGTTAGAGTGTCATTTATTGATTTTAAAAAAACCTTTCAGTATGGTACCAATGGGTGCAGTTCACAGAAATTCAGAGCTGCAGCTTACCTGACATCAAGCCATCTGCTACAATATTGAGCCAAACTCCTACAGGTTGAAAAGATGAAGAGTGTAGCAGACAAAGGAAAGTCAGAAGGAAGGCACGACTTTACAAGTCACAAGGAAGCGGTTTACGGAGTCAGCATATTGCCCCCATGGGCATAATGCATGCCTAATAAATTTGCTCACCAATCTCCTGCACTTATCAAGAAGGGGAAGAATATAGAGGTATTTATAGGGGTAAGAAATCTGCTTAATGTGAAAAAAAAATCAAAGCAGAAACAAAACTGGGATGCATCTCTCCCTCCTTCGGTCCGTCCCTCCTTCCCCCCACCCCCAAAAGGTCTAATAATGTTGGCAGTGAGGGATTGTTGGTCCTCGCTGAGCTTGCTTGTTTTCTTGCAGACATTTTATCATCCAATCAGTGCTAATACTGTTAATGTTACTTAGTTTGGGTAATGAAACATCTGCAAGAAGATATGCAAGCTCAGAGAGCACCAAGAACCCCTCATTTCAACCCTGAGCTACAGATATTTTCCTTTATTGATATGTTGGCTGTATTATGACACTTGGGATTCAGCTTACATGACTGACCCGGATTTCTTACTCTGCCCTTGATAACACAAAATGCAAGTATTTAATTAACCCTTGGAGTCATTGATCTCTTCAGTATTTCTTCAATTTGGCAATCAGCATGGTGGCTAGACAATTCTGGAAGAGGTGGTATTCAGCCAGTTCAGACTGGTTCATCCGCAACGTAGTGGAAATCGCAGGTTGACCCATCCTCCCGCCCCGACTCTATGCCATCCTATTTAAGCATGTTTTCAAGCACGTGCATGTATGCAAGCCGCAGGTGCAAGCAAAGTACATGCACAAACGGCCGTGTGCATGCGTGCGTGCTCACATTTGTGAACCGGTAGGGAAAGTAAGTGAATACTGAATCCCCTGAATTCTGGGGATTGAAATGAATGTGTCTCCAAGTTGCCAAGTTTGAGAAGCACTGAGTCTGTATTTCTACTTCTATATTAAACTGTAGAATAATGTGTATAACACATTTACATAAACAAGGTTTAGATAAAGGAAGTTACAGCATAGTAAGAGGCTGTAGCAGAAGTTTTATTGAAAGGCATTCACTTGTATCAACTGCAAGAACCAGATTTCTTCAGTGGTGGGGTTCAAATAATGTAACAACTGCCCTAATGGCCATCTGGATAGGCATGGCTCGGTGGTCATGTGACCATGTGGGCATGGCCAACTCAACATCACTCAGGTCGATGAGCGCTTCGCCTTAGCTGTTATAATGTAATAAGGGTTAACCAGAGAGGCAGTTTAGAGTGTTTAGAGTGTTTATTATAATTTATAGGCCGCCCTTTTCCCTGAGGGGACTCAGGGCGGCTTACAAAACACGGGGAGGGGGGTACAAAGACAAAAGACATAAGACAATACATAATATTAAAAATAAAGCACGACATTCATTCATCATTCGGGAGGGGACAAACTAAGATTTTTATCCCCAGGCCTGACGGGATAGCCAGATCTTAAGGGCCGTGCGGAAGGCCTGGGCGGTGGTGAGGGTGCGGATCTCCACAGGGAGATTGTTCCATAGCATCGGAGCTGCGACTGAGAAGGCTCTCCTCCGCGTAGTCGCCAGTCGGCACTGACTGGTGGATGGAATTCGGAGGAGGCCTACCCTGTGCGATCTGATGGGACGCAGGGAGGTAATTGGCAGAAGGCGGTCTCTCAAATAGCCAGATCCACTACCATGGAGCGCTTTGTGAGTGGTAAGTAGGACCTTGAAGTGCACCCGGAGATCAACAGGTAGCCAGCGCAGCTCACGGAAGATCGGTGTTATGTGGGCGAACCGTGGTGCGCCCACGATCACTCGCGCGGCCGCGTTCTGGACTAGCTGAAGTCGCCGGATGCTCTTCAAGGGCAGCCCCATGTAGAGCACATTGCAGTATTCCAGCCTAGAGATCACAAGGGCTCGAGTGACTGTTGTGAGGACCTCCCGGTTCAGGTAGGGCCGCAACTGGCGCATCAGGCGAACCTGAGCAAATGCCCCCCTGGTCACAGCTGACAAATGATGGTCAAAACTCAGCTGTGGGTCCAGGAGGACTCCCAAGTTGCGGACCCTGTCTGAGGGGTATAAATTTTGTCCCCCCAGCCTGATTGATGGAACATTAGCCAAATTATTGGGAGGAAAACACAACAGCCACTCGGTCTTTTCCGGGTTGAGCACCAGTTTGTTAGCTCTCATCCAGTCTTTAACAGCCTCAAGGCCCCGGTTCATCACTTCCACCGCTTCATTGAGTTGGCACGGGGCGGACAGATACAACTGTGTATCGTCCGCATATTGATGGTATTTTATCCCGTGCCTCCGAATGATCTCGCCCAGCGGTTTCATGTATATGTTAAATAGTAGGGGGGATAAGACCTAGCCCTGCGGCACCCCATAAGTAAGGGGCCTCGGGGACGATCTCTGTCCCCCCACCAACACCGACTGCGACCTGTCCGAGAGGTAGGAGGAGAACCACTGCAAAACAGTGCCGCCCACCCCCACCTCCCGCAGTCGTCGCAGAAGGATACCATGGTCGATGGTATCGAAAGCCGCTGAGAGGTCAAGGAGAACCAGGATGGACGCATGGCCTCCATCTCTGGCTCTCCAGAGATCATCGGTCAATGCGACCAAAGCGGTTTCTGTGCTGTAACCGGGCCTGAAGCCAGACTGGAAGGGGTCAAGATAGTTAGCTTCCTCCAAGGTACGCTGAAGCTGGAAGGCCACCACTTTCTCAACAACCTTCCCCACAAAGGGGAGGTTGGAGACTGGACGGTAGTTATTAAGAACTGCTGGATCCAAGGACGGTTTCTTCAGGAGGGGTCTCACCACCGCCGCCTTCAGCTTCAGTTTCTGTAAGCAGGGAATAAAGTTTAGGCTAGAAACAACACCAGAATGTTTCCTTCCTGCCTTCCTTACAGGATTAGCCCTGTAAAGTAGAAAAAACAAAATAAGATTTCTTTCAACAACCGGTTCTTCGAACTGCTAAGAAAGTTACAACCAGTGCAAACTGACTGAATCCCACCACTGGATTTCTTTCTGTAATGACTGCTTGATTTCAGTCATAAAGTTTTGTAATTTCCAACCTGTCAAATCCAAGCAGTAATCCTTAAAGCACTCTTTCCTTTCTCTTTAATGTTAACAGATCTTTAAAAGTGAAATCATGAAAAAGAGGGAGAAAGGGAAGAAAAAAGAATATAGAAAAACGTTGTATAAACTATATAAAACAGAGAAATTTCAAATAAAATTAGATTAGCGCTGCATATACCAGTGGCCTTATTTCAATTCAGCACTTCAAAACCATCGTCAAATTCAAATTAATAATCACTCATTAGCAGCAGCAGCCAATATAATAGGAATCATCCATCAGGATAAACAATTCATTGTTGAATTAATTAATTAATTAATTAATTAAACACTTATCTGATCTGTGAAAGCCTGGCAAATCATCCAAAATCTAATATTCCCCTTTGCTGTTGAAACTAGAGTGTTTTGGATCCAACTACATTCTGTAGATCACAGAGCAGCTTCGCCAGTTCTTAGCTACTTTAGCTAGATAAATAGCTAGCTTTTGGCTGTAGAGCCAAGCCTCATTAGAGACCTATCACATGTGTGACTTGGACTTCTTCTTTGTCCAAATTGCCACTTGTATTACCAATTTTTTTTTCCTATGGACAAGCATCAGACATTAATCCAGCAGGGAATTAGTCAAATTATTTCATTAAAATTCTTCATGTGGATGTTAAATTCCTGAAAGATTGGCTTTAATTTTAAAAAAAGAAATTTTTGAACCTTTCAGAATAATGATCCATGGATATGTTCTTTCAATTCTTCACTAAGATATTTTGTTTTCACCATTGATTTATATCTCTGGTGGCCTCCAATCATTGTGCTGATATAAGAGTAATAGAGACAGGCTTTATATTGGCTTAATGATGGGTGGGTGATGCTATAAAATGTTATAAGTCTCTAGTGAGGACGAACACTAAGATATCATCATCTCAATTTTTTCTTTATCCTCCCTCATGTACTGTAATCTGTGAAAAAAATTGCCCAGTTAAGATATGTGAAGAACCTGCCAGATACTTCAGCAAAAAAAAAAGGATGAATGTTCAGAGAAGACCTTCCAGATTAAGTACTGCCTACTACACATAATCCTCAATTTACAACCACAATTTATGTTGCTAAGTGAGAATTTTTTAAAGTGAGTTTTGTCCCATTTTATAATGTTTCTTGCCACATTTGTTAATTGAATCACTGCCATTGTTAAATTAGTAACACGGTTGTTAAGTGAATCTGGTTTACCCTTCAACTTTGCTTCCCAGAAGGCCACAAAAGGTGACCACATGACCCTGGGACACTGCAACCATCATAAATGTGAGTCAGTTGTCAAGCATCTGAATGTAAATCACATGATCATGGGGATGCTGCAATGGTTGTAAGTGTGAAAATGGTCATAAGTCGCTTTTTTTCAGTGCTGCTGTAACTTCGATCAGTTACTAAGTGAACTGTTGCAAGTTAAGAACTACCTGAATAATTTCCAGAATTCCCAACAAGGCCCCAAATGGGGATCCTTTCTGTGGACTTTTCTTCTTCAGATTTCATAATAATTTTCATAAGGAACTATAGAAACAAATCAGTGGTGGGTTCCAGTTGCAACAGGGCCCGGGGTCCTCCACATGAACGTGTGTGACATGCGTGCATACATGCGCAGCGCACGCATGTGTCTTACCATCCAGCGACACTTCCGCAAGCCTCCGCGATGCTCCACTGCTCAGCAGAGTGTTGCACAGGTGCTATACGTGCCATGCGCGTAAGCGCCGCAGGGTTTAAAGACAGGTAAGGAGTGTGGGCGGGCGGGTGGGCCCTCTGGAGCATCATACTGGAATGGTACCCAGTGCTCTGGGCAGGCTCCGGTACGCCTGTACCGGGGCGTACCGCCTGCAACCCACCACTGAAACAATTGCATATGACACATGAAGATTGATGATGTAAACATGCCAGGCACAAGGAGAGTTCAAAAGGCACCACAAATTTATTCCATGCCACCTATTCAGAAGAATCTAATCTACTAACTATCAAGGCAATTTGGTACCAGATATGAGCCAAAGGACTTCAAAGGGGGCTGGACTTAGGTCTTTTACAGAGGGGTAGAGACTCCAAACCGATGGTGCATTTGACCCTGCCTTCAGGCTCCGTCTGGTCATCTCCTATAAAACATTGACATGTGCAATGGTTTCAAGGGCATTTATTTGGATCTGCAGGCAGATACCCATTATTGAAAATATGAAATAAAAGGTTTGTCCAACAGATTAATCTGAAAAAAATATTTTCAGAGTGGAGAATATATATAGCTCACAGGCCAACAACATTTAGAAATAAAATTGGTAAGCACTGCTATAAAATGTTATGTTAACATAAACAAATAAGTTGCTGCAAAAATAGGGAATAAACTGCTTAATATTTAGAAATGTTTCTGAATGTTATACAATATATTAACTTAATTAATAAAACTCAGTTAAAGACCATTCAAGATTTGGTATAGTCAAATGAATCAATTCACCAAGCATGAAATAATCTCCAAATTAAAGATTATCTATTATTAGTAATTACATTTAGCAGATTTTGCTTGTTGCAAGGAAGTTTGTGTCTTTGATGATCCTGCTTACCTACCTCTGATAGAAAATCCAGAGCCTTTCACATTTTAGCCCTAGGAATGAAAAAGAAATTGCTTTAATATAATTCCTAGAACTAAAATGTGAGAAAATTGATTCATTTTTCTGGTAGCTACTACCTGGGAGGACATAATGCATACGCAAACAGCAATTAAAATGGCTTCTTAGTAAAAGCAGATGTCTTAGTAAATGCAAATATTATGCAGATGTCAAAAATGATTTGGAACCTGGGCTTGGAACTCACGTAAGCACATCACCTTCTTCCTGATCATTAAAGCAGCCTTTCTTTTTTCAGCCTTCCAAACAAATTAAGGGGAGAAAGAGGATGTTTTGGGGTGATACAGCCTCTGTAATTTAAAACAGCCGTACCTTTCCTTGGCTTTCAGCAGAAGCTTTAAAAAAGATGGCTGCTTTAATAAACCGCAGAGAGGTCTTGTGCTTGCACACATATGAGATGTAAATCACATCTGACTCATTTGAAACCATGCATAGCCCCAGCATATATTCCCAACCAAAGAGAATAAAGGTAAAGTTTCCCTGCCCAGTCACGTCTGACTCTAGGGCATGTTACTCATCAGTGGTGGGATTCAATTTTTTTTACTACCGGTTCTGTGGGCGTGGTTTGGTGGGCGTGGCTTGGTGGGTGTGGCAGGGGAAGGATCAGGGGTGGGTTCCCGCAGTCATTACTGCCGGTTTGCTCATGGCTGTGCTGCAATAAAAATGCTCTGCACATGCGCAGAAGCAAAAAACAAGATGGCTGGGCCTATGGCACTGCCTAGAGTACCAGTTTGGGAGCATGGCAGGCCTGGGTCGCTGCCAGTTCCAGTGACCAAGGCCACCAAACCACTACCGGTTTGCCGAACCATTCCAAACCGGTAGGAACCCACCACTGGGAAGGATACTGTAAAATCTCCATTCCTCAATGAGCAGGAGCTGAGTCAGGAACAGGAGCTCACCCCGCTGTGCAGCGTTTGGGTCTCAACCCTGGACTTTCAGCTTTCCAGCTGACAAGCTTAGCATCTTTAACCACTGAACCATTGCACCCTCTGCAAAGAGGATATCTACTGCAACATCAGAGGTGGATTTCTGCTGGACAGATGCAGCTTATCCAGGTCTCATGTGATCATATGCTGTTGGGCAGCTGATTAATTCGTGGTTCAGCAGTAGCACAGTACAAATTATTGCACATGTACTTATGTCACCAAAGTTATGCAGATCAACCAGAGGTTCTTGGTTCTGCCTCCCAATCTTATAAAAGCAGCTCCTCCATAAGAAGATTAATATGCAGGGAGCTGCTTTCCTTCTTAAATAAAGCCCTGTTATTTTGTTTTAATCACTGTAAAAGCAAACACAACATGAAGTGAGGATGAGGATGGGAGCAGCGCATCGTGCCCCTCCACTGGTCACCTGCTTAGCACATGAAAAGTTCACATCCATGCACAGCAGGGAGGGCAAATGCAGATCTCTGTAAATTGGCAAACATGTTTTAAGAAAAGTAACAATTGGTAAATAAATGAGAAAACTCATTATGACTTCTGTTAATAATCTCCAGGTAAATGCAAGAATGCTTTCACGGCCATAGAACAAGATCACTCAGCATTCTGAGAGTACAAATATTTATACATTAGAAAATGTGTTATGGAAGGAAATCCTAAAACACGCACACACACATGCACATACATGCACGCAAGCATACAGAGTATAGTACATGGAACTGGCATGATATGGAAGATAACAGCTATGAAACAAGGATGATAGAAAAGGCACATGGATATAAAAAAATTGCAGAGAGAATGGCCTTATTACCTAGATCAGTCTCAACCTTTAAAATGTATGGACTTCAACTTCCAAAATTACACGCTGGGTGGGGAATTCTGGGAGTTGAGATTCACTGGTCTAGACCAGGGGTGTCAAACTCGATTTCATTGAGGGCTGCATTAGGGTTGTGTTTGACTTGGGATGGGGGGTTCGATGTGGCCAGAGTGGGCATGGCCAGCTCGATGTCACTTGTGTGATCAAATGCCACTTTTGCTAGTAGTTTGTTTTGCTAGAAATCTGCCAGCAAAAACGGAGCTTGTGATGGTCACACATGACCCTCCTGAGCTCCATTTTTGGCTGTGATGGCCTCCTGCAGACCTTTGCCAACAAAAACAGAGCTCTGTTATTTCCCTCACAAACTCTGTTTTTGCTGGCAGAGGCACCGCAGGCCGGTACTGATAAGTTCCCTGAAGGAATGAGGCAGGAGGCTCCTTAGGTAAGTCAACAGCAGTTTATTAACAGAACTGTACAGCAGACAAGTTAGCGGTAGACAGGGACCTCCCCCTTGCTTGACAGCTATTTATACGGAGCTGTCAAGCAGGAAGGCCAATAGTCACGCATCTGACAGCCCGCACTCAGCCATGCCGCGCCAGAGCCAATCAGGCGTGGCCTGGTTGTTGCTGGCTGTCATTCGTAACTACGAGGACTAAACACCTCTTCCCCCCCCCCAGTGAGGGCGCATGCACCGGACGTGGCACAGGCGTATTCATGTAAGTAGGCGGGCGGACGGCAGACACGCCCAGAACGCCTCAGTTTGAGAGGCGGCACTGGAGAGGTAAGACGTCCCCGTAGTACCTCCTCCCTGGAGAGAGTGGAGCTCCGGGTGACAACACCGAGGCCTAGTCCAGATGGCGGAATCCCCGGAATAGGTAGGCTGGGCAGAGGGGGCATGGCCTGAACAGGTGGGGAAACATGAACTGGCCGGTAGGCGGCAAGGGGGTTGGAGAGGCCTGACGGTGGAAGGCCTAACTGGGAGGAACTGGGTATTGCGGGAATGGCTTGAAGCAGTGCAATGGGTTGCTGGGAACTGGCAACTGGGTAGGGAAGGCTTGACTCAGGGAAGGCCATAAACGGAGCATTAGAATGCAACTGCGGCGGGCCCGGGGTTGGCTGCAAGGTGACAGCGGCTGGCCTCTGCGTGTCGGATGGAGTCGAGGGTTCCGGAGGGTGGCGGCGCCTCAGTTGGTCTACATGGCACCACCTCTCGCTGCCATCGGATAGGTGGGCCCTGTAGGAACAGGGGCCAGTTATTTCGGTGATGGTGGCAGGCACCCACCGAGGGTTCCTTGTATAGTTCCTGGCCCACACTAAATCACCCACCCTGAAAGAACGGGAAGGGGCCCCCAGGTTTCCAGGCTGTGTCCCTGAATAGAGCAGGTGCAATCTATCCAGGGTAGTCCGCAGGCGCCAGCCCATCAACAGCTCCACGGGGCTTTTCCACGTGAGGGGGCAAGGAGTGGAGTGCTGGGCCATAAGGTAAGCATCCACCCTTGCCTGCCAGTCGCCACAGTCCATTTGGCCCAAAGCCTCCTTGGCCGATCGGACCGCCCTCTCCGCCCGGCC
Source organism: Thamnophis elegans (assembly GCF_009769535.1). Taxonomy (NCBI): domain Eukaryota; kingdom Metazoa; phylum Chordata; class Lepidosauria; order Squamata; family Natricidae; genus Thamnophis; species Thamnophis elegans. The sequence continues at coordinate 64,287,048 of NC_045543.1, read as the reverse complement.
ATTGCTGGCCAGATGGTAAGGGGCCACTGGAGCATGGCGGATCCCCTGGGCGGCCAGGAAGGCCTGGAACACTGTGGATGAAAATTGCGGGCCGTTGTCAGACACCACGACGTCCGGGAGGCCATGGGTGGCAAAAAGGCGCCGCAAGGCCCACACCGTACTCTCCACAGTGGCGAAGGACATAAGGACCAACTCCACCCAGTGAGAGTAGGCATCCACAGCAACCAGGAATACCTGGCTGTGGAAGGGACCCGCAAAATCAAGATGTAGGCGGGACCAAGGCCCCACTCCCGAGAGGAGGAGGAGGGGGGCACCAGGCAGGACACCTGGCAGGGGCACACACCTCCCCATCCAGCCCTCAATCTCGTCATCCACGCGGGGACACCAGATGTAACTCCAGGCAAGCGCCTTCATGCGCGCGACCCCAGGGTGGTCTGAATGGAGACGAGAGAGGACCTGGGGCCGGAGGGAGGGGGGAATGACAACCTGGTCGTCCCACAACAGGCAACCACAATGGAATGACAGCTCCAGCTGATGTGTCTTGAAGGGGCGGAACTCCAGAGAGACTCCTCCTGTAGGCCAGCCCCTCAGGACCCATGCCAGGCCGTGCCTGATTGGCTCTGGCTGCCATTCGTAACTACGAGGACTAAACAGGTACTTTGCTGTTTCCAAGGCAGCAGCACAGGCCAGATCTAAACGCCCTGCAGGCTGGATCCGGCCCATGAGTTTGATACACTTGGACAAGACCATTTCCTGATTTACCATGACCAACTATTTTTAAGATTCCTAGGGACAGAAGAGAGCTCTATCAGTGCTCTGCCCAGTTCGGCGAACCCCCAAATGCCACCCCTGGTTGTCCACACCCACCGTGCCCCACCCCTCCCAAGAGCCTCCACACAGCCCGTTCATCATGCCAGGTAAATGTAGGCCCTGCATGGAGACTCGGGGGGGGGGGTGTCCGGAAGTCTGGAAACGGGCCTGTTTCCAGTCTCCAGAGCCTGGGGAAAGCAGTTTTCACCCTCCCGGAGGCTCAAAAAAAGCCACTGGAACCTGGGGAGACCCAAAAAAACCCCAGCTGTAGTGCAGGTGGCCGACTAGGCCACACCCACCATAGCCATGCCCACCCAGCAACGGGGCAGCGCACCCGTTGCTGCAATTTTTGAAGCCCACCCCTGGGCTTAGGGGAAGACTGCTCTGACAATGGCTAGCATTGCATTATCCCAAGTTAGAGCTCACTCATTATTTAAATGTATTTTAATTAGATTTAGAAAATCTAGTTAGCTAGCTAGTTATCTCTCTCTCCCTCCCTCCTCTCTCTCCCTCCCTCCCCTCCCTCCCTCCCTCTCTCTCTCTCTCTCTCTCTCTTTGGAAAGAGTGAATTTTTTGCTTCTCTCTTGATGATACCCAAGTTCTTTCATGAAGTGATTGGTGGGACTTAAGATAAAAAAAAATTATATAATGCATCTATTTTATTTGCCTCCACACAGTTCCTCCTGAGACAAATCAAGCAAGTAGCTACACACAGAGGCATCATATTCCATTGATTTATATGCAGACCAGTTGCATTTGTCAATGTTAAAAAGACTAAACAAAAAATAAAATAAAACAAAGTTGAAGTTGCGGCAGCAACTTTTATCTTTTTTTCAATGAGCTCAAGAACATGATTTTTTGCAGCGAAACAAACATACTGCAGAGACATTTTGCAAGATTTTATTGCTGACATTTCCCACTCCCCAGGTAATTCTTAAATAAGCTTTTGCTAGGGTTACCAAATCTAGGCTGCAAAAAATCTAGATAACTATTAGATGAGAATAAGAACTTAATCTTTAAAATCTCTGCTACCAGTGGTCATATGGATACCTGCAGCCTGGATATGTTAACCTTATAGTTGTTAGCCAGTAGCTTAGTTCTAATACTTAAAATGTAGGTATTACAAGCACAACACTGCATTGGCCTATAGCAGCCAAAAATCAGAAGGAGTCTGTAGCATGTTTTCACACTGACACATTTTATTAAAAGGCCTAGACTTTTGTGAACTACAACTGACTTCACCAGGACATGCTGTAGCTAACGAAAGCTTAAGTCTAACACTTGTTGGAAGAAATGTCCATCTGGGAAGAAAGACACTGGAAACATGGAAACTCCTTGAAAAAATGGTTTAACGCCTTGGAGCTCCTGAGTAAAAAGGGAAGGGATGCTGGTAGTGCCTTGGTTTTATGCCCTCTGTTGGGCCCCACCTTAAGAGTTTCCTGTTCCTGTGTAAGAAATGTATTCTGATTGGTTGTCCGACTCCCAGGGCCGGGGGGAGGGGTGTCTTAGCTAACTTTGTAGGTTGTCATGAGACCCAAGCCTGTTTGCCCTGCTGGCTGATGCAATCCTCCCAGGTGCCGTGCGGCAAGATGGGTAGAAGGCTAATCCTACCTTTGTTATGTTGGATAGACTGCCCCATGCCCTAATGGCCCATTAACAAGGAGGGGAGGGGGCAGGAAGCTGCAGGGAGCTACTTTGTCTTTAAAAACATGTTTCTATTTTTTCTCACATAGGGAAATATAATATACTACGAGAGGGGTGGGTGCTAAATTCCTTCACACTCAATGTTATATTTCTGCAAACAAGCTTCATCTGATCTGATTGAGTTCAGCTGATGCTCCTTTAGAAGCCCTCTCATTCTTCCCAAAGACTGATTTCGCCTTGATTAAGTCAATTCAGATACATACATTTGCCTCTGTAAATGACATTCTTCCTTATTTTACTTCCTATGTGAAATAAAATGACAGCCCACGTTGTAAATGCATTATATCTCTAATGGATCTTTATATTCATTAGGGACAAGTTTCCCCAAATAAGTACAGTCTCACAGGACTTCAATGTTAATAAAACTGTGAAATATTCAATGCTCATTTTATTTGCACAGATCTTTTTCTTTTAATTCAGTGTCAGTCTTTTTTTCCTAATAAGATAACAACTAACAACTTCCTTGCCTGCCGTTCACCATGAATGATTCCAGGCATAGGATCGGTATTGTTTCTGCATTTTGTTATTTATTTATTATTAAATTTGTTTGCAGCTGAGCTCACCATAAGCCAACGTGCCAATCATTGGGCAGAGAACACCTTAACTAGCATTTTTTTTCATTTAAAAGATATGTATGGCCGTCTTTCTTAAAAGATAATTCTGGGCACAACCCTTAGGAGACAATCAGAGCCTAAGGATGACAACCAGTGGTGGGATTCAATTTTTTTACTGCCGGTTCTGTGGCCGTGGCTTGGTGGCCATGGCAGGGAAAGGTTACTGCAAAATCTCCATTCCCTCCCGAACTTCTGGGACTCGGGAGGCAGAAAATAGATGGGGGCGGGGCCAATCAGAAGTGGTATTTACCGGTTCTCCGAACTACTCAAAATTTCTGCTGCTGGTTCTCCAGAACTGGTCAGAACCTGCTGAATACCACCTCTGATGATAATTCTTACTTTGCTACCATCTTGTGATTTTCGCAGCCAAATACATTAGCCCTAATCAATTGATATGGTAATTTTAAACACTGAAGCATACTTGGAATGACTCCTGCTTCCTAGGTGGAAACCAATACATCACACAAACACACACACACACACACACGCCCTGCAAGAAGCAACACCTCACTGATTTCATGTCTGTGTGCTTCTCCACAATTTCAAATTGCTGCTGCTGTGTGAATTCAATCGTTCTTCCAAGCAGAAATGCTAGTTCACCAAAGGAAGAGCTCCTAACAGTGGGTTCTGTGTCAATCTTGCACACTTCCTAGATGCTCCTACAGCTGGCTACAGGAGGCATCGGCTCAGTCTATGTTTCTTCATCTTTGACCCCAAAAGCTGAAGCAGAATAAGAACACATTGCGGGGAATTGCATAGATAACACCAATCCCTCTGCAGGTATTAAAAAAAAGAGAAATGCTGGGAATGTGATGGCTCAGTGAGCAGTCACAATGGAAAGGGATCCTTGTTCCCCCATTCATTGGGTCCTATTGTTTGGGGAGAAGAGGAGGGAGCAGCGAGTGTTTTTCTGCCAGACACCCAGCACTAAAAGTGTTAAACTAAGAAAAGCCTGAATGTTTAATCTGCCAGAAACATATGAGAAGAGCAATCATATCTGGGATAAGTAGCTCCGAATGAGGTATGCCTGATTGCTTTGGGCCATGCTGTTTGTCAGTCTTTTAAAATTCAAGTCATTACCAGCTGCTGATCTGCTATAATATTGTGATATTTTATCTGATTACACTTATCTGATTGTGCCATATCTGCTATTTGCCTTCCCATTTTTCCATGTATATTAAATGCAGGTGGTTTTATTATTCCGAGAGCTAGAAAGTGTTGACTGCTCTGAATATAAATGGGGATATTATATCATTAACTTGCTCTGAAAGCCAGGTCGTTCAGTGTGTAAATCACATCCAAGGTAGCTTGCAGAGACACAATAAACCATAATGTCTTGAGAGAGAAAGCAATGAGGAAAAGATAAGGAGATAAAAATTTAAGGCATTGTTAAAGAAGGATAATCTTCATAATCCTATTTAGTTCTTTCCAGCTACTATTTGTTGATAATAGAACCTTTTCTATTCAGAACCTTTTTCTTCTCTTTTTTTTCAAAGTTCATTAAACATCTCTTGGCAAAGGTGGTGCGAACAGAATGTTATCAACCAGATGACTAAAGAAAAGTCAGTCTTGGTAGAACATCAAGTGGGTTTTCCAGCTGAGTAAGGGGATGGCAAGAAAAATACCCAGAATGTGGACCTCAGTTACTTGGAATCCTCCTGCCCTATGCTAGACTACATTGTTAAACAGGAATCAGGTGTGGCTTGGTGCGTACAGAGAGACGGAGTCCAGATCTCGCTTGATAAATGAACGGGTTTATTCAGCTGAACCAAGGTGGGTCCTCCCATAAGATTATAAGAACCCTGAATGCAGTTTGAAGCAAGTGTACCTAGATTTCTCATTTTTACTTGGTTATATAAGAGGAAGCCAGCACACAGAAGATAAGGTATAGAAGTTATAAACATTCTTATGGATGCCTTCTGTGGTTTGGATCACAGATCTAACCTACAGGCTTGTGGTTTCTTATAGAACTTTCCACAACCTTAAAGTCCACCTAATTCTGCCAGCATAAGATCAATTATCAGAAGTATCAAAAACCCTGATCAACAACATCTAGCTCCTACTTAGACTCATTCTAGGTAAAATGTCTTGATGGTGGGAAATGAAGCGGTGGACGTGATGAACCAGGGACTTGAAGCTGTTAGGGACTGGATGAGGGCTAACAAGCTTGTACTCAACCCAGAAAAGACCGAGTGGCTGTTGTGTTTCCCTCCCAAAAATTTGGTTGGTGTTCCATCGCTCAGGCTGGGGGGCCAAATTTTACACCCCTCAGACAGGGTTCGCAACTTGGGAGTCCTCCTGGATCCACAGCTGACCTTTGATTACCACCTGTCGGCTGTGACCAGGGGGGCATTTGCCCAGGTTCGCCTGGTGCGCCAGTTGCGACCCTACCTGAATCGGGAGGCTCTCACAACAGGCTGGAATACTGCAATGTGCTCTACATGGGGCTGCCCTTAAAGAGCATCCGGCGGCTTCAGCTAGTCCAGAATGCGGCCGCGCGAGTGATTGTGGGTGCACCTCGGTTCGCCCACATAACACCTATCCTCCGCGAGCTGCACTAGCTACCTGTTGATCTCCGTGTGCGCTTCAAGGTGCTTCTTACTACCTACAAAGCCCTTCATGGTAGTGGATCTGCGTACTTGGGAGACCGCCTCCTGCCAATCACCTCCTCTTGACCCATAAGATCTCACAGATTAGGCCTCCTCCGAGTGCCATCTGCCAGCCAGTGCCGGCTGGCAACTACGCGGAGGAGAGCCTTTTCAGTAGCAGCTCCGACCCTCTGGAACGATCTCCCCGTGGAGATTCGTACCCTCACCACCCTTCAGACCTTCCGCACAGCCCTCAAGATCTGGCTATCCCGCCAGGCCTGGGGGCAAAGACCATAGTCCGCCCCCACCCGAATGTTGTATGAATGTTCCTTGGTTTTAATTATATATTGTGTTTTTATGTTATTGTATGTCTTCCCCTCCCATACAAGTTGTTAGCCGCCCTGAGTCCCCTCAGGGAAAAGGGTGGCCTATAAATAAACTCAACCAACCAATCAACCAAATGTATTGGAAGGCAAAAAACTTAAGAACTTAGCATCATGAAAGTGAGTATGTATGTATGTATGTATCAGTGGTGGGTTCCGGGTCCCGTTCCAACCGTCCACATGGACGCACGCAGCGTGCACATATGTCTTACCACTTCCGCGATCCTCTGCAATACTCCAATGGCTTAGCGGAGCATCGCGCAGGAGCTGTATGTGCTGTGTACGTGCGCGGAAGAACGGAAGACTTAAAAGACCGGTAAGGAGCTCGGGCAGGCGGGTGGCCCTCAGGAGCACCATACCGGAATGGTATCCAGTGCTCCAGGTAGGCTCCAGTAGGCCCATTGTTATGTCGTGTTGTTGTTTCATGTTGTAACGGCCAACAAGAGAATAATTATGGAAGCTATCGAAATAGAGAAACACCCCAACATGAATAAATGTGATGATACCTCCCGCCTACCAGACATTTGGAAACCAGCCCTAGTCAACAAACGAGCCCCACCCACCACCCAGGCCATTACAACATGAAACAACAACGGACACACAACCAGCACCAATCAGCACCAATCTATCAATCATGATACAACCACACAACCAATCATTCCACTTACTGAAACAAAGCCAGCACTCCACACACACACACATCACACACCAAGATTTATAGAAAGATGGCAGCTCCGACCACGCTTTAAGCCCAAAACCCAGCCTGAAGATGAGTGAAAGCTCGCTTAAACGTTGCCAAGACAATATCAATCTTATATGGGAAAAGACCTGAATACAACAAGACCAGCATATATATATGCATGTATGTATGTATGTATGTATGTATGTATGTATGTATGTATTTAGTGTCACAACCCCTGGTATGTGTGTGTGTGTGTGTGTGTGTGTGTGTGTATGTATGTATGTGTGTGTGTGTATGTATGTGTGTGTGTGTGTATATATATATATATATATACACACACACATACATACATACATACACACACACACATACATACATACATACATATACATACAATATATATATTAGGGTGACCAGACGTCCCGCATTTGGTGGGACAGGCACACCTTTTCATAAATTTCCCCGCGTCCCGCGCCATTCTTAAAAAAACACACTTTTTTTGGCGCTCGCAGCTCCCTCGCTCCCCCGCCCATCAGCTGCTAGCTCGCTGGGCTGGCTCATCATTCCGTTCTATCCTACAAATTTAAGCCAGCCCAGCCTGCCGCTCACTGATTGGATTGGCCTGGACTCCAGCCAATCAGTGAGCTGGCTGGGATGGAAAATTTTCAACACGCCGCGTGCTGAAAGTTTTCCATCCCAACCAGCTCACTGATTTGCTGGACTCCGCTTAGCTGAGCACGCCTGCGCGAGTCTCCATTTCATTTCATCTTTTGGGGTTGCAGCTGCGCTTACTCACTGGTGAGTAATCATGTTATGGATTGGTACCGGTGGGAATCGGGAGGCGCTGGGGGGAGGAGACAGCCCTCCTCTCCTCCTTCTCCCCCTTTGCGGAGTTCATTTCACCTCCTCACATCACAGCCAGCCCCTGTGCTGCGGCGCCACGGGCGGCAGAAGCTCGGGAACCGAGTGGAAGTTCTCTGCGCGAGTGAAACAGCTGCCGCCGCTCGCACAAAAAACTTCCACTCGGTCACGGACTCACGGAGCTTCTGCCGGCGTGGCGGCGCCTGTGCTGCGTGGTTCCCAGCAACCACGCTGCGAGTCCGCGAGGCGTGGTCGCGTCCCGCCACCCTCCCCTGCGGCTTTCCTGCAGCAGCGGCCGTTTCAGTCGCGCAGGGAACTTCCACTCGCTTCTGGGGCTGCCGCCGCCCGGCAGAAGCCCCGGAACCGAGTGGAAGTTCTCTGTGCGAGGTGAAACGGCACACCGCCGCCTCGCTCTCCTGCTGCGGCGTTTCAGTCGCTTCCCTCGTCCATCTCGATTGCTGGAAGCAGTAACAAATGACGCGTCAGCTCCGCCATCAGCGCCCTGACAGCGACCCCAGCCGGCAGCTACCGGGCCTCGCTGGAGTCAATTGCAAAACCGCGTTCAGCGCTTTGAGGACCTGAGGCATCTTGGGAAATGCAGTTCCCTATCAGAAAGAATGGAGTAGCTGCGAATTTGTAACAACAACAGAAGATAATAACTTGGTGCTTCGCAGGTTACGAAAATCTCGTTTGATTTGCACACTGTTTTTTAAAAGTTAGATAAAGAAATTATGCTGTGAAAGCGACTAGAAAGCCCCCCTTCCCTTCCTGTGTGCGACAAAGGGAAGGAGAGGAAGGAAGGAGGGAGGGGGGAAGGAAAAGAAGAAGGGAGAGGGGGGAAGATGGAAGGAGAAAAGATGGATGGAAGGAGAAAGAATGGAAGGAGAAAGAGGAAGATGGAAGAAGAAAGGAAGAAAAAGAAGAAGGGAGGGAGAAAAGAGGGAAGGAGGCAGGAAGAAAAGGGGAAGAGAGGGAAAGAGCAGAAAGACAAAGAGGATGAAGTTGATAGGCAAGAGGAAGGAGGAAGGAAGAAATAGGAAAGGAGGGAAGGAGGAAGGAACAGAAGAGGAAGAGAGGAATGGAAAGAGCAGAAAGACAGAGAAGGTAGATAGGCAAAAGAAATGAAGCTGAAAGAATGGAAGGAGGAAGGAAGAGAAAAGGAGGAAGGGAGTGAGTGAGGAAAGAAGAGAGGATGGAAGGAGAAAGGAAGGAAGAGAGGGAAAGAGCAGAAGACGGATAAGGTGAAGGTAGATAAGCAAGAGGAATGAAGGAAGAAGTGAGGTGTCTCGAGGAGGGGGAAAACATTTAGTGACCAAAGTTACAATGGCATTGAAAAAAGTGACTGGTGACCATTTTTCACACTTAGCGACCGTTGCGACCATTTTTCACACTTAGCGACCGTTGCAGCATCCTCATGGTCACGTGATCAAAATTTTGTTTGGCAACAGATTCGCATTTATGCTGGTTTCAGTGTCCTGGGGTGACCTTTTGACAAAAAATAAAATTTTTAATCAACCCCCCCCCCCCCCGGTCAATGGTGTCCCTCATTACCAATCTGAAAATCTGGTCATATATATATATATATATATGTATATATATATATATGTGTGTGTGTGTGTGTGTGTGTGTGTGTGTGTGTGTGTGTATGTGTGTATGTGTGTATACATACATACATACATACATACATACATACATATATATATATATATATATATATATATATATATATATATTGTATATGCAATCTGCAACGATAGAGATCATATCCAGGATTCTAATTACAGATACTGTAAAGGAAATGAGGAAGAGGTCCTCATCATGTGTCCTTCATAAAAAGGGAAATCCAAGACTTGCCAAATTGGCTTTCTCTGAAGAATGTGTACAGATCTATCAGACTTGAAGATTACAAATTGGATGAGTAAACACAAGGTTTTACCCTTCTGTCTCTTTACAATTTTTCAAAAGTGCAAAAAAGTCTTCTTGAGGCCAAGGATGTTTTAGGGGTTTTTTTCCCCTCCTGGAGCAAACAGCATCCTTGTTTGGTGATTTTCAGCAGTTCTATAGAATAGCAGTAAGAGTAAGTAATCACGTTTCTGGATGTTATCATCTTCATATCCAACATCCTTGCATGTCACAGCTTTCATCTTCAACTATCAGCATTAACTAAGAGCCAAGGTGGCACAGTGCTTAGAATTCAGTACTGCAGCCTACTTCAGCTGCAGTTTGTCAGTTCAAATCTCACCGGCTCAAGGTTGACTCAGCCTTCCATCCTTCCGATGTGGGTAATTGAGAACCCAGGTTGTTGGGGGCAATATGCTAACTCTGTAAACAGCTTAGAGAAGACTGTAAAAGCACTATGAAGCAGTATATAAGTCTAAGTGCTATTGCTATTGCTATTAGTTTAAAATATCAATAAGGCCCACTAAATGTAGCCACATATTTTCCAGCGTGGTTTCTAATTTCCTAAAAAATCGACTTCTTTAAAATAAACTGCCCCCTTCCCAAGGTAATGCTGTCAACAGAATCGTCCTGTTGCAAAAGATGCAAAATATTTGTCTTTAATCGTTCATTGTCTTATGCTGATATCAGTGCATACTTGCAATGCTGAACTGAAAAAAGAGCATGGGAAATGGCCATGAGCTGTTGCGTAAACCTCATAATAGCTGCTTCTCATAGCTGTGCTTTCTTCCTTCAGAAGCCAACATTTAGAAACAATCCAAAGCATCTAGGCATGTGGGTTAGCCTTCTCAGCTACTTAACCTTGAACGCCATAATAGGATAAAATATTGTTTATGGTACTGTTTAAACTACTGTTCTATGTCTCCTGGAACAGCAAGCCAAGAGACACGGGATTTGTGAGATTTCCTCTTCCAAAGTCAGAGAAAGACTCCAGCTTGGGAGATGAAAATCCTTACTTGTATTCCCCTTCCACATTCCTCATAGCAGTTTTCAGAAACTCCATAAGAAAGGAAACATAGAGAGGTTCATGTAGAAAGTGGAATGGGTGGATGAGGATATTTCCACCATGCTCACATGGGAAAGTTACAGGCAATGGATGTTGAATACAGAGCGAGGAAAAGGCAAACAATTCAAACCCCTTAATTTTCATTTTTGCCATATTAGCTTATCACCAGTATGGCATAATATCAAAAGCTCCAGCTTCAAATCTTTCTAAGACCATATTTTGGATCATCAAATTGTTTTATTATGATTTTTACTCTGATATCAAGAAGGTAGAGATTTAATTTATCCAGGGACAAAATGCTTTGGCTAGTCTTGGAGGTTATGTAACTTAATATATAGGACTTGGGGAATTCACTATACCACTCCAAGCAGCAAAATCTCTTGAGCCATTCATATCAGCAGTTTGATGCCAAGAAGAAACAGTGATTTGTTTTAGTGACCCTCACTCAGAAATATTAAAATGCTAAGAAGAGGATTTGTTTCAAACTGAGTTTATCTTGTACGAGTGTTCACTAACACATTGGTTTAAAAATCCAGATGAATGTATCAAGAGATTGAAGCAAGGAAGCTCTCCTTGTTTAAATGGGCCATTGTGCACTGTTTTTCCAAGAACTGATATGTGATCTTAAAATGCCATTATTGTGCCCCATTTGTGGACATCAAATGAATAAGAAGATTATTAACTGGAGTGAATGCCATTTTTCAGTAAGCACTGCTAAGAAATGTGTTTCCAAAAACATGTGGCTGAGTAACCTATTTTAAATTCATATTAGAAATAAAACCTTATTTTCATCTATAGTTCTTACAATACCATTTTTAGTAAGGCATTCACAAATATCTAACTTTATTTCATTGGAGGAAATTACATTAGCTGCTGAAATATCTGCACTTTTTTACTCCACTATCTGTGTTTATTTATATGTTAATGTCCTTCAAAATATTTATGCTGTAAATACATCATTTTTTTTATTGTCAGCTGTGAAGTGGGATGCTCATGAAGTGAGCTCGCAAGGAAATCAGATGGTGTGGCCAAGCAAACATTCACTGAAACAATACTTACATTATTATGCTTCTACATTCAACAACCCAGATGCTATCATTAGTCAGTGATATAAGCAGAAAGTATCCAACGTGGTTCAAATGTCATGATATAAGAGACAGCTTTTATAATTTGATTATCAAGCTTGCAACCTGAATTATTTAATGACCCCTTACTTTCTGAAATATCACAGGAAATAAGGATTGCTGCTTGCAAATAATGCCAGCAGTTGATAGTTAAATAGAATGGCTGTGACCAAATTTTACTCAGTCAGTTGATGGCTCTGCCATTATGATTAAATGAATTCTACCAGCTGTATTACACTAAAGCAGAGGTGTCCAAACTTTTTGCAAGGAGGGCCAGATTTGGTGAGCCTGACTTTCTTTGAACCATTAACATTAATGTACAGTGAAGGAAAAAATGCTGGCCGGCAGGGATGAATGACAGACTGCAATTGGCCCCCGGGCCAGATTTTGGACATGCCTGCACTAAAGGGTTTATTTAAAACACTGCACTTTATATGAAACAGGCTGTAGGTGTATCATAGTTAAAATTTAGAAAAAGAAATTATCTGCCTCCTAAGGCTTTTTTTAAAAAAATTGTATGACCTCATTGATTATATTGCTGTACACAGATAGGTTGGGATGAGCAATCTATTTTGAGTTGCAACCGTATTTGCCTCATGAATCATGTTGGGGTCTGCACTTCAAAAAGTGGATAAGGTGAAGTGTGGCAGGGTTCAGAATCATTGATATGCTAACAATATTTCAGAAGTCATTGTTGCCTGTCAAGATCATCATCAAACTCCCACACCAATGAATTATCAGTATTCTGAATTGTTATTATTGTCTTTAGTAGTAAATAAAGGTCAATAAAGAAAGAAAAAAATAGTTGAGTGGCCTTTGTTGCTCTCTGAGCTTGGTTGTTTTATTTCAGATGTTTCATTATCCCAACTATTGTATTTTTCGGACTATAAGACACACCGGAGTATAAGACGCACCATGATTTTGAAGAGGTAAATTTTAAAAAAAGTTTTTGTACTCTGCAGGCATCCCAAACCCTCTGCATGCCTCGTTTTTTGCAAAAAAAAAAAAGGTGGGGGAGGCATGCAGAGCTTTGGGAGACTTAGAGTGCTCCTGGGGGTTGGGGGGGAACAAAAATGAGCAAAAAATGGACTGTTTTTTGCTCATTTGTGCCCTCTCCAGCCCCCAAGAGCACTTTGCAAGCCTCCCAAACCCTCTGCACATCCATTTTTGCAAAGGGGACAGGGTTTTGGTAGGCCAAAAATGCTGTATTCAGTGTATAAAACGCACCCATATTTTCACCCTCATTGTTTGGGGGGAAAGGTGCATCTTATACTTCGAAAAATAAGGTAGGTAGTTATATACCTAATTTAGGTAATGAAACATCTGAAAGAAAACAACCAAGCTCAGAGAGCATCAAGAACCCCTTATTTCAACCCTGACCTACAAATATTTTCCTTTAACAAATAAGTAGTTATTTCCTGAAACAAAAAGTCTCCAGTCAGTAAATGATTAGAATAACTGTTGGATATGATTGTTGTCTGTTTTGGTTTTTAAGTGGATATGTTGCATAATATATTCAATCCAATGATAATATGAAGGATATAAACCTTAAATTAAATTACATTACAGCTGGACACCAACTGTGTGACATTGTAAAATAATGTAATAAAGCACTGAGGGCAGTACAGGGCGGGGCATAACCTTTTCCTAGGGGGTCACAGCAACACTTGTAATAACAACACAAATAATTCATACACCATTCGAAAGCCCATCAAAAACTGAGTTTATTGACACAATTTAATAGTCAGTATGACCACCATTAGCCCTTCGAACAGCATTCAAACGAGGTGGATAAGAACACAACAAATCTTCAAACAGTTCCGTTCGATTTTCCAGATTTTTCAACAGTTTCCAAATTCATTCTCAAAGTTTCAACCGAATATCGATTTTGACCTTGCTCCTGAATCATCAGAGCTTCCACTTCATCCTTAATTATGGCCCCAATGTTCTCTGCCGGATTGAGATCTGGCGAATTTCCCGGCCAGACGTCATTGCCCCAAAATTCGACATTGTTTTCCTTTAACAATTGCTGAGTCGCATTTGCACGCATGCAAGGAGCTTTGTCATGAAGAAAGACAGCCTCACCAACCACCAAGACATTGTCTGGATCACTGAGAAATGGAATGACATTCTCCAATAAAATTTTCTCACGGAAATAACTGCCATCCCAGGATTCCCCTTTATCCTTCAAAACCCAATGCAGTTTCTTGGCTGTGAAAATGACGAAAATCCCGATGCAAGTCGGATTGCGAACGATTTGTCGATATCGTTCATGTTTGGCGATGTCATCGACGTCTTTAGCCCAAATTCGATCGTTCTGGAAATTCGGTTTTCGAATGGCATAAAGGAAGAATTCGTCAGATGGCGTCAAATGAAGAAAATCTTCCTCGGTCCATTCAGACAACCAATCGCACAACCAAAGCCGATCTTGAACGTGTGTTTGAGTTTTCAATGGTTTGCAAATGACGTGGAATGGCTTCAAACCTTCTCGTTCTCGATATCGGCCGATTGTCCTTTGATCAACTCGTTTTCCACGAATTTGAAGGATTTCTTGGGCCACTTTTCGGTTTCCTTTTCGTTGTTTGCGACTGCCAGTTGCAATGATGGCTTTGCTTTCTTGGGACAGTTGCAGAGGACGCCCTTCTCCAAATTTTGTGAAACATTCTTGGGCTGTTTTGTTCCAATTATCAGTAACCCAATCCGGATGACGTTTCAATTTGTTTGCAATCCATTTTCGATTGATAAACGTCGCTCCAGCATCGCGAGCCTCTCGAAAGGCAATGCATTTTATTCTGTCAATGATCCTTTGTTCTTCCGAATCGAATTTTCCAGCCATTCTTAAAGCAAATTTAACATTTAATAGCTCATTCAATTCAGTTTTTTATGGGCTTTAAAATGAGGTGTCGCGGAAGTTGTAAACTGCTGTCGATCTTGCTGTGACCCCCTAGGAAAAGGTTATGCCCCGCCCTGTACAAGAAGCAATGGGTGGAAACTAATCAAGGAGAGAAGCAACTTAGAACTGAGGAGAAATTTCCTGACAGTTAGAACAATTAATCAGTGGAACAGCTTGCCTCTAGAAGTTATGAATGCCCCAACACCGGAAGTCTTTAAGAAGATGTTGGATAGCCATTTGTCTGAAACGGTATAGGGTTTCCTGCCTAGGCTTGGACTAGAAGACCTCCAAGGTCCCTTCTAACTCTGCTATTGTATTGTATTGTATTGTATTGTATTGTATTGTATTGTATTGTATTGTATCGTATTGTATCGTATTGTATCGTATTGTATTGTATTGTATAAATGGTTTAAATTCTGTTCATAAGAAATTTATTCTGTATTGGAATGGATGGTCAAACACAGAGGTGATATTCAGCCGGTTTGGACCAGTTCACCCAAACCGGTAGTGGAAATCTCTACCACCCACCCACCCTGGCTCTATGCTGTCCTATTTAGGCATGTTTTTGAGGCTGAGCGCATACACAAAAGGCCGGGTACATGCACGGAAGTGAGCGGGTGCGCACGCAGCGAACCAGTAGTAACAAAATATGAAACCCACTGCTTATCAAACAGATACATTTAAAACAATACACACCACTAATACTGCAAGCAATGCAGATAGGAAAAATGCTGCATGAAGAATAATATCAGGGAATTGTGACATCTACTTCATTCCTCCCAACAAAGGAGCATTTTATGATCTCACTTCCTCTTTTCCAGGGGTTTCTGAAAAAGAGTCCATCCTTCAAATTGAATCCAGTTTTCCAATCCTAGCTAAGAGGGGGGTACGAATCAGGACATGTACAAAAGCCACACCTTGAAGCTTCTGAAGACATAGCTATAACTCTCTCGCAGGCTTTGAGACTTAAAAGGGTGATCTCTATAGAAGAACATGATTTGGATTCAATTTATATGCACACCCTCATTCCCATTCAACCCCTACATGCTTCTGAAATGAGGGAAACGATCTTCCAGAGCTGGAGTAATGATTAAACAAGCTGGCTGATATTTAATCATTGTCCGGCCATTTTGGAGAACAATGATTTTTTATTGCAAAATCAAAAGCCTGATTTTCAACCAATTTAATTGTTTTCCATGGGGGTGGTAATTTCCTTTAGTCTTTTTCATCCAAGAAAATCAATGGGAACCAGCT
Source organism: Thamnophis elegans (assembly GCF_009769535.1). NCBI lineage: Eukaryota > Metazoa > Chordata > Lepidosauria > Squamata > Natricidae > Thamnophis > Thamnophis elegans. The sequence continues at coordinate 64,271,170 of NC_045543.1, read as the reverse complement.
CATCTATTCTGCTATCCCTCCATCATCTTCTTCCACGCACAAACATTTTCTCTCTTGTTGAGGTTTTCAATATTAACTACAACTCTCAAAAAGATCAACGTATTTCATCACCTGGTGAATCCTCCAAAATTTAAAAGTGCATCTTACTTTTTATAATTGCCCCCTGCCACATGGAGTAAGAAGGTGAGCAAAGGAACACAATCACCCCTGCTATTCCTTCATTCAAAAGCTTATAAATGGTTGAGTATCCTGTGAACGGAGCGATGGTGAATAATTTAGCTGCAGTGTTTCTCTGAAAAGGTCAGGTGGCCTTTTCAAACGCCATCCTGAATACTGTTGTGAATCACACATTAGACTGATGGACATTTTTAAAAGCAACAGTTGATGGATTTGTTTTGATTTTGCCTTCTATCCTGAACCAGCAGAAAACTAAAAATTTAATCTACAGTAAGTAAGATTATTAGATCTGAGGATGCACACAGGTTTTATGATATATAGTTAAAGCATTATTTTTATGGAGGTTTTGCAATCTACAGAAAATTGTGGTGTTAGAATTCTTCGATGACCAATTACATCTTGCAATACTACTACTCAAACTTGGTTTGGTGCAGAGTCAAGACATAATTTTCTTTATTGAAATTGATCCTGCATTATGCAGCTAATCCCCTTGATGTTCAGAAACTGATAGCCCTTTATCAATTAGTTCTACTTCCATTCTTTTTTTTTCTAGCATAATTAGGACTATTGTTAGGTACTCCATTTCTGAACTTCCAGTTTGCCCATAGGGCTGATTTTTTGTGCTCCGGAGGCTTCAGGGAAGCTCCTGAAGCCTCCAGAGGGCCTCCGGGTGGGGGGAGGCTGTTTTCCCCAGGCTCCTATAAAGCCTCTAGAGCCTGGAGAGAACTAAAAGTGGCCTCAAAAAAAGGCTGAAGTTAGTTGGCCAGCACGTGCCCTGACAAATGGCTCCATGTGCCACCTATGGCACTCGTGCCATAGGTTCACCATCCCTGACTTATAGAGATCTCAAAAGTTTATTTTGGGTGGATCTGGAGCAGTGGTGGGTTCCGGATCCCGGCGGCGTCCACATGGACACGTGCAGCGTGCGTGCATACATGTGCAGTGCGCGCATGCATCTTAGCACCTCCGTGAGCCTCCGCGATGCACCAGCTGCTCAGCGGAGCATCGTGCAGGTGCTGTATGTGCTGTGTGCGTGTGCGGAAGCGCAGAAGACTTAAAAGACCGGTAAGGAACGTGGGCAGGCGGGTGGGCCCTCTGGAGCACCGTACCAGAATGGTATCCAGTGCTCCGGGCTGGTTCTGGTACGCCCCGGTACAATCTGGAGTTAGTCTATGGTTAACCATAAGGTATTTTAACATAATGGGTGAACTAAACAACTGTCTCCTACAAAATCCCAGTTTAGAGGGGAGGGGGGAAATCTCCAAAAGAGGAATGGGCAATTCTTGTGATGAGCTGCCAAATGGATATATATAAATTTGCCCATTAATATTTTTTTTAATGTAAGCAGGATGGCATCACCACCTATTGTGATCATTTGGCTTCCATAAAACAAACTTGGAACACTCTTTTTTATTTCCTTTTTAATTTCTTGCTAGTAATCCCAGCAACTTTAAAAGTCTGTGGAAGCTTCAGTGGAAAACAAAAAGATGGTTATACTATTAAATATTTCCCCTAGTAGCTGACAAAAAGCTCTCTCTTAACCTGATGGCAATGAAAGACAGAGAATGAATCATTGCTCCAGGAAACCAATTTATTTAGTCACTCCGTTCTGCTGTTATTTATTACTTGTCAGCACATGCTGTTAGTTCAATTAAATATAAAACTCTGATGTTCTCTTCTGGCCCTTCCCCTCTCCCTCCACAGCCCCCTTATTTTTTGAAAGCCCCCACAACAAAGAAGAAAAATGACAGAAATATGCAACACTAAAACAAAAACCTTTTGGGTTTATTGTGCTTTTCTTGTTTTAATTAAGCATTGTTTATTAAACCTTTTGCAGCAAAGGTAAGAGGATTATTAATCTTTTTCACCAGCTGAAGATAAAAGTTTGCAGGGAAAAAGGACATTATAAAAATATAGTTTAGAGTTTCCCACTGAGATAAACACAGGGGAAAAAAATTAAAATGAGGTAGCAAGACAAAGTGTTGATTATAACACTTTATCAATACCAACATAAGAAGCCACAAAGAGCAAACTGCCATAGTAAAATATTTCTATTGCTTTAGGTATACAGCAGCTCGGGGAATTGAGAGAGAAACAGAGAGGGAGAGAGATTATTCGATTTTGCTTTATGTTGGGTGTGTACATCCATGTGTGTAGATAAGGGCATGCGTGTCACATATGAAGAAAGACAGGCAGGACTAAAAGTGTCTTCCAGCCTAGATATATTAGCTGGCAGTAAGTCCTATTGAAATCAAGCAAACCTCTGAGTAATGATAGATAACAATACACAATTAATTACTTAAATGTCTACCCTATGGTGGTCTCCCCCCGCCCCCGCCAACAACTCAGAAGCCAGCACAAAGTCCACTAGGGCAGGCATTGTGGCTCTACAATTCTCTGATTTAAGCCATTTCTTTATACAACATTTGACAGTTCTTATGATACACACAATTGGATGGTTATTGTACCTAGGCTCTCCAGGAAGTGCTCGTGAAAAGGGAGACACCCATGTGGTGTGGTGTGGTGTGGTGTGTGTGTGTGTTGTTGTCGTTGTTGTTGTTGTTGTTTTGTTTGCTGGTGCCTTTGAGTCAGTGTTGATTCCTGGACTAATCCTGACAGTTTTCTTGGCAACGTTTTCCGAAGTGGTTTGCCCTTATCTGCTTTTTAAGGTTGAGAGGGAATAACTGGCCCAAGATCATCCACCTGGCAGGACTGGAACTCCCAGTCTCCTGGTTCTAGTATGGTGCCTTAACCAATATACCAAACTGGCTTTACTACACAGGTGAGAGAGGCCAGAGATGAATCTCCATCAGCTTTTTCCAGAAGCATTGCAAAGAATGTGTTCTATTTTACATAAACCCTGCTGATGAGGGATTATGTAACCCACAGTCTGCTCTAGCTGACAGGAACCACTGCTAAATGAACAATGCCAGAATGTGGTAAATATCAAACAATGATTTATGATCTGTATATTACTTACCTTAGCTAATAAGCGGAGAGGTCATTCTCTTTTCAGAGTTTCATTCCAACATCTGAAATTCGGAGATAGAGTGCATCTATACATGGAGTTGCATTTAGCTACAATGCATAACCCAGGTTCCCCCCCCCCCTCTCTCTCTGTAGGAGGGTGGGAAGGGCAGTGCTACAAACAGAAATTAAATATAAGCTAGTACTGTAGAAGAAATACTGCAGTGGTCAAATGTGCATTTACATGTAGGGTCAGACTTTTCGCAAAGAATTTACAACTTGGAATTTAGACTTGGTCTCTTGTAATGTACCAATACAGCACTGTATGTTAGGAGGAAAGCAACACTCTTTGAATTTAAAAAAAAATGATTTTCAGACTTAAGGCTTATACAGAAGGGGGTCAGCTGCAGATCAGGACAAAGAAGCTTGCTGTGATTATTCTTGCACACGCAAACTTGCCTGAATAAAAATTCCAACACAATTTATGGCTTGCGCAAAGTATTCACTGTTCACATGGAGCCATTTAGTCACACTAAATGAGAAAAAATCCTGGAAAATTTGTCTGCATTTACATGTATTACAGGAGCAGGGATAGGGTAGAAGAGACACAGTGACCCACCCTGTCTGGTCTGCATTTGTCCACTTAAAAAAAAAGTCTGTTGCCTTTTAAATTAAAATTGTTATCGGCTTTATATATCCAATGTATCAAACTCAGCCTGCTGATTTTTCAGGCTGATTACAGCATTCTGAGAGAAATATAGATTATATCTACCAAAGCCATTCTCCAAACAGCTTTATGAGACAGCTCTTCATCGACTATAGATCTGACTGGCATCAGGTTCCTTCCCTTCGGCCTATTGATATTTAATGAACAGGAGTGACAACGTTATCGGCCTTGGCAGCAAAACGGGAACAGAAAGGCCTCTAATGGCTGAGCAGCTCTCCCCTCTCCTTCTCCTTTCCTTAAAGGAAGAGGGCAAGATTGGACCCCGGCCAGGTTTTCAGAGAGTCCTTCCTTACCTATAAATCCTCCATGAGGAAAAAGTACGGTTTGGAGCCCTCCCTTTCAAAGCTTGTTCAGACAACAGGGCTGGTAATTGTGGAGCAGAGGGCTCAGTGAGTAAATTATAGATTTCATTAGATGCCCTTGTACAAGGCCGTTAATTGGAAGTAAATGCTATTACAGGCTTCTCTGTCTCCAAGCTTTAGGAAATTCCTATAGCAGCCTTTTAGAGGGTGGTTTTCTTACAGAGAGAGAAGACTGCCTCCTTATTAAGTTGATTGGGTTTGGGTTTTTTTGCAAAAACAAAGGAAAGCTGAGGAGAGCAGGCAAGCAATGGTCAAGTTCTCCTGATGCAGCAGAGCCAAATAGCCTCTACACCTGTTGAATAAACTCATTGTATCAGCAGTAAATCAGTCAGGAGATATTTTACTAGCTAGGCTAGGAGACTTTGAGACTATTTTTTTCTCTCTAGAGTTTGTCATTTCCTCTAGCATTGTGGTATGATCCAGCTAGATGGAGGCAAAGCAGCCTTACTCACTCCTTTCCTAATGGGGCCCCAGTGGGTATATGGAAGTAATGCAGGTAGCCACAAATCATCTTATTCTTTTTCCCATAATCCCTTGCGGGGTGGAGTCTGGGCAACTAAATGGAGCTGAGTATTTACCGGATGCCCTTCCTGTCACCAATGTGGAGTTCTATTCAGCAGATATATTCTCATCCTGCCCAGAGAGAAATATCTGTCTCTATCTAGGATCGAACTCACAGCCTCCTGATTGTGACGTGAGAGCTCCACCTCTAGGCCATCGCACCACTTGCAGGTAGCCACAATTACAACCAGAATTTCCATTGTTAAGCAAGGCAATTGTTAAATGAGTCATGCCCAATTTTTACAATCCTTTTTGCTACGTTGGTAAAGGAGCCACTACACTTTGTTAAGTGAATCATGTAGTCGTTAAGTGAATTGCATTTCCCACATCAACTTGGCTTGTCAGAAGATGGCTGGGAAGGTTGCAAATGGTAATTACATGACCTCGGAATGCTGCAAACATTATAAATGCTTGCTGGTTGCCCAGAACTAAAAAATTGATCACATGAGCAACAGTTTTGAGTGCAAGGATCCAGTTGTAAGTCACTGTTTCAGTGCCGTTGTGTCATCAAACAGTTGCTAAATGAATAGTTGTAAGTTGAGGACCACCTGTACTATAAGATGATGACCAACATGGAATGCTAGAACAACCCCATTCTCATTAAGTTTTGCTAAGCTTTTGATCGGAGATGTTATCAAACATCATGATTTGATGGGGAGAGATAATTGACAGTGGGGAGTTAGTTTAGTAATTCCTAGCCTTTTTCAGGCTAAACATAACACTCTCAGTGTTAATTATATAGGATAGGTGGCCCCTTTTATGACTTGTGGACTTGGTTGACTCAGGAATTCTGGGAGTTGAAGTCCACAAGTCATGAAGGGGGCCACAGTTCCCCACCTCTCATCTAGGCCCTTTAATGGAGTAGCAATCTCTCACCTTCCTGTTTTTTTAGAAGCAATTAGTGGGCCATCTTTGAACTACAAATAAATAGAATGAGCCGAATGTGAGCAAAGTCAATTTGGCAACTGGTGGCCCATTGGTAAAATGCAATTTTATGAGGATTCTTTTCCCAACATTTCCACCTTATGGGTGGGATGCCGTTTACACATCAGTTGTTTGGACAGTACCTGCAGAGATGCCGAGAGTGGACCTTGATCAGATTTCTTAGAGCGAGTTCCAGCCTGTTACTCCTGAGGAAGTGGACAAGGCCATGGGAGTTTTTATTATAGGAAATATATTTTATTCAATTTTCACATTCCATTTGCAATCATTTATATACAGGGTATTTACTATAAGAAAAGAAAAAAAAAAAAAAGAAAAAGGGAATAAAACGAACAAGTAAAAAAGAAACACAACTCATCATTCACAACCCCACCTAACCCTTGCGTCCTCCATACACCCCATCTACCCCCTCCAACTTTCCTTTCTCCCTCTAACACTCCCCTCCTACTTCCCTTTCCCCTCAAGCCTTCCTTCTCCCCTTACTCCCCAGACACCCTCCTTACATTCCCCTTACTCCTTACATTCCCCTTACTCCTTCCTTACTCCTCCCTCTTCCTTCCCTCTACCTCCCTCCTTGGTGTATGCCTTTATTCGAGTGTTGTTTGATCTAATAAAAGTAAAGTAAGCCAAGGAAAATAATAATAATAATAATAATAAGAAAAAAAAAAGAACCACCGTATATAAATACATTCTTGTTCTTATTAAAACTATATTAACACCCCCCACCCCACCCCCCACAATCCCCATCCCTAATCCTCCCGACTTCCCAGGGTCCACACCTGGCACTACCTTCTATCTAAGATATCTTGTATACATATGGATTAAAAAATAAAAGTAATATATCAAAAAAAAAAAAAAAAAAGAAAAGCAGAGAAAGAAAAAAAAAAGGAAAAAAAGAAACCAGTCTTTGTGTTGATCTCAGCCCCCCATCTTTATCTATACTTAAATAGTATAAATCATTCTATCTATATTTTATTCTCATCTCTTACTTCTTTGCTATTTACCCCAACCTTCTGTAGACTCTCCCGTTCCCTTCCTAAACCTCATGATCCCTTCCAGTAAGATTTAAGCAGCGTAGTTTATGCCATATATTCAAATATAACTTTACAGACAAGTAATCAAACTTTCCCATCTAGTAAAATTTAAACAACGTAAATGATCTTTCTTTACCCCTTTTTCAAACAGTAATTCAAAATAATCTAACCCGATTTCCCCTTCTTAGTAAAGTTAAGCAGCGTAGATCAGATATTACTTTACACAGGAATCAATTTCTGTAATTCCAACCGACTTCCCCTTCTAATAGAATTTAAATAACTTAGTTCATTCCACATGTATTTTACCCTCATCCCCCACTTGTCTGATATTTACCACTATCAAATTTATACTACCATTTGTTTAAAATATAACTCAGAGCGATTTGTAGCATGAATCCTTCCACATATTCCAATAATACTTTCAGCAAAATTCAGTTAACCTTCTATTTTAAGGTAGTCGCTTCTAACAAAATTTAAACAACATAAATCATTCCACATTCTTTTTACAGTTATCTTAAGATAATCCCAAGCGGCTTCCTGTTCTAATAAGCTTTAAACAACGTAAATTTTGCCCTCATCCCTTGCTTGTCTAATATTTATCACAAATAACGTAGTACTACCATTTGTTTAAAATATAACTCAGAGCCGAGAGTGGACCTTGATCAGATTTCTTAGAGCGAGTTCCAGCCTGTTACTCCTGAGGAAGTGGACAAGGCCATGGGAGTTTTGAGTGCCTCCACCTGTTTACTGGACCCGTGTCCCTCCTGGCTGGTTTCGGCCAGCAGAGAGGTTACATGAGGCTGGTTCCAGAGGATTATTAACACCTCTCTACAGGAGGGATCTTTCCCGCAGCCCTTAAAGGATTCTGTGGTGAGACCCCTCCTTAATAAACAAGACCGAGACAAGACCGAGTGGCTGTTGTGTTTCCCTCCCAAAAATTTGATCAACATACCATCACTCAGGCTGGGGGGGCAAAATTTATACCCCTCAGAAAGGGCCCGCAACTTGGGAGTCCTCCTGGATTCACAGCTAACTTTTGACCACCATCTCTCAGCTGTGACCAGGGGGGCATTTGCCCAGGTTCGCCTGGTGCGCCAGTTGCGGCCCTACCTGAATCGGGAGGCCCTCACAACAGTCACTCGAGCCCTTGTGATCTCTAGGCTGGAATACTGTAATGTGCTCTACATGGGGCTGCCCTTGAAGAGCATCCGAAGACTTCAGCTAGTCCAGAATGCGGCCGCGCGAGTGATCGTGGGCGTACCACGGTTCGCCCACATAACACCGATCCTCCGTGAGCTGCACTGGCTACCTGTTGGTCTCCGGGTGCACTTCAAGGTCTTACTCACCACCTATAAAGCGCTCCATGGTAGTGGATCTGGCTATTTGAGAGACCGCCTTCTGCCAATTACCTCCCTGCGTCCCATCAGATCGCATAGAGTTGGCCTCCTCCGTATCCCATCCGCCAGTCAGTGCCGACTGGCGACTACTCGGAGGAGAGCCTTCTCTGTTGCGGCTCCGACACTATGAAACAATCTCCCCGTGGAGATTCGTACCCTCACCACCGTCCAGGCCTTCCGCACAGCCCTCAAGAACTGGCTAGCCCGTCAGGCCTGGGGATAATCTTATTTTCGCCCCTCCCGAATGCTGAGTGAATGTTGAGTTTTACTGTCTAATTTACTTTGTGCACATCTTTTTTTGGTATTGTCCTACACTCCCCTTCCCTTTTTTGATTGTAAGCCGCCCTGAGTCCCCTCAGGGAAAAGGGCGGCCTATAAATAAACAAATCTAAATCTAAATCTAAACCTTCTCTGGATCCAGCTATCCTTAAAAATTACTGTCCAGTCTCCAACCTCCCCTTTGTAGGGAAGGTTGTCGAGAAGGTGGTGGCCTTTCAGCTGCGACGGACCTTGGATGAAGCAGATTATCTAGATCCCTTTCAGTCGGGTTTCAGGCCTGGTTACTCCACTGAAACTGCTTTAGTCGCTCTGACCAATGATCTCTGGCGGGCCAGGGATAGAGGACATTCCTCTATCCTTGTCCTTCTTGACCTCTCAGCAGCCTTCGATACCATCGACCATGGTATCCTTCTGTGACGACTGGGAGAGGTGGGAGTGGGAGGCACCGTTTTACGGTGGTTCTCCTCTTACCTCTCGGACAGGTCGCAGTCGGTGTTGGTTGGAGGACAGAAGTTGACCCCTAGGCCCCTAAAGTATGGGGTGCCTCAGGGCTCGGTCCTGTCCCCCCTCCTATTTAACATCTACATGAAGCCACTGGGTGAGATCATTTGTCGGCATGGGATCAAATACCACCAATACGCGGACGATACCCAGTTGTATCTGTCTGCCCCGTGCCAACTCAGCAAAGCAGTAGAAGTGATGTGCCAGTGCCTGGAGGCTGTCAGGGTCTGGATGGGAGTAAACAAGCTGGCACTCAATCCAGACAAGACTGAGTGGCTATTGATGTTGCCCCCTAAAAATGGTCCAGATATTCCATCTCTCAGCCTGGGGGGTGAAATTCTTCACCCCTCAGAGAGGGCCCACAACTTGGGTGTCCTCCTGGATCCTCAGCTGATATTAGAATACCATCTGTCAGCTGTGACTAGGGGGGCTTTTGCCCAGGTTCGCCTGGTGCACCAGTTGCAGCCCTACCTGGACCGGGAGGCACTTCAAATGGTCACTCATGCTCTCGTCACCTCTAGGCTTGATTACTGTAATGCGCTTTACTTGGGGCTGCCCCTGAAGAGAGTTCGGAGACTACAATTGGTCCAGAATGCGGCCGCACGAGCGATATCGGGTATACCTAGGCACACCCATGTTACACCTATCCTTAGCGAGCTGCACTGGCTTCCCATCGGTCTCCAAACACACTTCAAGGTGCTGGTCATTACCTTTAAAGCCCTACATGGCTTGGGACATGGATATCTGCGGGACTGCCTCCTGTCACATACCTCCCAACGACCCATAAGATCTCACAGGCTGGGCCTCCTTCGGGTACCGTAGACCGGGCAATGCCAGTTGGCGACTACTCGGGGGAGGTCTTTCTCTGTAGCTGCCCCGGCCCTGTGGAATGATCTACCTGCAGAGATCCAGACCCTTCCCACTCTCTCGGCCTTCCGAAAAGCCATTAAAACCTGGCTGTTCCGGCAGGCCTGGGGCTGTTGACCCCAAAATACGGTCCAGCCCCATTTAGAACGGAGTCCATGGTGTGCTGTTTTTAAATCTATCTTTTTTTTTCTCTGTATTTTATTTTTCTGATTTATTTCTGTACTGTAAGCCGCCCGGAGTCCTACGGGATTGGGCGGCATATAAATGTTATTAAACTTGCAAACTTGCAAACTTGTTAACAGTTCCTGTGGATTGTGGGCAAACAAACAGACCGCCCATATCAACGGCATTATTTCAGTTAAAAAAAATCTAGCAACATGCTTTCAGAATAAGAACGGAAGAAAGATACACGGGGTTTACAAAATGCAGTTTGGAGCTCAATCTGGAAAGCGACCAGTTTTGCTTTGGATTGATTCAGAGGCTGCCCAGTCCAACTTGGCTAGAATTGGAAATTAACAAATGGCCATTGGTTTTTTTTTCTTTATTTATTCCATTTGGTGAATAAAGCCTTGATAAACTGCAGGCGATCAACTGAAAAACGATTATGTTATAAATACTGTTTTAAATTTATATTACTATTTTTTAAAAACAGGGATTTTAGAAATGCTCATATCTTAGGAAAATTGGAAGACATTTGCAATCATAGTTGCCGTTAGTGATTAGGTCTATTTTCAAACAAATAGTTTGAGAGCTTTTGACATTGCAAGAAATGTTCCAGAAAAAGATATAATTGTTCCCTGTTTGGAAGAATTTTAGAGCTTTGTTTGCAGTTTTGCTTTTTAAATTTAGAAAAGCCGCCAGTTAGGAAAACATTAGAATGTAAGATTTTATTTTATTTTCATTTGTCTATTCAGATTAAATAGAGTAAGCATTATCTAAATCTAAATCCACTAATTTCTTTAATGAAATATATTTAGATGCTTAACAATAAATACTTAGAATTTAAGTTTATGTCAAACACCTTCTTAACTTCCCTGTTTAAATCAATGCCTGGAATCTGTTCCACTGCCTGATTTTGACTGGCCACATATGCCAATTCATTGAAGGTTTGCACCAGATTAGAGCAATGAAGTCTTTAATCTTTATTTCAAAGTCTTTACATTTAAGTGCAAATGAATGAAATTAGAGAAAGGAAGTTGAGATAGATGTGACAGTTGTATCTTTCAAGGAGCAGGAAGCATTTAAAGATTTCTCAAAGCTTGCCATTTTTCAGGGATTAGCCATAAAAAAAAAAAGAGTGTGGGCCAAATTGGACCGTGCATTTGTAGACAGGGTTGTTGGACCACATGACGATGCATTTAAAACTAGAGATGATAACTTGTCCTCTACAGTTTAATAACCATGCAATATTTATAGTTACGCTCTCTGGTTCCTTCCCCTTCTGCCTAGAGAGTCACTTTGATTAACTGGTATGCAGCAAAAACCTTTTTACGGGCTTCAGACTTTTCTTCACCTTTTATGTATCCTGTTTACATATTTTAATATTAATGGAAAGAAGCAACCATAAAACACGAGTCTTGACAAAAAAAATGGCAGTATTTTAACATTTAAATTTGGCCATAAATAAGGTAAACATAATAAACAGGGGTGGTTGGGGTTTGTTTTTTTCCCCCTTCTCTACACATATTGCAGATTGAGTTAGCCATAAACACGAAGCTTTATATTATCATGACTAAACTGCAGGGTTTAATAATCAGATTTTAATTTGGGGCCTGCACTCCTAAAGTTATGTATGGTGGGGTGTTGTTTTTTTTCATTGTCAACACCTCATGCCCCCTTGCAGGAAGTTTGGGAGGCTCAACTAATCTTCTGTGCCCCAGAGTCTGGCTGCTGTCTGCAATCCTCCTCCCTCCCTCCTTCCTTCCTGATTTCTCCTACAACTTCTCCCATCTTTTCTTTTCTTTCCTGGAATCCACCAAGGAAGAAGAATAGACCAACAGTTCAAAATATCTCAACTGGCAACGTTAATCAAACTGAAAGTAGGTAGTAAGGCGAAGATGATTCTAGGTATAATGATCTTAATATATTTGGCTGATCTTAGTGTCAATAAAGGGATGCGGTGGCTCAATGGCTAAGACGCTGAGCTTGTCGATCAGAAAAGTTGGTGGTTCAGCAGTTCGAATCCCTAGCGCTGCCCAACAGAGTGAGCTCCCATTACTGGTCCCAGCTTCTGCCAACCTAGCAGTTAAAAAGCACGTAAAAAATGCAAGTAGAAAAATAGGAACCACCTTTGGTGAGAAGGTAACAGCGCTCTGTGCGCCTTCAGCATTGAGTCATGCCAGCCACATGACTACGGAGACACCTTTGGACAGCACTGGCTCTTCAGCTCAGAAACGGAGAGGATCACCGCCCTCTAGAGCCGGGAACGACTAGCACATATGTGCGAGGGGAACCTTTACTTTTACCTAGTTTCAATGAAAGAGAATATTTGTAGCTCTGGGGTGAAATGGAGAATCCTTGGTGCTCTTACTTGCTTTCTTGCAGACATTTCATTACCATGACTAAGTAATATCAACATTTCATTTAGTGACCATTCGGAGTTACAACAGCACTGGAAAAAGTGACTTATATGACCATTGTTCCCACTTATGACCATTGCAGCATCCCCATGGTCGTGGGATCAAAATTCAGACACTTGGGCACTGACACACATTTATGACCTTTGCAGGGTCCAGGGATCATGTGATCCCCTTTTATGACCTTCTGACACGCAAAGTTGACGGGGAAGCCAGATTTACTTAACAACGATATTACAAATTTAGCTGCAGTGATTTAATTAACAAATGTGGCAAGATGGGCTGCAAAATGAGGCAAAGCTCACTTAACAAACATTTCACTTAGCAACTTGGGCTCAGTTGTGGTCACAAGTCAAAGACTGCCTCCAGTTCTTTGACTGTGCTTCCCGTTAGCAATTATCTCCCACCTCATCCTGCTCCTGGGATTGTCCCTTTCCTCATGAAGCCAAGAGTTCTCCACACACTTCCCTTTTGTTTGAACGTAGTCTACCATTGATAATCTGGACAACTTTTTAACCCATCCTTCTCTTCCTTCACTCCAGCCAGCCTCCAAGAGTGAGGACATGTAACAACTTGCAACTACTTTAGTGGATAAGGGAGTCAGCCAGTGGTGGGTTCCGGATCCCGGTGCAACCGGTATGGTGCAACGGGGCCGGGCATCCACCACATGCATGCAAGCAGCACTTGCGCAGCATGCGCATGCATACTTACTGCCTGCGATGCTTGGCAACGGCTGCTCAGCGGAGCATCGCACAGGCGCCATACACTCCGTGCACGTAAGCCCCGATCGGCTCAAATACAGGTAAGGAGGGCGGGCGAGCACTCCAGAACTCCGTACTGGAACGGTAGCTGGTGCTCCCAGCAGGCACCGGTAAGCCATATCCCACCACTGGAGTCAGCCCAATGGTTCTGTGGAAATGCCTAAAAATTATTTCAGACTAGCCATTGTAATCAATATTACCCAGCTTCATAGCTGAATAGTTTTGTATGGAATTTGAAGAAAAGGGATTTGCAGTTTTGGTTCAAAAATATTTGCATTTTTTAAAGGTTGGTAATATTTTTATTATGCAGTCTTTAAGAAACTTCATCTAATTCCTTGTTCATGTGAATCCTTTGCCACCTTCGTAGTGAGTGACTAAATACCTCAAACTGCAGAGATGGCAAATATCTCAAATGTATTTGGAAGAATTAGGTCTCTGGTTTCCTAAACAATTTGGGCAAAACTTTTTTTTTTTTTTTTGAGAAAGTAATACTATCCGGGGGGTGGGGGGGGAGTGTTCCAAAGAACCTGAAGTGTATGGAAGAGATGCCTATAATTTGTCTTTTAAAGTAACATTCTGATGTTTAATTATTATTCTCATCAAATCACCATAAAAACAGCATTAAAGCCTCTTGCCAGCAATTGGTACTTTTGGTTCGCAGGGTGTCACACCATTTTATGTCGATAATTTCAGCAGCAATCATGCCAATAATGAAACAGGGGGAAAAAAAACAAAAAACCCTGTCATGAAGTAGAATTCCTCTGCTACATGAGGGGTGTGTCAACTCGCGGCCTGTGGGCCAGATGCATCACAAGCTGGCTACGGCCACCCCCAGTTTAGCAAAGGGAAGGGAAACTTAGTCATGTGACTACAATGTGACACCGCAGGTTTGACAACTCTGTGCTATATGATATGGGATGATTTTCCTTGTCACTCGATCAGTACTTACACTGATCATTCCTTAGTCCAGTGTTTCTCAACCTTGGCCACTCTTAAAATATATGGCCTTCAACTCCCAGAATTCCCCAGCTGGGATGACTGGCTGGAGAATTCTGGGGTCTTAAGAGTAGCTAAGGGTTGAAAACACAACCTTAGGCCATTTGCTATTCTGGTCCTAACCAACTACTACACTGGTGTTTGGATAAAATTGGGGTGGAGAGAAGATAAATAAGGAAGAAAGAAGGACTAGTTTAGTTTAGTTTAGTTTAGTTTAGTTTATTAGTTTTGTATGCTGCCCACTCCCGGAGGACTCCGGGCGGCTTACAATAAAAAGGGAGGGGGGATAAATAAGACAATACAACAGTTTAAAAATTACACCAACATTCATAATTGAAGTGGGGCTGGATACTTCAACAGGCCCAGGCCTTCCGGAACAGCCAGGTCTTAGTAGCTTTACGGAAGGCCGGGAGGGTAGTAAGGGTCTGGATCTCAGCGGGGAGATCGTTCCAGAGGGCCAGAGCTGCAACAGAGAAGGCCCTCCCCCGGGGGGTCGCCAGCCAACACTGGCTGGCAGATGGAATCCGGAGAAGGCCTAGTCTGTGCGATCGAATCGGTCTTTGGGAGGTAATTGGCAGGAGGCGGTCTCTCAGGTAACCAGGTCCTATGCCATGTAGGACTTTAAAAGTAATGACTAGCACCTTGAAGCGTGTCAGGAGACCAATGGGCAGCCAGTGCAGCTTGTGGAGGATAGGTGTGATGTGGGTGTACCTAGGTGCACCCACAATCGCTCGCGCGGCTGCGTTCTGGACTAACTGAAGTCTTCAAACACTCTTCAAGGGCAGCCCCATGTAGAGCGCGTTACAGTAATCCAGTCTTGAGGTGACGAGGGCGTGAGTGACTATCCGAAGGGCCTCCCAGTCCAGGTAGGGTCGCAATTGGTGCACCAGGCGAACCTGGGCAAAGGCCCCCCTGGTCACAGCCAACAAGTGATGTTCTAACGTCAGCTGTGGATCCAGGAGGACTCCCAAATTCCGAACCCTCTCTCAGTCACCTGAGCTGAATTCTCCAAGTAGACAGTGGTATAAATTTATCTGGACTTTATACTAGATGCTTTAAGGCCTCCCAATGGGATTGGGAGTTGTATGCAACTACAATTGAGCCCAAAATTTCTGTTGCTAAGCAATGCAGTTGTTACGTGAGTTTTCCCCCATTTTATGACTGTTTTAGCCACAGTTGTTAAGCGAATCACTGCAGCTGTTAAATTAATCATGTGGTTGTTATCCCATTGACTTTGCGTGTAGGAAGCCAGCTGGGAAGGTCTCAAAAGGTGATCACATGACACTGGGACAGTACAACTGTCATAAATACATGGCAGTTGCCAAACACCCAAATTTTGATCACGTGACATGGGAATTCAGAATCAAAATAGAGCTGGAAAGAACCTTGGAGGTCTTCTAGTTCACCGCCTGATCAAGCAGGAGACCCTATACCACTGTGATGGCGAACCTCTGGCAGAGCCCTCTCTGTGGGCATGCGAGCTCTCACCCAGCTCAGCTCCACCACACATGAGTGCCTCCCACTGGCCAGTTGATTTTTGAGTCTGTCGCATATGCGGGAGACATGCGTGCATGTGTGGGTGGGTCATGCATGCATGTGTTGGGGTGAGGGGGGGGTCAAATATGCATGTGGGGAGGGGCACAGCGCTCCCCCACGCCTCATTTTTGGTATCAGGAGGCTTCAGGGAGGCCTGCTAGGCCCAAAACGGAGCTTGTGGATCGTGCACATGCATCAGGGAGCGTGTGGGGGGGATCACGCACATGTGCTGGGGGAAGAGCGCATTGCATTATGGGTGTGGGCATGCATGCTAACAAAAAGGTTAGCCATCACCTCTATACTACTTCAGACAAGTGACTGTCCAGTCTCTTCTTAAAAATCTCCAGTGATGACACACTCACAATGTCTGAAGGCAAACTGTTCCACTGGTTAATTGTCCTCACTGTTAGGAAGTTTCTCCTTAATTCTAGGTTGAAATCATTCTTAATTATTTTAATTTTAATTAATATTTTAATTAATTCTTAATTCTGGGAGTTGAAATAGACAATTGCACTTTATTCATTAAACTCCTGCCAAATACACCATGGTTCTTCACAGTATCTGAACCCAAATCACTATTGTGCCACATTCCCAAAAGTTGACAAAGTCCGACATCAAAATAAATGCAATAATTGTTAAGTTTGAGAATTAGTCATAAAATCACTTTTTTCAGTACTGTGGCAACTTTGAACGGTCACTAAACAAGTGATTGTAAATTGAGGATTACCTTTCTTAATAAATCAATAGTTAAATGTTGCTAGGTCTATTATTGAGTTTTGCCCCATTTTACAGCCTTTCTTGCTACAGTTGTTAAGTGAATTATTGCAGTTGTTAAATTAGTGACCTGGTTGTTACATCTGGCTTCCTCATTGACCTTGCTTGTTAGAAGGTCACAAAAGGGTATCATGATCCCGGAACCGTCACAAATGTGTCTCAGTCGCCAAGCATCTGAATTTTGATCACAGAGATGCTGCAGTGGTCATAAGTGTCAAAAATCTTTCCCCCCCCCCAGTGCCATTGTAACTTTGGACAATCACTAAATGAATTGTTGTAAGTTGAGAACTACCAGTACCTGTAGTTTATATTACAGCAATTGTATTCATTACTGGCCACTAGAAGGCGCTATGTGACTGGTTTAATTCTTGTTAAGAGTTTGTTACAGCATTATCCAGTTTTCTGAGGTGTTTTTTTTTCCAAAATAGCAGTAATGAGAAAAGCTTTCAATCAGTGTAGTGGTGGCTGAGTGATGCCACAGGGACTCTATAAGTCACTAATATAGAGAGAACTTACCAGAAATTCACATCAACTGAAGAAAAAAAGACCACCACCCCCAAAGGTGACCTTAATGCCATCCCTTTTAGTCAGCTTCAGTTTATGGGCAGAGCAGTCTTTCTTGCTAAACTACGTGTAGTCCTCAACTTACGACCACAATTGAGCCCCAAATGTATGCTGCTAAGTGAGAAATAGAATAAGTGAGTTTTGCACTTTACAACTTTTCTTGCCACATTTGTTAAGTGAATCACTGATGTTGTCAAATAAGTAGCATGGTTGTTAAGTGAATCTGGCTTCCCCACTGTCTTTGCTCATCCGAAGTTCACAAAAGGGGATCACACGACCACAGGACCCTGCAATAGTCATAAATGTTAGTCAGTTGTCAAGCATCCGAATGTAAATCACCTGCCCATAGGGATACTACAAGTGTAAAAAATGGTCATTAGATACTTTTTTTCAGGGCCATTATAACTTTGAACAGTCACTAAATAAACTGTTGTAAATCAAGGATACCTGTATAGATTATAATATCCCATGGGGAAAAAAAGAAAATGAATGGGATGCTATCAATTAAAAGCATCCACAGCAGCAACAGAATTCGCTTCCAACTGCATCCATCTGTTAGGTAATTAGGCAAGTATGTTATTAGGCAAGAAAAATGAA
This sequence comes from Thamnophis elegans, assembly GCF_009769535.1. Classification (NCBI taxonomy): domain Eukaryota; kingdom Metazoa; phylum Chordata; class Lepidosauria; order Squamata; family Natricidae; genus Thamnophis; species Thamnophis elegans. The sequence goes on along the minus strand of NC_045543.1, from coordinate 64,253,552 downwards.
ATGCACAGGTACAATATAGGTGGTACCTTGCTCAATAGAAGTAACTGCGAGAGGGATCTTCGAGTCCTAGTGGACAACCATTTAAATATGAGCCAGCAGTGTGCAGGAGCTGCCAAAAAAGCCAATACAGTTCTAGGCTGCATAAACAGACGGATAGAATGAAGATCACGTAAAGTGTTAATACCACTTTATAATGCCTTGGTAAGGCCACACTTAGAATACTGCATTCAGTTTTGGTCGCCACGGTGTAGAAAATATGTGGAGACTCTAGAAAGAGTGCAGAGAAGAGCAACAAAGATGATTAGGGGGCTGGAGACATATGAAGAATGGTTGCAGGAACTGGGGATGTCTAGTTTAATGAAAAGAAGGACTAGGGGAGACATGATAGCAGTGTTCCAATATCTCTGGGGTGGCCACAAAGAAGAGGGGGTCAAACTATTCTCCAAAGCACCTGAGGGTAGAACAAGAAGCAATGGGTGGAAACTAATCAAGGAGAGAAGCAACTTAGAACTGAGGAGAAATTTCCTAACAGTTAGAACATTAACCAAAGTTAGAACATTAATCAAAGTTAGAACTATCTCAAAGCTTTAATTATAATTCCAAGAACCTTTGTAGTCAGACAGGTGCTGATTTGAACCTGAAGACTAAGTTTGGATAGCAGAGGTGGCAGTACCTGAAAATAGGAGAAGAGAAGGGGGGGAACCTGCAGATAGGTTCATTTTTATGGTTGGTTACACAATCAGCCAGATGTTTAAACTGGATTGGGCATCTTTATCTCCCTATCAAGCCCTGCATATCAATTTGGAGAAAATCACCAAATATAAAGACTTGAAATAGAAGTAGAACAACAGTGACAAAAGAAAACAAAGATTGTACCAATAGTAATAGGTCGCTTGGATGCAATCACAAAACATCTGGAGCACCACTTGAACACCCTTGGCATTGGACAAACTTACAACCAGTCAATTGCAAATGGTAGCTTTATTTGGAACACCCTGCAATCTATAACACCACCAAACAGCATCTGTTTATTTATCCCAGTCCTTGAGAAGGACTCGGATAGATAAAAATGCCCAATCAAGTCTAAACATCTGGCTGACTGTGTAACCAACCATAAAAATGAGCCTATCTGCAGCTCAGAAAAAGTCAAGTCTGTGTTTTCCAAGGAAAAATTGCCATGTGAACCCAAAAGTTATAAAGAGTTATTTGTGGCAGGCAAACAAGCAATTTAAATCTAGCTCTCTAATTTGCATCTCCAGTTTTGTTATTACTGTATATTCTTGGAACAAGTAAGCACACTAACGGATTGCTATCAAAATTAAGCATACTTGTTTCTAGTTACAGAAATTTAAATTGTAGTATAGGGGAACCTGCTCCAATTTCTTTTCCATTACCAGACACTTTGGGGGGGGAGGGGGAGAGCTTTGTAAAATTTAAAAAATGTGACTGGCTATTTTATTCATATGATGTTTGGAACTTTTCAAAAGCTATTCTAATTTGCTCATTTTTCTTTACCAAACGGAAATTAAATGTCCAGGCTGTTTGATTGACAGCATCTAATTTACACAATAATACATACAATACAGGGTTATTGGCCTATTTTTGTTTGATTTATTAAATAATATTTTTTCTCACAATCCAATGTATTAAAAAGAAAAAGCACAGCTCAACTTTTAAACATTGGATATGTGTTATGGAATCCAACTGAATCAAATTTTAACTTGTATTTCCTTAATCCCAATTGTTTTAATACCTGTTTAATGACATTATTTTCATTAAGTTTTTTTATGTACCAGTTTTCATCCCGTCTGATGCCGAAATGGTAAAAAGAATAACCATACAAATAACCAAAAAGAGTGGTAAATATTATAACACTTCAACAGTATAAGCAAAAATACGTAATATTCAACTGATAATATTCAGCCAATTACCAATGAATCCTTAGATTCTTCCTAAGATAAGAGGCTAGATATAATTAAGAGGGGTAAAGTGGTCCTGTGGATTTACAATTAAGCTCACAAACAGCAATTTAAATAAACACTGCACAAGATTGGAAAGCAATAGAAATGCCTACATTTTATAGATTGTTGCAGGAAAGTAGGAATTAGCATTGTTAGGAAATTAATTCCTTTCATTACAGGAATTTATACAAAAACTGGCCATCGCTTAGAAACAGAATACAGCTCTTTTCCTTTCTTAGTGCATATTTTCTTATCATCTTTCCTTTCTGTATGCATTTATAATATTTGTAAGATAAATGAAGGCGTTATAAAATAATCAGCGTAAAGAACAGAAACCAAGGTGGCTCAAGTTTTTTAGATGGGGCAACAGGTCACGAATAGTGTTAAATAGATAATGTCAATCAATCCCAAACTTTTTATGGTATGGAGCAGTGTTTTTCAACCTCAGCAACTTTAAGATATGTGGACTTGAACTCCCAGAATTCTCCAGCTAGCACTGAGCATCGCCAAGGTTGAGAAACACTGACCTAGAGGAAAGGGCAAGCAAGGCAGTGAAAAGCTATGTCATTCTAAACTGAAGATACCTGCAAAAGAGAATTAAATTTCTAGAACCCACTTGGTTGACTGATTTCAGCAGCTCAACCAATCTTTTGGTTCTGTTGTGGTGTAAACCAGTGGTGAAATTCAATTTTTTTTACTACTGGTTCTGTGGGCAAAGATTGGTGGGCGTGGCAGGGGAAGGAAACTGCAAAATCCCCATTCCCACCCCACTCTGGGGCCAGCCAGAGGTGGTATTTGCCGGTTCTCCAAACTATTCAAAATGTCCGCTACGGTTCTCCAGAACATGTCAGAACCCCTGGTGTAAACCAAATTGCTGCATCCCCACATTATTATTATTATACAATTGTATCACAGCGGCCAGTTGTTTCGCCGGATTTGGCATTGGTTACTAGTCGGGCCCCACCCAGGGACCTAGGACGTCGTAACGTATTTTCGTAATATGCGTGCAGATCCAAGCAGTGCGGCTTTTTGCATTTGACTGATGGTGATTTTGTCATTTTTTAATTGTTTAAAATGTATTTGGAATAGCACCCAGTGTGCCAATTACCACTGGAATTACCACTGCTGGTTTGTGCCATAGTCATTGAATTTTGATTTTTAAGTCCTGGATATTCAAGAGGCACCTGCACTTTCTGGGGTTTTTTAAAAAGACATTTCACTTCTCATCCAAGAAGCTTCTTCAGTTCTTTTTTTAGTGATATTGTAACTTCAGTCACTAAATGAATGGTTGTAAATCAAGGATGAGCTGTAACCCAAGAAACCATGAAAAGATCCTTGAGGTGTTTGCCATGCTCCCATTCCTGCTACGGGCTAAGCAACCTTTTAGCTGACCTTTCCCCTTCCTCTAATCTCCCAAGGTCATTCTCATATACTATTGCAGATAACTTTTTTTTTTTTGGCAAGCTCTTCCTAGCTCTTTTGGATTGTTCCCAGGTTCCTGAGATCAGCAGGAGTAAAAAGGCATTCAGAAAGCCCCTTCCAAACTGCTTTATAGAGCTTATGGTAGTGTCCCGAGTGTCAATTTTGACTTCGGCGCTAATGAAAGGGCAGAATCCCCCACTGTGTGTAAGAACAGCAGGCTATGGGGAGCCAGAGCAAGTTGTCTGGCACACGACTCTATCTGCAATCTGTCCCTGAGCACCTTATGCCTAAGGCAGCTGTCTTGTTCTGCCTAATAATAGAACTGTCCAAACCACGGGAGAAACAGCCCATTTAGTGAGGTCCGGAGGCTCATTAAGCACGCATTGCCGCCATTTAAATCCCCAAATAGATAATGGATGCATCTTTCCATTTGCATACCTCCACTGAAACGCACAGGCCAAGGTTATACATGGCTTGCCATTCCTCGTGTGCTGATGGGACCCGTTTTGAACAATTCATGATAGGCTAATTAAGTTATTCTAGCCTATCTTTTTCTAGAAAGGGGACAAAATCGTGGCTTCAGAAGAGAGCAGAAGAACCGATTACAATGAAGAGTAAATAAGGCAGCAGATGGAGCGGAGCCTTGAGCAGAGCAAATGGTTCCTCGGAGAAGATTGAAAACAGAGCACTGATCTCTGATACGGGATTATGTGCTTTCGAAGCAGATCCCTGTTTTCATCTGCGAAATCAGAGGCAGCGTATCTCCCAATTCCAGCTTATGGGCCGAGCCTAGCATCTGGTCAGGTTCTGCAGAAGTAGAATGACTTTAATCTGATCCCTCGCATGATTTATTTCACTTTCGGCGGGGGATACGTGCATATCAATTGAGTCATGCAGCTTTGAAACTGACTGCATTAAACTCTGCAGGAAAGAAATATTTTCTGGTCCCGAACCTCTCAGGTGGCCACACAAAGCAAACGTCAATGGAAACTATCAACTTCTATGGGCCCAACCCTATCCTTAATACCTGGGCCTGCCACTCATTGAATAGAACAACAAACTGAAACAAAATACAGGTAATCTTTGAATTTAAGAGCTGTGGTGGTGCAGTGGTTAGAATGAAGTACTGCAGGCTAATTCTGCCCACTGACAGCAGTTCAATCCTGACTGGCTTCAGGTTGACTCAGCATTCCATTCATCCAAGGTCGGTCAAATGAGGACTCAAATTGTTGAGGGCAATAGGCTGGCTGTAAACCACTTAGAAAGGGCTGTAAAGCATTGTGAAACGGTATATAAGCCTAAAAATGACTTATGAACATTATTCAAATTTACAAATGTTGTAGCATCCCCATGGTCAGTCAATCAAAATTTGAATGCTTGCAACTCGTTCATATTTATGACAGTTGCATTGTCCTGGAGTCATGTGATCACTTTTTGCAACCTTCCAACAAGCATGATTAATGGGGGAGCCAGATTCACTTAACAACTGCAGTGAATCACTTAACATCTGTGGCAAAAAAGGTTATAAAATGGGACAAAACATACTTAACTGTCTCACTTAGGAGCAGAAATTTCAGCTCAATTGTGGTCATAAGTAGAAGACCACCTTATAGGCAAGACCATACTTCCATGTGGCTTGGAGTTGTTTCTTCAACAATGATTTGCCTTTGCCCTTGCTTGCCCTGAGCTGGTGGGAGTTAGTCCAAGTCTCCCTGGTTACGATGTAAAAGAGTGATGTATGACTTTGATCCTAAATGTTTTTGGTGGCCTATATGCAGAATTCCTGTTAGTCCTAACCACTGACCATATAGTATAGGGATGAGTGATGATTCAGGTGGTTGTTAAGCAAGTCTCACTTCCCCATTGTCATACACTAAATAAATGATAAATAAATCCCCCCCACCGCATTGGCTTTGCTTGTCAGAAACTCCCTAGTAAGGTTGCAAATGACAATCTTGGAATGCTGCAACCATTGTAAATACATGACAGTTGCCAAAGTTTGATCGCATGATTGTGAAAATGCTACAACAGTCATAAATGTGCAAAACTGATCAAGTAAGTAAGTTTTTTCAGGGTTGTTGTAATTTTTGAATGGTGGTTAAATGAATGCTTGTTATGTTGAGGAATATCTGTACAAAAGGTACCTTATGCAGTGCCAGGTAGACAACTAGATGGCAGCTTTCTACAGATGAATTGCAAACTAATACACACATGACCAGAGGATTATAACTAAAGTTAAGGTCAGCCTGAAGGATAGAAGGCAAAGCTGGGATACACTCAATTTTCTAATTTATACAGAGGACTTTAGCACAGACAGTTAAAAATAAACTTAGCACAAAGTTCCTAGTGATGTTTTTACCTATTTTTTTCCAGAGATAACGGTTTCATGAAACAAATATTCTGTCTGCCTTAATTATTCCTGGGCTTCCCATTTCCTGGGAATTCTTATAAATTAATATTGAGACTGCTGAAGAGATAGGCAGCACTTTTCTCCCTATCTGTAGCTGCTGTTCTTGTTTAAAAAGACGTCACATTTTTCTATTTCCAGCAAAGAAAGGCTTGGGTAATTTGTCTCAGCAAATGACCAAATGACATCCCTGACTCACTGAAGGTTGAATAACTAGCTGGCATGAGGCTGGCAGTTTGCAGAATTGTTAATGTAGGCTGGTATCCGCAGCATACTTACGTGTGTGTGTGTGTGTGTGTGTTTGTGTGTGTGTGTGTGTGTGTGTGTGTGTTGTGCACTTTTTTATAATTTTTATTAAGGGTTTTAGTTACAAGAGTAAAAGATACTAGCAAACTAAAAAAGAAAAAGCATCCACCCTCCAAGAAATCAACTTCCCACCCTCATCACATTGAATATAAACAATTTTATAATCTCTTCACCTGCTCTTAATTAACAAATATAAACTTCTTCCTTCCGTCACTCATCTCTTAACTGTAGGCAAATCCAACATCTTCTCCAATCCAGGTGCCAGCAAAAAAAAAAAAATCACCAAAATCCAAACAGAGCTCTAAAATATTAATTTTAATGAACATATATAAAACTCAACATTTCACATCTGAACTTTTAAATATAAGCAAAATCACATTTAAAAGGCATAAAGTAGTCCTGTAATCCTATTGTAAACAAATAAACAAACTCCTACAGTTTAAAATGACAAAGAGGGATCATTTTTCCTTTTTAAAAAATCTCACAAACATCCTTTTCTTCTAGAGCAACTGTAGGGAAAGCACCATGTTAACTGTGAACAAACATTTCTTTCATTCCAAATGCCAACAGTTTGGAAAAGAATCTCTCCAGATAGCAACATACCCCGTTCAGGTAATCATCCCATATCTCAATTCCTAATTATAAATGCATTTAGCAAAGGTAAAAGTAATCCCAGTGCCCTAATATGAACAAAAAAACCCCCTAACATTTAATGTAACAAAGGCGGCTAATTTTTCCTTTAAAAAGAGCAAGTTCACCAAACTTCTTTACTTGTTAAATACTCAGCCAGTTTAAATGCAATCAAATTGATATATAAAGTAACTGTAAGGAAAATTGTTAAACACCATATTAAATATAAGCAAATCCAGTACACAACATTTTTTTACTCCAAATATCAGCAAATCCAAAAAGAACAGCCCAAAATAGCAACATGTCCCACTTTAATTCTGGTTAAATAAGACAATGCTGTGTTCCTCCTCATGGAGATTACAGCATCTTTAGAGAAAAAATCATCCATTTTAATTAAAATGAGTTGGGCTGAGAGTGGTTGGCCCAAGGTCTCTCCGCTGGCTTTCACGCTAAGGTAAGATTAAAACTTGCAGTCTCCAAGCTTCTAGCCTGGTGCCTTAATATACAAATTGGTTCTATAGTATTGTAATTACACATTTGAGAAAGAAATGAAAAACAGACCTGCTGAACCAAGCCTATGTCTGTTGCAGTCCAGAATTTCATTTCTCACAACGGGTACAGATGTGTCTCAACTGTTGATAAAAGGAGGTGGATACATACTTCCTACTGCTGTTAAAGGCAAAGGTAAAGGTTCCACTTGCACATATGTGCTAGTCATTCCCATCTCTAGGGGGCAGTGTTCATCTCCGTTTCAAAGCTGAAGAGCCAGTGCTGTCCGAAGACATCTCTGTGGTCATGTGGCCGGCATGATTAAACACCGAAGGTGCACAGAACACTGTTACCTTCCCACCAAAAGTGGTTCTTATTTTTCTACTTGCTTTTTTACATGCTCTCAAACTGCTAGGTTGGCAGAAGTTGGGACAAGTAATGGGAGCTCACTTTGTTACGCGGCACTAGGGATTTGAATCGCCGAACTGCCAACCTTTCAACGTCTTAGCCACTGAGCCACCGTATTTGCAGTTATTGTCCTGCAACTAATATTGAATTTATTGATCTTCTCTTAGAGCAGCTCAACTTAATGGTCATTATCATGTTTTGTGATGGTGAATTTCATAAGTTAATTTTGCACTGAGCAAAGAAATACTTTTTTTTTGTCTGCTCTCAATCTCCCTCCAAATTACTCCCATGGGTCATGTTTAGAGAGGAGACAAAACTGTCCATTTTCACCACAGCATGTATTATACCATATTCCCCCTCACTTGGCTGTTTCCTGGAGTCCCAAACATTCTAGCATTTTCTCATAGAAGAGTATTGAGCCTTCAGTTACTTTGGTTGCCCTCTTATGTACTTTATTTCACTTTCCCGCCAAGAAATGTGGTATCTGAGAACAGCCTATAGAATTCTTGATGCAAAGTATCATCTCTTTCTGAAAAGGCTTGACAATTTTGACAATTTTCTAGAGGGGGGTATCAAACTCGATTTCATTGAGGGCTGCATAAGGGTTGTGTTTGACCTCAGGGGGGCATGGCCAATGTGGGTGTGGCCAACTCATCACTCGTGTTGTGGCCCTTCCGAGCTCCATTTTTGTTGGCAGTGGCACCGTGGGCTGGTCCTTCGCTGTTTTCAGGGCGGCCCACAGGCCAGATCTAAGCACTCTGCAGGCTGGATCCGGCCCCTGGGCCTTGAATTTGACACCCCAGTTCTAGAGACTCCTATCATGGAATCTGCCCTTTTCACAGCAGCCAGATATTGAGCTGATATGTTCATTGTGCCATCCATTGTAACCCTAAGAGCTTTCTCGAGGATGAAAAAAAGAGATCTCGGACCCCATCACATGTGTGTGTACCATTAGGGAATTTTATTTTATCTATCACTTTTCACACTCACTTAAATTTAACTGCATTTGCATTCGATTAACCATTCTTCAATTTAAATAAGATTGTTCTAAAGCTCTTCTCACACATATTTGGTTTTTGCTATCTTGATATCATCTGCAAAGTTTTAATTCTGTTTTCTGACGTCAAGATCCATAGCTGTATCTTCTGCTATGTGATACACTGTAAAATATAGAAGATGCACTATGTGTAATTTCTCTTTAATTAAATAGGAGCCAATCTAGTTCCAATATTCTTTAAAATACTACACATAATGATGGTGGTTATGAGATGGAAAAAGCGTTTTGTTTCTTCATAGAAACAAATGATGGCATTATCCATTCAGTTGTGTCTGACTCTTAGCTATTCTATGGGCACGTCTCTCCTCATCTTTCAATCTTGAGTTCTTTCAATTTTTTATACTCTTGCTGGTGTCAACTTTGATGGAGTCCAGCCACCGTGTTCTTTGGCGGCCTAGTTTCCTTTTACAGCTAACTCTTCCAAGCAAAATTGCTTTCTCCAGTGATAAAGAAACAAAAAGTAAAATAAAATATATAAGTATGAAGCGTTGTGAGCTAGGAGGAAAAGGTTACTCACTCATTGTATTCTTTTAGACATCAGTGAGTCTAAACCTGACTTTCTGAAAAACAAAGTCATGAACTGTTTAATATACAGTTGCATAAAAGATGCTGCTGCAATAAAAGTACTTAACAATAACGAGTTTTAAGGCTTAAATATTATTTAGATAGTTCATTAAAAGAAACTTTCATGAATCAGGTGATTAAGTACCAAAATAATGTTAATATTGAGCAAATACAAAATTAAATAGTCCTAAACTCATACTACATATTTCTGAGAAGCGAACTGTTTGAATTGTGTAGGTTTCATTTTTAATGAATGTGTTGTTTTCCAAACAAGTCCTACATGAAAACAAATATAAACCAATTTTATATTTCCAAAACTAATAAAAAACGTAATTCTAATCTCTATGAAACTATTCCAATCACATATGCCTATGTGATTCCTTCCATTATTCACAAGGACTAGCTGAAATTTCGTCAGAGGTTTTTACTTTATAAATTTTAAATGAAACCAACGTTACCTAAAAATGTGGCTTCTAAATGCCCCTTATATGTTTGGCTCACTGATCATTTCTGGAAACTAAAGGCAGGATTTGCTGAAACACCAGAGGATCAATCTCTATTCATTCCTCTCCTAGATTTCTCCCTTGGTCAACTGACATACCGTATATACTCGAGTATAGGCCGACCCGAATATAAGCCGAGGCACCTAATTTCACCACAAAAACTGGAAAAGTTATTGACTCGAGTATAAGCCTAGGGTGGGAAATGCAGCAGCTACCGATAAATTTCAAAAATAAAAATAGATACAAATAATGCCATTGCCTATTGAATAACATATACAGCCTGCCTGTGCCCATTAAATATACAGTAGCCATTGTAAAAATTTGCTCTGCATAACAAATTATTATCACAATACCGGTGTATTCAATGAAATACTTCACTCACCTCATGATGCTGATGTCCCGCTGTGATGATGATGTCCCGCCTCCTATGACACACGGCACAGTGATTCCTATCATTGGATCACTGTACCAGAGGAGGTGGGACATCGCTATGTGGCTGCTTGCCATAACAAGGAGGAGGTGGGACATCGTTGCAGAGCGGCAGGAGGGGGAGGAAGGGGAATCGTAAGATAGCCCTGCATTACCGTATATACTCGAGTATAGGCCGACCCAAATATAAGCCGAGGCACCTAATTTTACCACAAAAAACTGGAAAAGTTATTGACTCGAGTATAAGCCTAGGGTGGGAAATGCAGCAGCTACCGGTAAATTTCAAAAATAAAAATAGATACCAATAATGTTTTTGAATATTTATTTCAAAGAAAAACAGTAAACTAGCGGTGTATTCAATGAAATACTTCACTCACCTCATGATGCTGATGTCCCGCTGTGATGATGATGTCCCGTGCAGCCGCGGGAGCGATGTCCCGCCTCCTATGACACACGGCACAGTGATTCCTATCATTGGATCACTGTACCAGAGGAGGTGGGACATCGCTATGTGGCTGCTTGCCATAACAAGGAGGAGGTGGGACATCGTTGCAGAGCGGCAGGAGGGGGAGGAAGGGGAATCGTAAGACAGCCCTGCATTACATTAGAACGTGAGGAGGGGGGATGGTGCGGTGCGCGCTGCGCGGCAAACTGACACAGAGGGAGGGGAAACTCACAGGGGCACTGGGCCATTCACGAGTGTCACCCAGCGGCATGGCCCCGCCCCTTTTTCTCCTCCATTTCGGGCAAATTTTTCACTGACTCGAGTATAAGCCGAGGCGGCTTTTTTCAGCCCAAAAAGTGGGCTGAAAAACTAGGCTTATACTCGAGTATATACAGTACATTAGAACGTGAGGAGGGGGGATGGTGCGGTGCACGCTGCGCGGCAAACTGACACAGAGGGAGGGGAAACTCAGGGGCGCTGGGCCATTCACGAGCGTCACCCAGCGGCATGGCCCCGCCCCTTTTTCTCCTCCATTTCGGGCAAATTTTTCACTGACTCGAGTATAAGCCGAGGCGGCTTTTTTCAGCTCAAAAAGTGGGCTGAAAAACTAGGCTTATACTTGAGTATATACAGTACACACTCTAGGAGAGAAATAAACCTATTTCCTTTTTTGCTACCCATCTTTCTCTCTTTATTCCAGTTTATGATGTTTACCTGATTCCAGAATATAGGATGATATAAAATGGGTATTTCTTCACCAGTTTGTCTTCATTCCTTCCTGTTTTGCAGTAACATAGAACAAGTAACCACACTGAGTTTGGTATACTTCTATATCCTGCAAAGCTTTTTGGCATGTGCTGCCCTCTCCAATTTAGATTCCTCACTAGATCCAAACATTTTTATTGGGGGGGGGGGGGAAGTTCCGAATCTGCACTTAAGAAATCAATTTATTGCCAGTCATTTGTATATATTGGTTTCCCACCTGTGTTTTCAAACTGTTGTGCTTCATACCCTGAATAAAGAACTACAAAGCATTTGCACGTTCAAACAAAATCACTTCTTTTTTTTAACATTTCACATCTGATCTTACTCTTCTCTATAGTTCATAATAGCCAAATATTTAAGAAAGAAACAAAACTCCCTCTAAATTAAGTGTAAATGTAATTTCACTTTGCCAAAGAGAAGCTCCAAAACATTACTGATAAAGAACAGAAAAGAACCTTACAGGTCAAGAAATTAAGTATTTCTGTACCACTTGTTCTAACAGTCAGGTGCCTCTGTAGCATTCTTTGAGTTTCAAATTTTACTTTCATCATACTGATTATGCAATCTAAGCCATGCTTAAAGATTTATATTTAATTATCAATTTACATTCAGCAATTTACATACTTATCTACTCTCAACCACCAAAAGTTGCTTTATAGGGTTATGACAGCAATTGGGACTGGTATTGCCATCACTAAATGTGTAACATCACTTAGGATGACAAGCCCAGCAATCCAGTTGCCCTTGTAACCCTATGTAACTCTTAATGACTATGCAGGTCATTCAGTGGGAAGAGGCAGGAATCCCAGATAAGGAGCATGGAGGATACTGCAGGAGGGCACCAGGGAGTGGTGGGCTGCCTGGCAGGAGCCAGGACTAAGTACTGGAGGGGGTGGCTGGGGAAATGCTATGAAGTACAAAATCCCTGGTATCTCATACTCCCTAGTGGGATTCCTCGGGAGAAAAAGTAGCAAGAGCAATTTACACAATTATTTGTGATCTTCTCTGCCAGCTTCCCCATTGACTTTGCTTGTGGGAAGCTGGCAGGAAAGGTTGCAAATGGTGATCATGTGACTGCAGCTTGCCCAGGTGCTTGAGCACCTTCTTTGAGATCACATGACCACATGGATGCTGCAATGACTGCAACTTCATGGACTCATCATAGGTCCCCCCTCATTTATCATCACTGTAATTTTGAACAGTCACTGAAGAAGTGGTCATTAGTCAAGGACTGCCTGTATAGAATTTAAGATAACAGACAGATATCCAAAATCATCGTTAAGAGGGACATGAATTATATTTAATTTCAAACCATAGAATTATGAACATTTGTTGCTGGCACCAAAGCAATCACAAAGCATCATAAATGATGATGATGATGATGATGATGACGACGACGACACAAGATATTCTTGTGGTCTGTACCTTCCTAAATGCGTGGTGCTTCTATGTTTTACTTCCCTGCAGATATATAGCTGCTATCTAAACGCAACCAAAGCTTCAATTCCTCAAAAGCTAGAGATAACCCTGGGATTATTCTGGTCTATAGAGCAACAGGATTTAACTGCATCCATACTGCCTCTGACTCTGGTTTCCAATTCACATTGGGAAATAATCTAACCCGAACTGGAAAATAAGGACAGCATCAAACCAATCCATTTATATAAGTCACAGAAGCAGATTGACGGCCCTGATAAACCGCTGCCAACTATTTCGGCTATGAGCTAGAATGCCCAAAGTGCTTGAATGAGGAATGTCAAAACTAGTCCAAATAGACCATAGAGTGGAAAGAAGCTGACCCTACACTCATCAGAGCAAATCCAACTATCTAACAAATGAAACAGCCCTGCAGCTATTTTTTTACATCTCCAGCTTTCATAAGGGCCTTAATAGCCCGCGCTCGCATCTCAAGCTCCAGGAGTTCCAGCTGCTGTGCTGATGGCTGAACATCATCTGTTGAAGGAACTGCTAAAGCTGCCGCCTTGGGATCCTTTGGGGAGGATTCAGCAAGCCCCAGGATTTCGTTGACACTTTTCTCAATGTCTTTCTGAAGGTCATCTATCTGACCGTCTCCACTTCCAACTGTCCGTTCTGGCACATCTGGATTATCTTCTTCGTTGCATGGTCCTTCGATGTCACTGTCGTATGCATCTGCATTGATGCTGAGAATATCGCTATCTTCTCCTTTGCCTGCGGCAGAAAATGAATAAATTCAGAAGGCTCACCAAAAAGGAAGAGATGCTTTTCACCACCTTGCAGTTGCTTTTGCACACAAATATTCCTTTGCCCAGATTTAAAGTATAAGAAAGGTCATCTATAAATTAAAAACAAGTTTCTCTCTTTCCGGCCCTCTCCCTACCTTAAGACTGATTTAATTTAGACGAGTTTTAATGCATTTTTATTCCAATTTACAAGAACATGCAGTAGTCCAAAGCAGCAGTGCTTGGAAAATTTATTCCATCGTATGGAATTGCATGATCTATTTTCCTAATTAAAATGTCATAAGGTTTTATATCATAAGGACGCTTCTGCATTTCAAAATGAAAGTTGATGTGGGAAGCCTCTGGGACTGACTACTGTTTATTATTTTAGAAGTAAATTTAATTCCTAAAGTGCAGTTTAAAAGTACTCTAAAAATTACTTTATGTACTGTAACAAAAATACAAAAATAGTTATCAGTACAGTAGTATACGTATTAGATATATCTAAGCAAAGACATTCAGTGAGGTTTAGATTTCAATTTAGGTTTCCTTCATAACAATTATGGCATTCTTATTTGCTTAGTTATGTTTGATGGAAGCAATAGGCTTGATGAGAGCCAATAAATTACATTTGAATCCTTAGAAGACAGAAGTGTGGTTGATGGCCAGATCTCTCATTCTGGTGCATAATATGGAGCTTCTCCTGGACTCACCAACTCCTACTCAAGGAGCAATGCAATTGTGGTCAGGAGGGCTTTTGTGCGATGGCAAGTCGTGCACCAGTTACATCCTTTCTTGGACCAACAATCTCTGCTCATAGTCACACATGGCCTAGTCACCTCCCGTCTGGACTATTACAACACACTCTACATGGGACTGCCCTCGAAAAGAATCCATAAGCTTCAATTGGTTCAAAATGCAGAAGCCCATGTGGTTTTGTGCAGACCTAGATGTGCACGTGCCATCACTTCCGAGGGAGCTGCATTGACTACTGATTTGCTTCTGGGTCCAATTCAATTGTCACATTCAAAGCCCCGCATGGCTTGGGACCAGGTTATCTTAAGGACCATCTTTTCCCAGCCACATTGACCCAACCCATCACAACAGGGAGGCAGGGAATGTTATGGATCCAAGGAGGTCCATCTAGCGGAACCAAAAAAAAAAGGGTCTTCTCCATAGCCACTCCCTCCCTGTGGAACACCATCCCCATGGAGATAAGATCGGCCGCCCACTTTGATACTCTTTTGCAAGGTCCTGAAGATCTGGTTTTGCCAACAGGGAATCCCAGAGTGGGACAGAGCCATTGAACAGTTCATTTGATTGTTGTCACCAGGAGGGGGCTTATTGCTTTTTTTTATTGGTTTTGTATTGATCTTTTATCCTTGTAAGCCACCTGAAGCCACTGAAAGTGAGTTGGGAGGCCATATAAATTTTCTTACATAAATAAATGAAGTACACTAAAATTTTGCCCCGAAAATTCATAAGGCCTTTACACCATGCTCCTAGAGTTGGGAGGCCATATAAATTCTCTTACATAAATAAATGAAGTACACTAAAATTTTGCCCCGAATATTCATAAGGCCTTTACACCATGCTCCTACAAATGTCTATTTTCACTTCCCAATCTTTAGTTAACCTGTATCTAGTGATCCATGGTGTGATAATGTCTACATTACTGTAAAATGAGATTGTTTTGGATGGTCCCAAAGCATTAGGTAATACAGAATTATGTTATATCTATACTTGGTTATTTGTACTAGTCAGTTATTGGTGTGGATTTACAAAGCCCTGAACAGCATAGTACCAAATAATTAGTTGGGAAGCCTCTCTCTCCTCTAATATATCATCTTATTAAGATTTACAGTGACAGTTTTCCTGTGGTGCTGATAGTGACTGCATATGTTCCTGATTCTATTCTATAGTTTTAATATATTAATATTTTATAGTTTGTATTTTAATTGTTGTAAACTGCCTTGTGTCTGATACACAAATGTAACAACTGCAGTGTGAGCTTATCCCAATCTGAGGATGCACTAAGGCTCAGAAATTTTAGAAGTGATTTCTATAAATACTAGAGTGCCGTTGTATAATTCAACCTTCTCCGGTATAGTACTTTCTTTTACATAGGAATTCTGATACCAATTGTGGACACCTGTTTGGGAAAATTTGTTTAAGTTATACCACCTTTGACATTTCCATTAGGTTTAAGAATAATGCAACAAGATAACTGAGGTACTAAAAATGTAAGTCCCAAATTCTCTTGGATGTTCAAAACCAGCTGTGAGGATCTTTTAATCCAGAGAAACTGACGTTCTCAACATCGGCAAAGGTTAAGATGTTTGGATATCAACTCCTGGAATTCCCCAGTCAGCAGTTGAAATTCACATATCTTAAAAGTTGCCAAGGTTGAAAAACATTGATGTAGAGTATGGATTTTATTCTTTGATACTAAAAGAAAATATATATTTATATGATATTGAGTCATCAGGTACTACAAATGTAGTCATTTATACTTTGAAGCTATCTATTAGTGGTGGTGCAGTGGTTAGAGTGCAATTACAGCAGGCCACTTCTGTTGTCTGCCAGCTGCCTGCAATTTGTCAGTTCAAATTTCACCAGGCTCAAAGTTGACTCAGCCTTCCATCCTTCCGAGGTGGATAAAATGAAGACCCAGATTGTTGGGGGCAATATGCTGTCTCTGTAAACTGCTTAGGGAGGGTTGTAAAGCACTGTAAAGCTGTATATACGTCTAAGTGCTAGTGCTATTAATTATTAACAGAGCAATTTAATACTACAAAACAGTACAATGACAGATTTCGTAAGCAGTAGAATACAGAGACAAAGAAAGAACATGTTTTGCTGGATCAGGTCAAAGCCCCAATTAGTTCAGCATTATAACAGTACCATCTACATAAAGCCAAATGTCCTTTTGAAGCTACTAATGAAGATACTTTCAAGATCTCATGAGTCTATTCATAGCTATTATGGTTAAACATCATAGTTTCTGCTGTGAATTTGTTAAAACAAAGTTATTTAAACACTTTTAGAAGTTATTTTCACCCTTTCTGACACAATTAGGCATTGTGTGAAACTTTTTTTTTACTTACAATGAACTTCAGCAGGTTTAAACAATTTTATGAAGTGTATAAACACTTTTATAACCTTGCTACCTTTTTGTCTTAATCACTTTTAAATTATTATTTTTTCTGATTTTTTTTCCAGCACAGTAGTTTCCTGATGATTTTCCACTCAAGGATTCAAGCTGGCTTATCTTTTCACAATGCAACCCCTTTGACTGGCTGTGGCCATCTGTTCGACTTGGTCAAAGAACAAATAATGAATTACAATACTTAATTGATAATACTTAAAAGAACTGGCAAAATAATCATGTCGGGGTCAATATGCCTCCATTGACCTACTTCCCCAAATTAGAGGCTGCTATTACTTATTAAGGAAGTAGCAGGACTTTTATGTACCTTGGGAAATGTAGATCTGGATGGGGTACACCGGGGAACCATATTGCCAATTCTCTAGAATGATGGAAAAATTACTGTGACAATCTGACTGATCTAGAAATCTGAAAATTAATTTTACTCTTCTACAAATTAACATAATTGTTATGTAATTAACAATGATTGTAAAGTCATTGATAATCATTAAAGCAACAATACCTTAAAATTTAATTCCTTGACCATTCTTTAATCAATTTATTTCTAACCCTATTTGCAGATTAAATTGTAAAAAAACATGGGAAATCCTAACTAAGGTAGTAGTAGAAATGGCCTTTGCTCTGCATCAATCCAGCGAAGCAACTCTTCAAGGCATTTTGAGTGAATGATGCAGGCAAGACAGATTTAGCTTTAGTAGCACACACTGAAGGAATTTCATCTTGGATATCAGCACATATCTAAGCACTTCAAAAACATTCCCACAAGCAGCATACAGCTGTATTTTGTAAGATGGAGGGAGAAACCTTTAAAGAAAAATATAGCAAGATGAGACAAAGAGGTGAAAAAAAGAAAAGAAAAAAATGCATGTGAATGGATGCACTTGGCCATGCTTAGAGATTCTAAGTCATCCAGGTCATAGATGTTCCAAAAGTGCTTTTTCAAACGGCAACTCATCTTTCTTTTTTCTCTTGAAGATGTTTTGCTTCTCCTACAAGAAGCTTCTTCAGTTCTGCCTGAATGGTGGAGAATGGAAGGATTTATATTCCTTGCAGTCATCTAGTCTTTAACCCTCTTTCTGACAGTCATTGAGGCTATTTGGATAGCTCCAATCCATCCTGAGACCACTTGGAGAGTGCTAACAACCCGATGACTGCAAGAAGCATAATCCTTCTCTTCTCCACCATAAGTCAGAATTGAAGAAGGTTCTTGGATGAGAAGTGAAAGGTCTTCAAGAAAAAACAAAAAAGTCCAATTGCCTTTGGGATGCATTCGGGCATTAAAAATCCCAATCTCAATAATCAGAATGAAAATCCCAGATATGTCTATCTAATCAGACTTTATTGGGACAGGTAGATTAATTCTTAGAATTACTGTATTTTTTCGGAGTATAAGACATACCGGAGTATAAGATGCACCAAGGTTTTGAAGAGGTAAATTTAAAAAAAAGTAGGTAGGTAGGTAGGTAGAGGGAGAGAGAAGGAGAGAGAGAGAGAGATAGTAGGTAGGTAGGGAGAGAGAGTAGTTAGGTAGGTAGATAAAGGGATAGAGAGAGAGAAATAGTGATAAAGAAATACAGTAGGTAGAGAGAGAGAGTGTGTAGGTAGGTAGGTAGAGGGATAGAGAGAGAAATAGAAAGAGGGAGAAATACAGTAGATAGGTAGGGAAAGAGAGAGAAAGTAGGTAGGTTGGAAGGTAGAGGGATAAGTAGGGAAAGAGAGAGAGTAGGTAAGTACGTAGGTAGATAGAGAGGGAGAGAAATACAGTAGATAGGTAGGGAGAGAGGGTAGGTAGGTAGGTAGAGGAGGAGAAAGAGAGAGAAATACAGTAGGTGGGTAGGGAGAGAGAGGGAGTAGATAGGTAAGTAGATGTTTCCAGGTGTTATTTATCCATGTGCCGGAGAAGGAAATCGCTGACAATCTGCAGCACCTAAGACTTTCTTTCTGCTGGCACACACCTGATCAATGTAATTCTCATCAATCAGTTAGAGCTTTCCAAAAGGGGGAAAAAAGTTTTTGCACTCTGCAAACCTCATGAAAACGGGCCGTTTTTCACGAAAACAGGCCCGTGTTTTTTTTAAAAGGCATGAATAGCCTGGGGGGGGGGCTTGCAGAGGGAAGTGGGGTGGGGGGCAAAAAGAAGCAAAAAACGCCCCTTTTTGGTCAAAAAATTTGCATGCACAGCCTTATGGAGGCTTATAGAGTGCTCCTTGGGGCTGGGGGAGGGCAAAAAACAGGCAGTTTTTTGCTCATTTCTGCCCTCCCCAGTCCCCAGGAGCTCTCTGAAAGCTTCCATAAGGGTATGCACGATCATTTTGGTGAGGGGGTGGGGCTTCGGGAGGCAAAAATTGCTGTATTCGATGTATAAGATGCACCCAGATTTTCAGCCTCTTTTTTGAGGAAAAAAGGTGCGTCTTATATTCCGAAAAATACAGTAAATGGTTGGCATTACTATGTGGTGGTACAGTGGTTAGAATGCAGTACTGCAGTACTAACTCACTGCCCAAAACCTGGAATTTGATCCTGACTGGTTCAAGTTTGACTCAGCCTTCCATCCTTCCGAGGTCGGTAAAATGAGGACCCAGATTGTTGGTGACAATATGCTGACTCTGTAAACCGCTTAGAGAGGGCTGTAAAGCACTGTGAAGCGGTATATAAGTCTAAGTGCTATTGCTATTACGTACTAGGCTCTAGTCAAATTACCCAGATACTGCAATTTGCTTGTCATTTTTACATAATAAAAAAGGCCTGCTAAGCACTTTTCCCATGTGTGCTAGTCTCTATTCATTGTGAAGGTTTCAGAAACCAAAGCTTCTATAAGAGAGTTGCTACCCTAACTATTCCACTGTTTGGCAATAATAATATATGAGTTGGCAACATGAATACTTCTTTTGGAAAATGTGACAGAGAAATAAAAACTTTTTCCTACACACAAAAAAGTTAATATTCTGCATTTGATCTTTATACCAATTACTTTTCATTCACATCAAAGTCTGTCCAAAAACTGAGCAGCAGAATACATATTACTGAAATTAATCTACAGCCATTCCAAACAACTTAAAGCAAGACTACTTTTTTCTCCCTCTCAAGTCAAAAGTAGAGTGAAAAAGCCTTTAAAAAACTATTCTGGTTTTAAATCTTTTCTGAAAGAAATGCCATAACTTTCATTGTGTGCGTATGTGCATTGGGTCTTGTGTTTATGAGCTAGGAAGAAAATCTTTAGAAAAACATACTTTCTTTGACTTTTTATGATATAACTGGTATCTGGAGGGAGAAAAAAATCAATACTGAACACTAAGAGAAATGTATAATAAATGCTCTTGCCCATAAAGTAGGAAGTAGCTTTTCTTGGGGGAAAAACCTGGAAAGTAAAGCATTGCACAAGTAATTTTACAGATATTAGAAATATAGATAAATAGATAGCTGCAGTATATAAATATTATGATTTCATCAGTAATATCAAAATGGCAAAACCAAAACTGCACAGAGCTCTATTTGCAAGTTCTGATTTCAGCAATTGATACTTTAAGACTATTTTTTGTCAAACTATGTACCTTTCAGACAGACAGACAGACAGACAGAGTGTGTGTGTGTGTGTGTGTGTGTGTGTGTGGTTTAGCAGAACCAGGAAAACCATATTAAATGCATCATACTTAAACTGGGCATAGAGCAACACTTGCAGTGTAGGAAATATAGCTATGATTGTGATTTTCTATTTCTTAGTTACATCTGATTATGTGCCAACAAATAGTTATGGAACCTTAACAACTACGCAGATAGATATGCCCCAAAGGGATCCTTCCCAATCTGACTCTTCAAATCTTCCAAAGGTCAACCTATTGTTCATCTGCCTGACTGATAGATAGCCTCTTCTTCTCTTTCGTTTTACCATTAACAGCATTATAGACTTTTCTAGAGAAATGTTTCACATAAGTCTAGTTTGATCATTTGAGCCTGGTCCCTTGCATCTTAAGGGATAATTGTGGGTTGGTATTTTTGATGATCCATTTGTCAGTTTTCTTGACTATCTACAACAGGGGTGTCAAACTGGCGGCCCATGGGCTGAATGTGTTATCCACAGACCACGCCCACACCCACCCCAGCTCCACAAAGGCAAAAAACATTGTGATACATCACATCATGAGTTTGACACTTGTGATCTACAATATTCTCAAAAATCTTCTCCAAAGTTCAAAATACTGTGAATACTCCAAAATTGAAAACCATGAATATGCTTCCTATCCTGTTTCTTCAAAGTCCAACTCTCACTTCCATACAATATCACAAGTAAATCCATTGTTTGTATGATTCTGATTCCTGTGGATGTACAGGAATCCTGTACATCCACAGGAATCAGCATCTTGATATCTTTTTCAAGGCCTTCACTGATACACTACTAATCTGTTTGGGCGATTTGAAATTGAATGTGATCATAAAAACTCACCAACCTCCTTCTCTTCTACATGAGTAGTTGGAACATAAACTTTAAAACTGTCACATTAAAGAGTTTAATTGATAGTACTAGGTCGCTAATTGAACTGTAACCATGCTACGATTAGGAATGGCTAACTAAGTTGGTAGCCATTCCTAACTATGAAAGCAGTGTTGTTCCTTATTTCTCATGTCTTGAGTAGTAAATAGTATGATGCTCTGACTAAAAGTATTCAATCCTAATCCACTTCCATTTGCTGATGCCTAAGATGTTAATTTGTAGTTATTTTATTTTTCCTTTGATGGTGTTGGTTTTCCTGTGTTCGTGTTTTTTACATTCTATATTCCCACTGTAATTCTATTTTTGCCATTTTGGATTTTTTTTTGTCTGCATGGCAACAACAGCAACTAGACATCCTGAAGGCTTTAATCTAACCATGTCATAAACACCACTGAGCTCTTTCTCAATAGCACGTTAAGTGCATCTGGCCTTAAGGGCTCATCATCTGGTGCTGTATCATCAATCACTTTATCTTACGCATCATGTGCATATGTGGAGGAGGGAGTTTTGGTAAAACACAGGAGTCATTTTCCATTGCCTTCTCCTGCACAGCTTTTGCCACTGCCACTAAAGGTACCATAAGTATCCTCCTATATTACTGCTGCCCAATATAATTGCCTACATGCTTTAACTGGGCAGCTGGAATGACCTTTATGTTCTGATGACCCTGTTGTGATTATATACTCTTGGTATATATTCCCAACATGTTTTGCTCATTCATGAATTGACACCATAGAGCAGTGCAGCAGGATAGGCGTGGGGTGAATTATAACAACTACAGTTATAAAGCAAAAGTTCAAAATCAGTAATTTGGAACCTCTGAAAAATTTAGCCATCAATATTGCCTTCTGAGAAATAGTTGTCAATATAATAATCAAATATTCAACTTGTACCTATGTGATGCAATATTTAATTTTCTACCACCTAAGAAAAGCAATCAAAAATCATACTGCCAGAAACAAATGAGAAGTGTGAAAGACCAAATGAAATGGGAATCAATAGGATTAAGGAATGGAAAATTCTTTTGCCTTGCTACAGGGTAATAGTCCATATTTACTTAATATACTGTTCAGCTAATCAGAAGCTCTTCAGTAAGAGATCACATTCCCCACTGAATAAGCCTTGTTCAAAGATCAGAAGTTATGTTCTGACATACTCATCTCTTCTTGTCAAAGGCAACTGTTCCAAGTAAAAGAAGAACTGACCTGAGGGACTGAGGCAAAAGTATTTTTTAGAGAAATCATTTCTCCTTTTCCTCAAGAAGTTATCTGACTCTGAAAATAAGTGTTATCAGCCTGGATTTTTTTGTTCAGTGCTTGAAATCTCCACAGATGTATGCTACACAATAATGACACGGCTATAATGGCCTAAGAAATGTTTAATTAGTTGAGCTCCTTTATTCTCCTTTTTTGCATCCGTAATTTTACATAGTAATAAAAGTCTCTGGTGGTATTTCTCTCATTATCTTTATCATTTTATCAAAATGAAAACCTACATTTATACTTTCAACTAAAATGGTGAAATTTATTTCTGAGTTCTTAATTTCTGTCTCTGAATCACTTTTTCTTAAGATTTTGTATTTTTCATCTTCAGCATCACAGTGTAGAATAAGAACAGTTACTAAGTTTTGCCATTTTATGCTTTCACATTTTCCAAAGCTCCTTAAAACGTTAACATCCTGACTAGAACTGTTGTCATTGCCTAAAGCCATCATGAAAACGGTGCTGATAAAGTCATAAAAAGGACAAAGAAGTAATCATCTGCAAGAAGTCATCAATTCCTCCTGATAGCAGAAAAAAAGGGAACAAATCTGCAGGAAACATGTCAATTCAAAGGTCATACCCGAGTGCAAAAAAGCAGTATTTAAACTATTCCTTAGAAAGTCACAGCATTTTACTAAAGCTTCATTGCCTCATAATTCTATTCTATTCCAGTCAAATTTTCTTTATTGGCTAGTAAAGAAAAATAAAGTATTTATTTCTACAGAAATAATTAGTGGGAATATGTATCCTAATAAGATCTTATTTGATCCAATCCTATAGTTTGTTGCACATACCTATCATCACAAAATAGATGGGGAATTGTTGAAATTCAAACAGACCCATAAATGGAATTTTTCACTGAATTCATACCCAACTGCCACCAATAAAATAAGTTATCCTCTTCCCTGCAATTTCTAACACACATTGTTCCTGTCAACTTTCCAAACTCTAGGTCAGCCTTCTACAAGGCTGAGGTATCAAATAGGTAGGGTTCAATTTTAAAATTTCTACAGGAGATAGATAGATCATCTGATAGGAATTCTGGGTCCTGAAATCCACACAACTGGAGGGACAGAATAAAATTGGACCTATGTCTATGAAGTAGTAACAGATGGAGTTTATCCTCATCACAACTGTGAATTTAGAGACACAATTTTCCTTTTCCTGTATGGTTGAATGAAAACCATTCATTAATATAAGACAACAACTGTATGAACAGTAGGACAATGCTGCTACTGAAGTTCCCCTGTTCTATCCATTATATTCTAACAGGAAAAAAAAACATAGTCAAAATCATGGTTAAAGAATTGGCATTATGAATATTGAGTTTACCTGATGGGAATGTGCAATCCATCTATGCCTGTTCTTCTCCTTACCTGACAACTAAAAACTAATTCAAAGTTTTATATCATATAAATATATATTTCCAAATAAATAGGTAGTGCTAATGCTTCTTTACAATATATTTATATGCATGGAAAGTTCCCCACCCACCCAATTTTCAGTCACATCACATCAGGATACCTAACACAAAACAGTTCGATTTTCTCCAATCCCTACCTTGTTTTGAATCCAGCCCTTCCAATTTGTTTTCTTCCTTCAAAGAAGAAGTAGAATCTATGCTATTGTCTTGCCTGAGAACAAGAACACATTTAAATTAGTTTGCCCTTTATAATTATAAAATAAGCACTTCAAATATATCAATACCTGCTTAGCACTCTATTTTATTGCTTGATTTATGTAATGACATAATCATAAATAATAGTAATACAATGAAGCATATATAGTATATTGACAGTTTTCAGAAAAAATTATATTAGTTTCTCTAGCCTGCTACTTTCCCCTCTAGATCTGATAAGGCAAGTTACTTTCAGAATTCCAAGCCAGCTTGAGAATTAGGAATTTATGGTCCCAATATACCTGGAGGGAACCAAGCTGGATAAAACTAAACTTGATGCAATGAATCTAAAGAATTATTTTAGAGGTTTCCGGGCATAATATATTTTGATATTATTTGGGCATAAGAAGAAGACCCTGTCGTTGAAAGTGCACTATATGAACTATATTACCAATAAAATAGCCAAATACAAAGAAGGTCGTTCTTTGCTTTTTTTAAATAAATATGAAAAAGGGAGTGTGGCTTCCACTCAAAATCTTTATTTCAGATAACAGTTAAACTGAGGAAGGTTCATCTTTCTTTGTAATTACCCAACCTAATGACTCCAAGAACACAGTAAGCTTATTTACAACTCAGAGTATTGCCTGGTTATCCATATCCTCTGCAAGTGATGACTATCAATAGTTTCAGTATTTTCTGCATAGAGTAATATGTGATATATTGATCATTGACCTTACCCCAAAGATATGTGCTCTACCTATTGTTGATTCTCCGAATGGGTTATGACCCTTTCTAGAAACAAAACAAAAAAACCATCTCTGACTTCTTAATATAATGCTTCCCCAGCTTCATCTTCCCAGAATGGCCTTCAGCATTTTAAGTCCTAAAGAAGTCTGACTGAAGAACTCAGAAGGACTAATAACCTACAAAAAAACCTGAAAACAATTACCTTTATGAATGGCAGGCCCACAAAGCCTCCAGCAGTGAATCTGTCTAGTGTTACTACCTTCAAAAACAGATTCTGAAAGTTAATTCTTTCTACATTAGATAGGATTAAAAGGTTCCCCAGCAAGCAGTTTTAGGAACAAACTAGGATGCCTCAAAATAAGCCCACAGTGTTGGATAAGAACTGTAAAACCCAGATAACTGCTACATAAAAAAATAAATTCAAACCTTGCATGCAGTGCTGCTCAATGCTACATTTGCAACTCCTAACACCATTGCTACCATCACAGTGATGATAAGGAATACATTTTAACAATAGTTTAGCCTTTATTCTCAAAACTGAAAATGATTTCAGGAAGGCAATTATACAATCTGCAACAAGGAATAGCCTAGCTCAAAACTGTGGCAAGGACATCTCTTTAAAATAGCCTTATTCATTTGACAGGTTATACAGAACTGGAAGAAAAATAACACATTTTCTGAAGAGTTGATGAGTGACCAATTTAAGAGATTTTTACACGCTTTCACCTTAATGTGAAGATGTCCACTGTACAGTGAGGGGACACTGCTAAATGGAGGACCTTATCTGTTGTCTAATTGTCTTTATACAACGCAATAACGGAAAAGAAAGACTATAAAACACACTTGAGAAAACAGGATACAGTTCTCCACAGGATTTTGAAATCAAGGCAGGCTAGTCCAGTTGCTGAGCTTAATGAGCATTTTAGTCATAAAATTATTTTATATTTATATAAGTAATTTCACATCTGAATTATTTTGTCTAACAATTATAAATACATATTATGTTAATATACATACACAATCAAAACACTGAATGACACTGCAGGTCAGAGTTAAACAAAAGCAGCAAAGAGTCTTCTGTTCTTCAAACCATTTTATCATGGAATAATCTTGTACCATAATAATTCTGGCAATATTTTAGATGCCATAGGATTTCTTATATGTAAAATAACAATATCATA
The DNA here is from genome assembly GCF_009769535.1 of Thamnophis elegans. Lineage (NCBI taxonomy): Eukaryota > Metazoa > Chordata > Lepidosauria > Squamata > Natricidae > Thamnophis > Thamnophis elegans. The sequence continues at coordinate 64,227,499 of NC_045543.1, read as the reverse complement.
CCACAATACCATACAATTAATAGGACTTTTACCTACTTTAACTATGAAAAACATCAATGGTACATACAATCTTGAAATTATCCCACAGCTGGACATGCAAACAGTTCATAAGAATTAAATACAAATTGCAATGCCCTTAAAATTGCAGTGCCCTTTCAATACAAAGTTAAATACCAGCTATTCAAAGTATATTACAACCAGACTAAAAATATTTTTTTCATACATGCTGGCAAACAGGAGAAGGGTACTTGACAATGGTTCCCCTAGTTTTTTATATCCTTTTTTCTAACTGAACATAGGATAAAGACTTCAATTCCTGAATTAAATGGCAATCCTATAATCAAGCACTCCTCATCAGCAAACTAAAAGGATGGTTGGCCAAAATCTACTTTTATTGAGGAAGAAACTACCCAAGGGTATAGGTTCCAAAATAATACATTTTTTTCTTCCTTGAAACATGCTGACAAATTTCATTTGGGACTCAGATAGTTAGGCAGGAGCAACACAGTAACTTCTTTAGTTCTAATAACATGACTTGTAGTAGAGGTCATGGAAATGGTTACAGCCAACCTATTTAGCTCTGTCATTTTTCTGACAACTGAAGAGTCTGATACAAAGCCATCTGGAAGAAAAATGTAGTACCTGGTTTCTATCAACCACTTCAGCAGACAGAACTGTACATATACTAATAAGACAATGTGTTGTCCAAAACATTAACACTGAGAAATTCTTTGCTGTCACATACCGAATTTCTGATATAGGACTGCAATTGGTCTTTTAATATGCATGCATTTTCTGCCATCTTGTGGCTAAACAGTATAAATTTTAGGAACCACGTTTCCCAGTTAATTTTCATTTTAGCCAAACTACGCCAACTGATAAAGTCATTATTATACCATACCTTTTTACATAAATGAATATTGTTCAGGTTTTAAAGGTCATATCACACAATTCATTTCTAATTGCTGATAGAGAGTCATTACAAGTATTTATTTGTGGGGAAACATTGCTTTCTCACAATCTAATATATGCTAAAAATATTATCCCTCATATCTATTTACATCAAAATACTTTATTAAATATTGCCTGGTCACTTTTTTCTTTTTAATAAATAAATTTTTTAAAAAAGATCATTTCAAAGTCACTTATGGAAAATTTAATGCCTTAGGTTGATTCTTCTTCCTTTCCTGCTATGATTTTACAATAGATCTATAATTGTCCAATTAGTACATGTCTGTATCTTTTGAAGTTTTATAATACCCACTAAACAAGTCAACTATAGGCTTATTTTAGATTGGAAGGGCAGAAAGAGAAATCAGATCTACAAAAGATGTATTTTAGCAAAGACCTCAGATAACTCAAAATGATTACTATCTGAGAAATAACACAATCTCTTTACAAGGGAAACTGTTGGAATGTATACCTTTTTGCCTTTCAGGTGTATCAAAGCAGATTATAACTCAAGATCAAGTTCAATACTTATAATGCCATTCCCTCCTATGAATGCAGTTCAGAATGCAATGACTCCCAATTGAAGCCTGCAATTCTATGTACATTCAGAGAAACAATATTAAAGATTAGGATTTACTTTGAAATAAATAAGTTCATTGTACACATATGCAATCAAGAAAAAAAAGTTGTTCTCAAGATCCGGGGGGAGGAGCCTGTCGCCGAGGAGGGCTCAACCGAGCTCCTCTCAGAGATCTGGTCTGTATATCTAAATAAGATCATAGATATCACCCCTTTTTGGCATAAAGGGGCAGGGAGTAGCTCTGTGGTTAGGGTCTATTCGTAATTCACAGCTTTTCTCTTTTTTTTTGGCTGTGGACAGAGATTAGATCCAGCGTGAACGGAGCTTTTATCTCCAGCCAGTTCTTCTCAGCTGCCTTTTTTTGGCAGCCCTAGACAGGCGACCCCCCCCCCCAGGACAAAGCAAAGTTGTTTGAAGCTAAGATTAATACGGGCGGGTCCCACCCCTGTGAGATTTATGCTTTTATTACTATCGTAAATACCAGCACCATTTGTCTTAGAGGCTTCTTTGTTTAAACGGACTTTAAAATGGCGATTTCTCTCCGTTGGTGACTGATAGGGGATGTACGTAGCCGGTTTTACCTTCCTGCAGACCGCTCCTTAACAAAATATTTTTTTTTTTGGTTTTTTTGGAAACAGAGGGGAGCGAAAGCGCTGTTTATTTGTTTATTTATAATGGCACCCAGGTCAAAATCGAAGCGTCTCTCTACAAATGTGCCTAAAGAATCTGTGAATGAGCTTAAAGAATTTACACTGGTATCGCAGCCCTTGTCTCCTACGCCCTCTACTGGAGAATTCTTAACACAGGAATTTTTTTTTCAAATGTTTAATGATTTTAAACAAGAAATTAAGGAATTTGTATTGGAGCTATATGGTGATTTAAAGTCTAAAATTGACCAAATGAAGGCGAATACGTTTGCAGCCGTGTCTGCCCTGTCAGATTATACCGCTGAAATAGAGAATAAATTAGAAAGTTTGGAAGAGGCTAATTCTAATTTGACTACTAATATTCAAATATTACAACAAAAAATTAGAGACACTCAAGAACAGCTCGTTATGATAAATTTTAATAAGAAGGCATTCGCAATAAGAGTCAGAGGATTCCGCGAAAAGGAGCGAGAGAATCTGAAACAGACCTTTGTTGAAGCCCTCAGCCATGCGGTGGGAAGCCCGGGACTTAACTTTGATTGGCAGATTCGGAAAATTTATCGCCAGAATTCGTTGGTAGCGGAACAGCGACAGCTCCCGAGGGACATAATTATATATTTCTCCACAAAAGAATCCAGAAATGCGATCATGCAAAAATTTTACAATAATAGTTTGAGAGTTGATGGCCAGGACTTGATTGTCTTCAAAGAAATACCTTTCCAGATGTTAAAGGCAAGAAGGGACTATACCTTTTTAACTAAAGAGCTTAGAAATCATCAGATTCAATATAAATGGGAGGCAACAGCCGGCATTACGGTCACATTTGAGAATCAAAGACTTCGTCTCAATTCTGTTTCGGAGGCTCGAGATTTCTATTACAAGACTTTGAAGGCGGGACTTCCTGATTCACTTGGAAAAGAGGAGAGACAAGCCGAAGGAGAAGGCAAGCAACAGACCACATGGCTGCAAGATGGAGGGGGTAGTTCCCCCTCCTTCGGAGAAGCAGAAAAGCGGAGTTTGAGGATTTAGACATTCTAAAATATTCACTAAAGTTGTGGATTGAATGGGGGTTTGCGACCTCTCTCCGGAAGAAAAAGCGGAATTTATTGGTGGGGTGATATTGAATGTATATATGTAAAATGCATGCAGAATGATTTACGCTGTTTAAATCTTGTTAGAAGGGAAAGTTTGAAGAGATTATTTTAAAATAGAAGGTAAACTGATTCTTGCTGAAACTATTATTTGAATATGTGGAATGATCTATGCTATTTAATTTTTATTAGAAGGGAAAGCTTGGTGAAATTATTTTGAGCTAGATTTTAAACTAATGTTTGCATAAATTTGATAGTGGCAAATATTTGAGAAGCAAGGGATGAGGGTAAAATGCATGCGGAATGATTTACGTATATTGGTGGGGTGATACTGAATGTATATACTGAATGATTTACGTTGTTTAAATCCTATTAGAAGGGAAAGCTGGTCGGGATCATTTCAAGATAGAATGCAAACTGATTTTTGTGTAAAGTAATACTTGATCCACGCTGCTTAAATTTTACTAAGAAGGGAAAGTTTGGTCAGATTATTTTGAATTATTGTTTGAAATTAAGGTTAAGAAAGGGAAAGTTTGATTATTCTTCTGTAAAGTAATATTTGAATATGTGGAATGATCCACGCTGCTAAAATTTTAATAGAAGGGATTATGTTTGAGTTAGATTGTATATTGATGTCTATACAAATTTGGATAAATGTTTATCTGAATACAAGGTTAAGGAAGAGGAATGGGAGAGTTTACAGGAGGTCGGGGTAAATAACAAAGAAGCAAGAGACGAGAATAAAATATAGATAGAATGACTTATACTATTTAAGCATAGATAAAGATGGGGGGCTGAGCTTAACACAAAGAGTTTCTTTTTTTTTTCTTTTTCTTTTTTTTTTCTTTGTTCTTTTCTTTTTTTTCTTTTTTTTTGGGGGGGGGAGTTCCTTTAATATATTACTTTTATTTTTAATCCATACGAACATAAGATACTTTAGATAGAAGGCAGTGCCAGGTGTGGGCCCTGGGAAGTCGGGAGGAGTAGGGATGGGGATTTATGGGGGGTGGGTGGGTGTGTGTTAACATAGTCGCAATAAGAACAAGAATGCACTTATATACGGTTGTTCTTTTTTTTTCCTTTTTTTCTCTTTTCTTTCTTTATATTTTTTTTTCCTTGGTTTATTTTACTTTTTATCAGATTATAATAAACAACACTTGAATAAAGGAATACACCAAGGAGGGAGGTAGAGGGAAAGAGAAGGGAGGAGTAAGGAAGGAGTAAGGGGAATGCAAGGAGGGCGTGTTGGGAGTAAGGGGAGAAGGAAGGTTTGAGGGGAAAGGGAAGTAGGAGGGGAGCGTTAGAGGGAGGAAAGGAAAGTTGGAGGGGGTAGATGGGGTGTATGGAGGATGGAAGTGTCAGGTGGGGTTGTGAATGATGAGTTGTGTTTTCTTTTTTTTCTTTTTTTATTTTTTTTTATATATTTTTTTCTTTTATAGCAAATACCCTGTATATAAGTGATTGTAAAATGGAATGTGAAAATGAATAAAATAGATTTAAAAAAAAAAAAGTTGTTCTTAAAGAAAAAGCATACGGCATACATAAAGAGGTGATCAATGTATTTATAAAATTTGAATGCAGCTTGATTCCTAACAATTCTGGACAGGATTAAAATACCTATGAGGAATATCTGAATTCTAATATCTGAATTTAGTAGATAGACAATTTTACTTCTTGATTTAATAGTATTTGTTCAAAGTTCAATTAAAAAGCACTATTGGAAATAATATAAAAATAAAAAATATGCAAAATGTTATTAGTAGGCAGGGTCCCATTGTGCAAAACCAATATTTTAAAAGTACTATTTTAACTGAATCACAGCAAATACTGTCAAACTTTTACTATTTATCACATTTTAAAAAATAACAGAAAACAATTATAGAATTAACCATCATTGCAGTCCTTTATTTTTTTAGGGTATTTTCATCTGGGATTCACAATATTTTGTCATGCAATATTGTGTTTATTTGCACATCCCATAGAGCCCACTGAGGCTTTACATGGAATTTTGCAGGCTTTAATTTCTTGATTTTTGCAATATCCACAACAGTTGTTCATTTGTCATATTGCAGCAAGAGTTCATACATTTTCACCAACATTTCTACAGTTCCTCCAATGTTTTGACAAAGTTTTAGCCGGAATTTTGCTGACATTTTACAAGTATTTCTAACTGAAGTTTTAATACAAGACAAAATTAAAACAAACTATCTAAGAACAAATATAATTAATTTATGGCAATTACTTACTGACTGGCTGGTTCAACTATTGTCTTTTCTTCAGCATCATTGGTCTCCTCATCACTGTCAGAATCTGCCCCACTCTCACCTTAAAACAAAATGTCAATATGAGATGTTATGTTTTGGTAGCCTTTTTCTGTCTTAATTTTATTCACCAATAAATATTGTTATTACTGTCAAGAAAGAGGCAGTCTATTTGTTTCAGAAGGGGGCTTGAAATAAGCAAACTCTAATTGTAATCAGTAACGGAAATATCTGCATTTTATAGACAGTTGGCTATAAGAGGCACTGCAAGCTCCAAAGGTGTACTCTTTCCTAGAAGTGTAGCAGGCTGTTTTAAGATAAACATCAGCTGTCTAGTAGTTGCTCCATATTTATACCCAAGGAAAAAATACCCCACATTTATGTCAGGAGCCATGATGGTGCAGTGGTTAGAATGCAGTATTGCAGGCTAATTCTGCCAACTGCCAGCAATTCAATTCTCACCAGCTCAAGGTTGATTCAGCCTTCCAGCCTTTCAAGGTCATTAAAATGAGGACCTAGATTGTTGGGGGCAATATGCTGACTCTGTAAGCCACTTAGAAAGGGCTGTAAAGTACTGTAAAGCAGTATATAAGTCTAAGTGCTATCGCTATTTTTCATGCACAAGAACACTATCATCTTCAACATGGAACACTGCAGAATCATTGCTAATAAGCATAGGCAAAGTTTTATCTTTGTATAAATTATCATCTGAACCATGGGTGTCAAACTTGCTGCGTCATGTTGCTGTTACGTGATGTATTGCAATGTTTTTTCCCTTTGCGGAGCTGGGGTGGGCATGATCTCCATGTGATGCATCCGGCCCGTGGACCACCACTTTTGACACCCATGATCTGACCATTCAGAACCTAGAGGTGGTCCAGAATGTGGCATCATGAGACATTGGCATGCCCATGTTAATCCACCTCTTTGTGAGCCGCATTGGCTTCCAATAAGCTTCCAGGTTCAATTAAAAATGCTGCCATCTGTAAACCTCTTCATGGCACAAGGTTGAATTATCTGCAACATCTGTATCTTATTAATTCTGCCTGTTCCAACATATAATGGAATGCATAAATAATCTTGAGAAAAGGTGAGAAGAGATGCTGCCTGGGAAACTTATCAGCAAGAAAGACAGAAGCCCAGAATCGTTGAATAGTCAAAGAAAGAAACTTAGAAAGGGCCTGCCCTAACAATCTAGCAGTTAAAAGTGGCAGGCAGGAAGTCTGTAAGATTATGTTAATGTAGTGTTACAATAAAGTAGACTTAGCTCATCTAGTTGTGCTTCATGTATGGTTTACCTGGGAAGTCCAACCCAACAAATCCAACAGAGTTGGCAGACACCAAGTCCTTTCTAGCAAGCTGTGCTATCTGATGGACTCAGAAAGAATGCTTTCCTTGTCATGGTGCCTGCTTACCTCCCCACCTCACCCAATAATTTGATGGAATTATTTGGCAGCTTATCTCCCAAAATATGAAAGGCCTCCTGTTGGCCTTTCAGAAAGCATTGAAGAGCTGGCTATTTCCATAAAAATTGGGCTAGGACACTGAGTAAGACAAAATCTGAGACATTTTATGTTATATGGCATTGAGTGATTGTCCCTAATTGTTTTTTAAGATTCGACACTGCACTTGGTTCTAAATTTGCTGTAAACTGCCCTGGTATTTTGAACTGTGCAACCATATAATTCGAATAAACAAAAACAATACTCATTAAGATGAACATAAAAGATACCCGCAAAACAACTTCCAAATTTTAATTTGCAAAGTAAGAAAAATGTATTACATTTGTGAGCAACTCTGACTCTGAAAATATTAATCTTAAATCTCCCTATATTTAGAGAGATTCCAGCTACCTTTCCCTTCACTTGCTATAAATGTCTTATTCTAATTGTATTATAGCCAATTTCTGTATTTGTCTGCTGCACAGGCAAACACACTTTTTTGCTTAGTGTTCATTGGGGATCCACAATTTCAAAAAGACTCCACTGCTTTAGGAATATATAAATGCATCGCACAACAAAAGCAGAGTATAATTAAGGCATGTGCTTCTTTAAATGCCCGTATTTATACATTTGGGACTACTTAGCTATTCAATATCCAAACAATGTCTCAGTAATCAAATCTACCTTTAGTGGGAGGAGCTGACCTTGATGCCAAGTAAGGGCACTGGCAAATCTCTATTCATACTGCAATTACAAAATAGAATTTATGCTTTCTTCATAAGGACAGTTAAAATGGATGTTTGATGTTTATATTCTAGTCCTATCTTGCTTTCCCTACAGTTAACTGACCTTCTCTATCAACACCTGCCATCACTTCACTTCTATTCAGACTTTAGCTTTATTTCATCCAAATCATATAATATCTTCCTCAAATCCCAGCACTGGTTTCTCATTCTCTCCTGCAATATAATTTCCTTGTCTTTATCTGTAGGTCTGGCAGAAGATTGGGCTGGTTTATATACTTGGGGAATGAACTGAAAGGCTATTTTCATAGACAGACAATGTTGATGAACAGTTGGAAGATATTAAAAAATGGGAGTTGCTCTTCTTTCTGTAAGACACAGGAATAAGGAAGAAGATATTTTGTGTGAAAATTCAGTGCTTTTTGCATACTTTGCTTGAAAAAAAGTCCTAGGTTTCAATCCCTGATATGATCAGCTACCAAAACTTGAATTTGAAATTAGTCCTCGACTTGCTACAGTTCGTTTAGTGACTGTTCAATGTTACAACAACACTGAAAAAAGTGGTTTATGACCGTTGCAGCAAACACATGGTCACATTATCAAAATTCAGACGCTTGGCAACTGGTTCATATTTATGACAGTTGCAGTGTCCCAGGGTTATGTGATCACCTTTTGCGACCTTCTGACAACTTAAGTCAATGGGGAAGCCAGATTCACTTAACAACCGTGCTACTAACTTAACAACTGTAGTGATTCACTTAACAACCTTTGGGGGAAATTACCTTAACAAATGTCTCACTTAGCAATGTTCTCGCCCTTTAGATGCATGAACTTCAACTCTCAATGACTAAGCTGTCCAGATGATTCTGGAGATTAAACTCTATAAATATGGAGGGCATTCATAGTGGAAAAAACACCACTAAGATAGATACATAGAGGCTTTAGGACAAGGCAATGCTCTAGGGTCCCATCTTTAAAATTTTCTGTAATTAAAAAACAAATGACTTATTTGATAGTGCAATCATTCTACTTTTGTACAATACAGTACAAATTGTTCTACTACCATTTCCTCAAATCAAGAAACCATGGCGGTTTCCCAAACATACATAAAAGATAAAATAAATAAAAAATAACTAATTATTAATAAAATGCACAATTAAAATACTAATCATAAAATGAATAAACTAGGAACAAAATCATTACTAAAATAACATAATTAATTAATTTAAATAATTTGAAGGTAAGCTAAAAATGGCAATAGTGAACTATTTACCAATCATTCTTCATAAGAGTTCCATTTTATTTAGTTTCCGGATTGTTACAAATATGAAGCAAACCTCAGGAAGACTATTACAGTAACAGTGACAAAAAAACAGTGTCTCCTGGCTTCCATTTCTCTAATTTCACTTATATCCCCTGCCATGTGACATTTGTTCTTTCCACCCAAAGTGCTAAGATCCTACACAGAATAACTAAGCCTTTTGGCAGGCAGATAGGATTTGCTAGGTTTTTTCATATAGCCAAGCAAGAACAATGAAGAAGCAGAGACAGGATTTATCATCAAGCAGCAAAATAACTCAGCAGAAAATAACAGGATTAGTATACAAACCACAGTACAGGTCCAAATAATCAGTCTTAGAAAATAAGGCAAAGGTTATGGCAATTTGGTCAAGTAAAGAAGTTATTTCAAACACTAAGTTACTTCCAATTCAAATCTCTTTCCTAAATCAGATGGTACATATTGGCTTATGTCACAGACCCATTTCAGCTGGGAACAACAGTGGGGTCTAGGACAGTGATGGCGAACCTATGACACGCGTGTCAGTGCTGACACGCGTAGCCATTTCGGGTGACACGCACATGCTCCCCAAACTTGTTTCAGCGGCAGCTCTCAGCCTGGGCGGCAGCGTCACGCAGGCTGTGGAAGGAGGAGGAGGAGGAGGAGGGAACCAACCAAAGAGAGGCTTTTACCGGGTCTGCGCCCCACAGCCAGGACCGTCCTGGCGCCTCAAGCCGCGTTTCTTCCTGCAAAGCCCTTCGGGCAACCCGAGAGTTCCGCTTGACGCCAGAAGGGCTTTGCAGGAAGAAACGCGGCTTGAGGCGCCAGGACGGTCCTGGCTGTGGGGCGCAGACTCGGTAAAAGCTCTCTTTGGTTCCCTCCTCCTCCCCCTCCTTCCACAGCCTGTGTGACGCTGCCGCCCAGGCTGAGAGCTGCCGCTGCCGCTGCTGCACAACTGAGGGAGGGAGAGGGAAAGCAGAGGTAGCCTCAAATTCCACCGTTGGGACAGGGGAAAGGGCTTGTCCCTCAAGAGTGGGGGGGGATAGAGGTGGGAAGAAGGGGCCCGGCCTGTCCCCAGCGCCCCCCACAGACGGATTACGGATCGAACGCTTCTCTCTCTGCAGCCTTTTTCTGCAAGTCCCAGCTACTCAGCGGGGCGTCATCATTTCCGGGGGGTTGCAGTTTTCCAGCTCAGATATCAGGATCCGCCGGGATTAAGTGGGAGAAAACGCCGCTGGCCGAGCGGAACAAACACATCCAAAGGTTAATCTTATTTTACGAAAACACAACTTCCAAAAGTCGATCGTGGCCTCCGTCAAGAAGCTCTTCCCCCACCCCCCACCCATTCTGGGGTCTTGGTGTCCCTCGGCTAAGATCCACCCCGGAAAGCAGAACGGGGGCAGCCCTCCTGTAATTCTGGCTGGGTTAAAGAGCAGGGATGGAGGAGCCATATCACACCTTCATTCAAAGGGTGGGGAGGGGGAGGCCCGATAAAGTCCCCCCTTGGGGTGTCTGAAGTCCCAGCTGAAGCAGCCGAAGGAAAAAGGATAAGCATCCGTCGCTGCCCAATGGCGCTTGGAGTAACCCCGCTGGGCAGAGCCAGTCGAGGCTCATCCTGCAAATGAGGGTTTCCTTTGGGGAGGGCCAGGTGGTTTCAAGCACCCCAAACAGCCAATCTCTCTCTCTCCGTCCCCCTTCCTTTGCTCCTGGGGCTGCAGAACTTTCCATGGGCTCAACAGTAATTGAGTAAAATTCTAAGCCACTGCAGTAGCTGCTTTTTGGTTTTATTTTTTTTAATATTTATCAGTCTCTCTTTTAGTTGAAGAGTTGAAGTCCACAAGGCTTAAAGCTGTCAGGTTTGAAGACCCCTGGGGTTTTTTTCCTAAAGGGTTAGGGGTGCAAGGGTCTTGTAACTTGACAGCTTTAAGACTTGCACGCTTCAATGCCAGAGTTTCTGAGCCAACATTTTGGTTGCTAAGCAGGACCGTTGGTAAGTGATACTGATAATAATATCAAGGGCAACATACGAAATCGACTGATGAACAAAGAAGTTACTAAGCAGCTATGTTAAATAATTTGTTTTTGGTTTATTAAATACAATTATATTGCAATTATATATTTTTGTAGTTTAAACTATAAATTGCGCAAAATTATGTTTTTGTCGAAGTGACACACAACGCGAGTTATGCTCGATTTTTTGCCGATTTTTGACACACCACGCCAAAAAGGTTGCCCATCACTGGTCTAGGACAACTCAGTGTGGCCAACTCAGTATGGCCAAGTCCCCATGGCCAACTTGCTTCACGACAATTCACCACAGTCAGCTTGCCACAGGTCTACTTGCTATGAGACAGGAGTTACACTAATATTGAAGAAATGGTGGAGTAGAATCATTAAAAAATGGATGCAAAAGGAGGGACAAAATGAAGTGTTTTTAATTATTTTAAATACTTAAAATTGAATTGTTGAATTGTCCTGCAGTAAGTTGACCAAGGTGAGTTGGCCACAGCAAGTCATCCCGCCACGAATTGGCCATGATGGGTTGTAACTCGAGAAGTAACTCAGTGTTTGAAATAACTTATTTATTAAACAGACCCTTAAATAGAGAGTTATTCCAAAGAAAACTTCTCTGCTCCTTCACTTGCCTATGCCTTTCAGCCTCACTCTTGCCATGGCTCACATGGACTTGGAAAGTGCTTGGAGAAGCCCTAAGTGAGATCAAAAGCTAAAGATAACCCAGCAGGAGGAGCCACTTCTTTCTCACTTTTCCTGTTGCGTTCTACTTTGCGGTACCATCCAAGTCTCCAAGTCTCTTCTGGTTTCTCCTAAATTGTTTTATTGTTCTTCTGCAGGAAAGGAAGATATGTGATCCTACCTATGACTTGACAGAAACTAAATATGTTTCTTTTTTTCAGATGATGCAAATGTATCTAAATACTCATAGAGTCAAAATGATCAAACTTTGTAATTCTAAGCAAAACATATTTATTTTACATATTTGAAGCAAAGGCTACTGATTCCTTTTGGTATGAATTACTCCATAGTTTGAAGCTCAATAATTAATCTAATGGCACCACATAAAATAGAGGACTTCCAATTCTTGTCATCTCTAATTCAGATATTTAAATTCTAATTTTAATAGCTATAGTTGATGTCTAGAAAGACACATAGGTTTTAATCATATATGTATATTCCCAGACTATATATATGATGTGCAAAGAAATCCTGCTGAACTTAGTAACAGTTACATCTTAGTAAACATACATTTATATAATATTTAGTTTTTTATTACAAAAATATTTCTAATTTTCTTAATTGAAACAAAGCTGTGTCCTCATCTAATCTTCAATAGTTGTTACTCCAAATTTTAGAATAACCAATCGAAATGTTAGTTCAATATATATATATATATATTTACCTTCAAGAATTTTCAGTAACTTCTTTTCAGACATAAGGTCCAATTGTTCAAGACAAAGCCTTTTAATTTCTTCTATAGAACAGTTCTAAGGAAATTGAATAAAAAAGAAATGTTTCTATACAATAATTAAAATAAGATACTTTAGATAAGCCAAATTTAAGCATGCTTGAAACAAATTTAAAATCTTGTAATTAATTATTAACTAAAGTTGACTTTAAATAGTATTATTAAAATGAATGTCATAAAACAATGTAAAAATAATAGAAATCCAGATATGCATAATTTGGAACTTGAATATTATGCTTTGAATAGAAGGAATACAATTAAAATGATAACATACAAACCTAATACATTATTAAATCATGATAAATATTCATTAAACTATTGACCAAAAAGTTAAACATATATGTAACTAATTATATATTCTTTTTATCAATCTAAAATACACATATTGGATTAAATTAGAAAAATATAATGCTCAATATACCAGAACTCCACTTGTTCTGCTGTTTTTAGATGATTTTAAAGAGTTTTCTAAAGTGTCTATTTTTAAATATATATATATATAGTCAACAATTTAAATTATTGGCATAATAAGTAATTATCATTATGGATTAAACACATGATTTACATAAACAATTCAATAGAATCATAGGGCTGAAAGGGCCCTTGGAAGTCTTCTAGTCCAACCCCTGCCTTAGGCAGGAGTCCTTATTTCATCTCAGACAAATGGTTGTCCATTTTTTTCTTGAAAACCACCAACAATGGAGTAGCCACAACTCCAGAATGCAAGTTGTTCCATTGACTAATTGTTTTCACATAAAACAGAATGATCCAGACCGCAATAGAGAGAACTACAGAGAAAACAAAGTTATGTGGAAAAATTGGCAGTTTATGTATCAGTAATATATAAAACAGAGAGAATGTGTTGGGATCCACATTTGATGCAAAAGATACATGTTGGGATGTATCTTATACATCAACTGTTCATTAAAGAGAAGAAATGTTTTGGGTAACTGCAAGTGAATAATAAAAATGAATTATGAATTATGTTCAGTTAAACTGTTTTGTGGTCAAGTTACTATTTTTTCAGCCCTAATAATTTGCCCTTGCCTGAAATAGATTTGGAACTTGCAATCATCACCATAGCCATTTTATGCATGGACAGCCATTCTGGATATTCCAATAGGTTTCCTGGCCCCAAAGCATCTCCAATATTAGAAGTGTAGTTTTTTTAAATTGTAAGAACAGTTAAGGGGTCAAGAAATCCCACAAATGTCCAGCAGTTTCACTCATTGAAACCATGCCAACAATCTCAATTTTTTCCTAGTAGACCCCAAGTTTGACATAAACCTATCTCCATTGTTTTGGGGTATGCTGAAAAGTTTTACAATTGCTGGTTGTCCCTTTTTAAAAAAAAATTAAAAAAAATATTTTTGATTTTTTAAAAACAATTTTACAAAAGTAATTATTATGAAGAAAAACAAAGATAGATTTAGGATATCACAACTGAATATCAGTGCTTTTCTCACCTACTGAAAGCTTCATCAATATTTTTAAGAAGCACTGAATAGTAACACCTTAATGTTGTTTCCGTTTTATTTTTAAATCCTGCTTGCTTCTGATTTCTAGTTAGTTATTTCCAGGCAAAGATGTCAAAAATCCTTTGGGAGTAGTATGTTCTTTAATTATAAATGACTTATTTATAAACTGCCAGGTTGCCACATTCTTATCTGGTGTTATGTCCAATTAAAGAAAAATTTCAATATCCCTTTGGAAAAGCTGTAATTATATATTACATTATTCCATATGCCACAGTAATTAACGTTATTTACATTTCCAGTCTGATTTATCCCAAGCACTATACATCAGCATTTATACCACAGAATTTATTAATATACATACATATAAAATATATAAATACTAGCTGCCTTTACAGCATCTTAATAACTGAACTATTTAATCCATATAAACTACTACTGAACTGTCTTACAATTATATAAGATGCACACCAATAACAGTGCAGAGTTTAATTGGCAGGTTAATCAATTACAGCTTTCCTGATGAATCAGTGAGAACTTATTTAACCAGTAAAAAAAGCCCACTATAATTGGCAAGGTTGTAAGACTGAGATGTTTTGTGCTGAAGATTTTCAAATGTTGGTGTGATATTGCAATAAGGAATAGAAAACAAACAGAAAACAGTAATTTCCTTTCAAAAATATATGGTAGGTAAAACCTTTTCTTTTAACCTTTTCTAAAATATGCACAGTTGGGGAACAATTTGGAAGAAAATAAACTGAAGCCACACCCGACTTCAACTGATAAAAGGAATGACACCCATAGGCAGAGAATGTAAAATTTTACTTTTTGAATGTGAAAAATGCAATAAATTAACGGTAGTCTGTCCAGGTGATGATGGAGAGATGGTTTAACATTAAAACTGATTTAAAGCAAACTGGCAAATCCTACATTATATACTCTTAAATTCTGGCTTACTAAACTATGTTATTTTACCCAATTTATCATATTTCAAAAAGGTCCCTACACTGAAGTGTGAACAAAATGGATGCACATCTAAACAGTAACCAAATAAGTGTCAAATAAATATGCTTTTATTGCAATGCACATAGTTCTCATACTGAACATTTTGCTATTCATATTTATTATGAAATGGATATCTATGGATTTATTTCCAGAATATCCTACAAACACAATTATTATATTATATAGGTAACATTTTTGCTCTGATTATGTCATGGTTATGACTCATTAAAAGAATCACACCCAGAATTTGATGAGGGAATTTATTTCACCCGCCCATCACCAAAGGATGAAAACCAATATATCCTAATATAGACCGCGGATTATCTGCCCGACCCCAGATTTGCAATCTAGTCATAGTAAACTGATAACATACCATTTCATATTTTTCTTTATATATTTTTCAAAAATAAGAGATGGTACCAATGCCATAAGCAGAGTTTATCATTGTGATAAAAAGATAAATAGTTTTAAATTATTACCTTTAAAATCAAACTCTATTTAAATTTTTATTAACTTGTCATATCTCATTCGTGTTTGTATGTGCATACACACATACGCACACACATACATACACACATATACTCAGCCTTCTCTTAAATGTAATAACATAGATATTCACATGAAGCACTTTTTTTGAACAATTCTAAAAGCTGCATCTTTTTCTAGGCTCATGAGACTAATTTCAGAAGTTATTCTTGGCATGGGTGTGTACAACCAATATACTTCATGGATAAAAACATGTTTGCTTTTTAATCATTTTTTAAAAAGTATTTCATGTGTGTTCCAATGTATTGTGATGCACCGTTTTTTTAAAGAATTTGCACAGCTCTAACTGATATACTTCAATACCTTTAAAACATCAGGCAACATCTTCTGCAATTTCTTCTCCCCTATGATATAAAAGCATTGCTGAAGCATTTCCTTCTTGTCCGTAATATAGAAACTGACAGGCTTTAATTGGATAGTCAGATCTAATCCACCTTCTTCTATGTCACTGGGCTCTTCTACCACATCTTTCTTTTCTGGAACCTGAGCAATACACTTGGTTTCCTAAAATATGACAGACAAAAATAACCAATACATACTTGATTGACTGTGTGGTATTCTCAGCAAATAAACTATGACAAAGAACTGACACTTGAGTCTCATGGAGTTCAGTATAGATTACTCACAAGTGAATCCATATAGAATTGCAGTTTGAATCAATGAAGCTTCTAAAATTGCTTCCTACTGTTATATAGTCTAAACATCATAACACTCTCTAAGTTATGACACATTCAGTGACAATATTTTAATATGGTTCATTAAGCTGCTCAATTTTGCATGTCAATATTATTTGAAAGATCATAAGCCCAGCAAAGGAGTTTACAAATGAATGTTGGAAAGGAAGACTAATAGAATAAGGTTATCATTATATACAACTAATTGGCAGAATAAAAAAGTAATAATAGAAACCAATATATGTTTTATATATAATTTTATTATATTGTTGCATATAGTCCAAAGGACAACTTATATGTTTTAAGAAATAAATGAAGGATAAAGTATTGGGTCATTTAAGGGAGACACAATATTTTTGAACATCTAAGGGCATGGAGAGAGAATAACAAAAATTCAGAGCTATGTCTTCAAAAAAAAGTCATGAAAGTCTTGAAAGAGGAAGAAAAATTGAACCAGATATTGGAAAAAAGAGGAACTGGAGAAAATTAAGAACTATCACATTATTTGTTTACTGATGATTTTGATTATCACAAATGATTTTCTGCACAGAAATGCTCCATACAGAAAGATAAGGCACTGAATGTAAGATTAGAGAAGATTATAAAATTTGAAGATGACCAGGATAAAGATCCAAAGATAAATTACTAGAGGTCAGAAAAAAGTCACAATAACCATATTAGCACCATCATTTAGCAGAAGACTGAACATGCAGGACAAAGCAAGCAAGCCACTAAGGAAAAGTCAAGGATATATTTTAACAAGTATTGAAATATAGTGAGTTGACCTCAAAACAATAATAGCTCACACAAACAAAAACAGCAAAGGGTAGCATAAAATATAGGAGAGAACACTGTAAGTTCTCAGATACAGCATTTTCAATATAGCAGTACTGACATCCATAAGATATAATGAAGTCATTTGGAGCAATGTGTGTGTTTTATAACTTATTTTGGAATACTATGATGCTTAAAATATGTTTTTTACTGATTCTTAGAATATAATTGTTGGATGTAATAATATCATTCTAAAATGCAATCTAGATTTTGTAGTTAAGTTTATTAAAAAGTCATATAGCTATTAACATACTGCATAATTCATTCCTTTTTTAATGATGTACAGGTAGACCTCGACTTACAACAGTTCATTTAGTGACCATTCAAACTTACGGCACCGGAAAAACTTATTTATGACCATTTTACAACCGTTGCAGCATCCCCATGGTCACATGATCAAAATTCTGATGCTTGGCAACTGACTCATATTTATGACAGTTGCAGTGTCCCTAGGTCATGTGATGCGACCTGACAAGTAAAGTCATTGAAGAAGGCAGATTCACTTAACAACCATGTTACTAACTTAACAATTGCAATGATTCATTTAACAACAGTGGCAACAAAAGTCATAAAGTGGGGCAAAACTCACTTAAGAAATGTTTCACTTAGCAGCATAAATTTTGGGCTCAATTGTGGTCATAACTCGAGGACTATCTGTAATAACAGTATTCATGCTATTATTCAGATATCATATTATGCTCAATGGCATTCTTTCCAAGTAGAAAGACCAAAATCATAATTCACAGTTATAGAAAAGGCCAACAGATTGTAAGACTATGTATGAATACACATGGAACAGGGTTTTGCTTCCCATTAGATGTGTATTATTTATTTGTTTGATTATTTTTATTTATTTATTTATTTATTTTCTGCCCATCTCATTTAGAAGTTATGCTGGGCCGCTTATGACATTAAAACCATAAAAGATAAATATTTCTAAAATGGTAAAAATTGAATTCTAATGGAATTGTAATCCAAGATAAAGTTATAATTAAAAGATGAAGAGGGATGGAGCAGGGCACCCAGGGTGGGGAGGTGGATTGTCTCTTCACTTATCAACCGCCTCCAATGTGGCACTCTCCTGTTGGGTGGGCACAGTCAAAAGATTAGTTTACAAGTGTGACCATCACTCAGAATAAAAAATGTAAATTGGAGTAGTACAGTAGGATATTCTGCAGAGGCAGCTCTCTACTTGCCTTGCAGAATTGTTTCTACCTAATATTAACTTCTGCCTCTGTATCCTAATCTCAAATTATACTGCTGAAAATACAGACCCCTGCCAGTTACATCAGACAGCCACAACCTCACATTTGCAGGAAGACCGTGTTTTTACAATTGTTAAATGTTTACCTTTTGAGCATTCCTTGCTCAGGCCAAACCACCAGATGCCATCATTCAGTGTTCAAAAGTTTTATTTGACACATAACGCAAAAACATTGGCAAAGGTTGTAGACATTTTATAGTGAGGTACAAAACAAGTAGTTTGCACATATCTACTTCTAAAATTTTCAAGTTTTATTTTCCTAATAATCATCTAGATGAGATGAGTGGCATAGGAGATGGAGGGAGGGAGAGAAAAAATAGCCAAATGTTCTAATTGGCATACTTTATCTCTGTTATGAGCCTTAACATTTGTCTTTACATTCCTTTCTACTCTATGCACCTAACACTCTCGCTTCTGTGTAACAAGAAAGCACTAATTTCCCTTCTAAGATGGTCCAGTTCAGCTTCTTAATATTTTAAGTAATTTCTAAAAATACTTTGCCCTGTTAAGTTCCGGAGAATAAAGTAGCTTGCATGTTAATGGCAACGAAGGTTTTCCCTAAGCATATTTGCTCACTTAACTAGAATTTACCTTCCTCAACCAATCTTATGGGTTCATCCAACATATGGACAGTTTAGAAACGTTAACAGCATTTAATCACATTTCTTACTCAGAAAAGGTGCTACTACTTGCCAGATTTCCAGAGAAAGGGCAGCACCTTTTCTGAATAAGAAATGCTATTAAAAGATATACATATACATTGATGAGGTGAGCTAACTTCATTACCACCCCACTTTTGATTTGATTGAATTAAGGTACTCATTTTCCTTCAGTGGCTTCTCTGCTCTCTCTCTCTCTCTCTCTCTTTTTTTTTGCGACCCATTATTTTATGTGATACGAGTTTTAAGAGTTAAAAAGAAGACAGCCATTATCCCGCCAAAACAGGCGCGCGAAGGGAACAGGCTGAAGCTGCACTTTCTTGTCAAGTGACTCTGTAACTTTACTCTGCGCCTGCGCAATTCAGCCGCTCTTCCCTCGCAAGGCTGACTGGCTGTTAAAGATACCTCCAGAAGGCCGCGGGTTGCCTCAGTGCTCCGCCGTTTTCTTTCGCTACCACCTCCTTCCTCTGGGCCGCTTAAACGGGAACGATGTCGCTTCTTCTCTTTAGAGAATTTACGGCCCGTCATGGCGTCCGCCACCCCGAGACGGTGGCAGTTCCTTTAAAGCGTCTTGAAATATAAAATAACCACATCAAACAGCCGTCTCGCGACTGGCGGGATCAGCGTTACACTCAGCTGGACCACTGTCGCAGCTTGATTACGTCATTTTGCGACTTTCGTCCTAGAGATAGAAAATCCTATAGAGAAAGAGAAAGAAGCATCTTTTATTTGGAAGCAATTGGCAGAGGTTTTTTTTGTTATTGTTATTGGTCCTTCATGTACGGTACGTTACAGGTAGTCCTCGACGTACAAGAGTTACAACGTGATCGAAGTTACAACGGCACTGAAAAAAGTGACATGAATCATTTTTCACATACATGGTCATTTCAGCATCTCAATGGCCATAGGATCAAAATTCAGACACTTGGCAACTGACTCATGTTTATGACGGTTGCAGTGTCTTGGGTTTATGTAATCCCCTTTTGCAACTTTCTGACAAGCAAGGTCAATGGGGAAGCCAGATTTACTTAACAATCGTGTTACTAACTCAACATCAGTGATTCACTTCAGTGGCAAGAAAAGTCCTAAAATGGAGCAAAACTCACTTAATAAATATCTCACTTAGCAGCAGAAATTTTGGGCTCAATTGCAGTTATAAATTGAGGACTACCTGTATTATCAGTCCAGAACTAATCTTAAAACTATTCCAGCTTCAACAAACATTGCTCAGGTTGCTGCCATTTAGCCCACATCCAGTACTCTAATTCAGCCTAAATTCCCAGGCTCATTGGTTATCATACAAGTAAAAAGAATAAATGCCAGCATTTGATAATAAGCAGAGATATTTTTGGAGGATCTGAAATAAGCAGTTGTACCATTTACATGAAAAGGACAGCCTAGATAGAGTGCCTAAAGAAAAATGCAGGTTAATAACTTTGGTAATATGATAGCCTTCAAACATTAATACACTCTGCTCTTCACGGAACCATCCAAATATATAAAAGGCTGACATTTTTAAGAATTCATGCATTTATTGCAAATGGATATCTTCTTGTGTTTATGTCCAGTTGAGGGCAATCAACAAAAACCCTGTGTCAAAGTTGATTTGACTGATTTAGTGAAAACAAATATTCTTCCTTGGGGCAATTTCATGGTGACAGAGCATGAATTATTTCACGCATTCAAATATATTCTGTGAGTTGATGGTAGTTTTATGTGGAAGCAGTATAAAAATAATGGCAAAAACAAGAGATTTTGTAGGTCAGACTGAGGTTTGGGGGCCCAGTGAAACCAAAAATAGATCCTTGGTTATTATATACACTCCCTTGGACAAATCTGATTTATGTACCTTCACAATCATGGATGATTAATTTTTCCCAATGTCTCATCTAACAACTGATCTTTTAAAGTCCGTTATTAATCATGAACATATATTATGAAATCTGACATTTGTGTGTTCCCCTGTAAAATATAAAATTTTATGAATGTCTTCATTTTGATTTATATATTTGCACAATGTTGGTATTATGAAAAGTAGGATTCTACAATTTGTATGATTTGGTCGATCACAATTGTGATCTATGAATTTCAGTGGTTCCAGTCTAACAGTATTTGAATCTATGACCACCATGCTCAGAATCAGATCTGTTATTTGTACCTGTTGCATAATTGAAAACACAAATGTAAAGGTATTTCCTTTCAGTATAAATACTGTTTTCTGCTCATTTCTTGTAGGGGAATGCAGCATTCAAATATTTTGATAGGGTTGGAGGAATGCATCTGCCAGGTTTACAAATAGTTACTTTGGCCCTTCAAGGAGAGCAAATCTATTCTGCTTTTAAAGCCAAAACATCTGCCTGCAAATGTTCTCTCTTGATCCTAGCAGCTTTCTAAAACTATTTGCAGAGAATATTGAAACATTTTGAATGTGGAACTGATAGCAAGGCAATAGGGCAATTTCATAGCAATCCAAAGCAAACATTTGTACTTTAACTATAGAAACAGAAAGATAGCTATACCAACAGTCTCTTAAAAAGAAGAGAGGTGATTGTAATGTGTTCATCTTTTATGTCTATGATTTTTAGAATCAGAGGTCCCATCTTCATCATCATCATCTGGTAACTGTATAAAGCAATAGAGAAGAGCTACAACCATCTAAAGCAGTAAGATATGCGTATGCTGGACCAGTCACATTTTTGCTATTTCCATAACTTTGAATGGTCTCAGCTGTGTTAGGCAAACAAAACCAATTATTGATTAATATCTGATGCTAAGATATTATTTGTTACTCAAACTTAACCAATGGCATTCTGATTGTTTTGCATATACGCACCAAATCTAAGACAGAAAAGTTTGAGAACACTCCTTTCATACCACACTGAGTCTAAGGAAACTCTCCATAATTTACGGAAGTGTATAGATTCCCAGTGAAGATAAGCACAGATGTTGTTTACCTAGTTTGGGTAATGAAACATCTATAAGAAAACAACCAAGTTCAGAGAGCACCAAGGACCCCTCTGACGCCCACTCACATAATTTTTAAACTAGGATCTTGTTCATTGTGATCAGAATTAGTCAATTTGGTTGTTTCAAATATATCACATTCATAAGGTAGAATGATTTGGGGGTTGAGTACAGGGAGGCAAAAACAACATAGGAATTACTGTATTCCTACACTAAGTCATAATGGCTGGGGCTACTTTTTATGCTAGAGTAGATAATAGTTTGATGCATTTTCTCTGTAGTTTGCAATCTGTTTATGTCTTAGCAGGATATATGAAAGTTTGAATATCTTATTAACCCTGTTAAATATGATATTCAGACTTTGATTTTGAAACTTGATAGGTCTCACACAAAATTTACTTGTAATTTCCATTTCAATAAGAAACCACCTATAAACGAAACTTCCCAAAATAAATTGAGAACATTCAGAATGGAAATAATTATTTGCATATTTAGCATTGCAGCTGCATTTCTAAATCCACAAGAAATGATAAGCATGGGAGCTGCATGTTTATGATAAGGAACTAAGAAATAATGCTGACATTTAGGTATAAGGGCTTAGACTTTAGAATGAGCATTTCATCAATATGAATGAGACAGCTCATACTTTGTAGCATTATTCTTGCAAATCTGGCTGGCTGAAGATAACACTGCACTCAACACTGGGAAGGTTATCACTAAATTCAGAGAAAGATAGAACTATATGTATTCTGAAGAAACATTCTATAGAAAAACAACCAAAATGAAAAAGAGCACAGTACACCTGGAAATACAAAATACTTATTTCCTTGTATGCTGGATTTTTCTGGAACAGTGGTTAAAAATACATCTTCTGTATGTGGGAAGTCAACTTTCTGGTATATCCCCAGTTTCATAAAGAATCAAAACCACTATTAGTAGTGTTATACAATGTAAAAGCTCACAGAATAAGCAAGGAACTAATATCAACACATTGCTGGAATTTCTTCCAAAATAGAAAACTTAAATGTAGTTAACTTTTCCTTCCAGCTCTTTCAGTCGATAGTGAGAAAATTTCTGCTTGCTCAAGAGAACTTTTCAGTCCCCTCTTCTTTGCAGCCCTGTGGATCTAATCCCAGATACAAATTGATTCTAGATGGTTTTACCAAAATGGAGGCACTCGATGAAACAAGAATCCATTTTGCAAGTGATTTCTGCCTGATGAAAAGCAACAGTAAATGTGCCATATGTCAATGAGTCAAGATTTCTTTATTCTCCAAAGCACCAGAAGGTAGGACAAAAAGCAATGTATGAAAGTTAATCAAGGGGAGAAGCTACTAAAATTATCTTTAAAATAAGCACACACTTAACAGCTTTGAAGAAAAACACTTTTAAAATCAGTGCAAAAAAAAATTTATTCAGATCATTTCACTTCCAGAGAGTTTGCCCACAATATTCTTTTTTTTTTTTGTAAAATACGAAAATGGGTATCTTTGATATAGTCCTAGACTCCCAAGTGTTTTTTTAAGGGAGGGGTTTACATCAAATTAAGAACAAATCTACAGCATTCATTTACTTTAGCTGGTTCTGATACAGAGGAATACTTTTTAATTTGAGAATCGACTCCTAGGGACTTGGCTAATTGTACAGCATTTGAATCATCACTGATCAATGTCCCAAGAGCCACAAGCAATCTAAAAACAGCTTCAAGGTCTTGCACTACCTCTATGACTGTGCTGATCACTGATAAACACTGAGCTTTGCCTTCAATGTTGTTACTCTTATGTAGACAAATGGCATAGTTTAAAGCCAACGTAGCCAGTGCAATGTGAATGTTCTTATTGCTGCTCAGCTTCAGTTCTATTGCTTGTGACATTATGGAGTCCCCCTGTGCCATCATGAGCTTTTGGCCAACTGGGTGAATAAAACAATTGCATAAAATTCGCAGAGCCAGCATCTGGTTGGCTTGCTTTCCTCCAGTGTTCAGGAATTTGATGAGATGACTGCAGAACTGAAGGCCATCCTTTTCGCCACAGAAGCTTTCGTTCACGCTGGGATGCCTGATTGCTAATCGAAGAATATCTAGTGCTGGAAAGACAAAATCTAAAAACAGAAATACAGAAGCAGTTAATGGTTTTTCTATTACATTGTACATTCTGTCAGTAAATTGGTAGCTCTCACTATTCCAATAGCTGAGCAGAATTAAGTCACCCAAGGTTAGAAATGAAATGGTTTTCTCAGGAATACATTTCATATTTCCACTGGCAAAAATCAAAAAACTAAACCTTATGGATATTAAAATGAACTTATACACAGGGACTCCGTTTAGAATGTTTAGGCTGATGACCATGTTTAGGCTCAGAAGCTAAGCAGCACCAAACCTAACTGGAAATCTATTCAGCAATCTGGATATAAAAGGGAAGCAATGGTTTGAAATACATGTGGTATGCCCATAGAATCTCCGTTAAGTAGTATCCATACATACTCTGAATCTAAGTCTTATTGGTTAGGAGAGTTATTAAAAAAACACTATGCTGTAAATTAGGCTGGGAAATTAAGAAATATTCCATAATAAAGCTCTGGCAAACCACTTCTGTACTGTTACCAAATAAATTAGGCATGTCTTCATGAAGTCAACAGGAATCAAGCTCAACTTGTAGGAGACTTGAATTTAATAAGTAAGATAGTTGGCTAACCAGAAATTAATCTATAGATCCTTGTACTAATATCAAAGTCACAACATTTTCAACAATGGACTGAATATAGCATATTATGAAAATCTAGGTTAACCTATCTGTAAGATGATATAGCAGTATACTAAGTTCCCTGAGGATGGGTTCCAGCACGAGCCCAAAAGCTTGGAAGAATAAACCTTTGGCTCTGGTGACCAACTCAGATTTGATCCTGCAACATTATCCTGGGACACGTATATTTACTTTCATTCACTTGAAAATTAGACAATTCTGAAAAATGACTTAAATGTGAGCTAAAAAGCCCAGAATGGATATTTCATCATAACCCTCGGAACTTTACTGTTCCTTTCCATTCTTAAAACATATTTCTTCTCAAATAAATATCAGCAATGGAAAATCTGAGAATGTCAACCCACCACCAACTAATTCGCTAATATGCTCATTCTTGCCTACAGAAAATGGGTTATGCCTCCAGCTTTCTAAATTGTCCAACAACTGATTGCAACAACAAGCAACTGTTTATAACAACAGTAACATTTTGGAAGATGGGCAGCTGCATGAATTTCCTAAACAAAACTATTCAGGAGAAGGAAGCTCTTAGAAGATAGAGAGAACTACAAAACTGGATACACGATTAGGCAAGAAATGGAAAGCAAACTAGCAATTCATTAAAATCATTCTTGTAAGTGAAACCTATATCCTAGTAGCCTTAAGAATGTATTCATATAATTTTCTTGACAAAAATAAATATGCCACTGCTGTTTTTTGCTTTTTTTTTTCTTTTTAATTACCCTAACCTTAGAAATCATAAAGAAAAGGCCCCAAACATGTTTTTTTCTAGAGGAAAACAATTACTCGCATTATCTAAACATAAACATGCGTTCACTGTGTGCATTTTCAATTAGTCAGACTACATATCCAAGCTGAACTTCCAGCTTTTAGTTAGTTCTAGTACACGGATTCCGTATTTTTCTTCATTGATAGCTATACCATGAATTTTGTCAAGCAATTCTACAAAATGGAAAGACTTATGCAAAGACCTGCATATTCACACAGTGGCAACTATGTGAATATGAATAATGAATAATAAAAGTACCCGTTTAGCAGAATAGTCCAAGCAAAACACTGTGCTACAACTACCACCATTCTTAATTTCTAAGAAAGTTTATGGCACCCACTGTTATTTGAGAACTATAATCAAATATTAAAAAATATGCATTATAAAAGTTTATATTGCTTCATGAGAATTCCTAAGGCAATTCACATTTCTATGTAGCTGGTATTCATCCTCATCTGAAAGTAAGATTTAAACTCTATCAGAAACATTCTGCTGTAGTTGCTCTAGGATGGGATTGAATAGCCCTGATGAAACTAGTTTTTGAGGAAGGAGGGGTTCCTGGATTTGTGGTTCCAGCTGGAGCAAATGGTGGAAATCATGGCCAGGTTAGAGCCCAGCTCTAACAGGTACATCAGCTACAAACCTACCTGGACAAGGAAGTCTCAGCAACTGTAACTCCTGTCTTGATCATCATAAATGGAACCTGCAATGCATTCTACATGGGGCTGCCTTTAAATACAAGGGCTTGGAAGATATAACTTGTATAGAAGGTAGTGGCCATATTTCTAATCAGGAACATCAATTATAATAGAGTCCCATTTAGCAGAATTATCTGCTAAGGATGACCATCTATGGGAGGCTTGCTGAAGGTTCCAATTCTGGAAAGACCAGAAGGCCACATTCTTTGGTAATTATATCTGTACATATGTAACAGCAGCCCTTGGAGACATGCATGACTTCTATCACTCCAATGTTTTAGGAAGTATTTTAATCCATTCTTATTTAAAATTTGGTTCACGATGAAGATTCTGAGAGGCACTTTATGCAACGTAAGGGAGATTTTAATTGTTGCTTACATCTACACTGCTTAGAGTTTATATATTTGGGCTTTCTGTAAATATTATGAATAGAGAAAGAGTTGTGAAGAAGGAGAAGACTGAAACAATTATGATTGGATGGAGATCACATCCTCCAAAAGAGAGAACTAAGAATTTTAAAAGGGAAAAAAAAACAAGGTATGAATCAGCATATGATATAGAAACAAGGATGGTTTGTAAGGACAGGAAGATGTGGAGGGATGAAATGAATGGCTTTAGGGTAAAGTAGCTTTAGCTAGATTTTTTTTCTCCTTTCTCATGCTTTGAATTTCTTTTGCATATTATTTTTATTCCCTTTTTATACTTCGCATAATGTTGCTTACTCCAAAAGGAAACAGCATGTTGAATATGTATGTAGCTATACAAAAAATTCTCAACTTTAAATATGGCGTGTACCAATCTAAGGTAAGTGTGGGATAAAAATGGCTTACTTAAAAGGATGTATTAAGACACTGCCTTTAGTCCATATAATTTGTGAGATCTGTCCTCAACAATTACTGCATACCATTTGGCCAGTTAATCGCTTTCCACAAAGTTTTCAGCTGTTCTCGTGTGGGTGTTTCCATAGTCACACTGCATATTATAGATAGCATCTTTTCTAAAACATCTAGATCATCTTCAGTTAACTGTTGTTCTTCAGGCACATCTCCATTTAGTTCTTTCATCTTACCTACATGGGAGATGTGAAATAATTTGAAATGAGTTTCCATTTATCTCTACAATGCATTTAATTCCTTGTTATAAAAATACTGCATTATTTTTCTTGTAACTACTGAATGGATCAAATTCAATCTGGTGTGACCATTTTAACATCAACCAGTGTGCATTTATTATATAAATTAATGAATTTCATTTTATAAAACACATTTTACCAACTTTCAAAAAAAGTTTAAACTGAGATAGCCTAGAGACAAAGCCACCATACTTCATCCATGCATGATTTTTCGGCTTTTTGATTGTTATGTTCAAATTAGATGTAATTTTAATAATCTCTACATACTACAAAAATGCTCACAAGCAATAAATTTGCTGTAGACATGGAATAGTAATGTATCTACAGTCTATCAGTTTCTATTCCAAAATAGCTTATAAATTGTCAGGTGTTATGTAGAAGCTATAGTCCCAGGCATACTTACCAGGGAAAATAAGACCCAGTAGAAAATATTTTCAAACAGATATATTTAAGATTAAAGTACAAGTGAAAAATTATGAAACATAATTGAAGAAGATTTATAATTGCTTTAAACTTGCATTAAATATTGGCAGAATCACATGCTTTGGGTTCCCAAGTACCAGCAAGGATCTTACAAGGATATGGACAAAGTTACTGTTAGTCAAGACAGTCTCTACTGGGATAATAAATTATGCTGGTCAAAAACTGAAATAAAAAGTGATTATTGAACTAACGATATGCCTTTCAATGCAACAGTTTTTGAAATCCAGGGTCCTTGAAAATAACTTCATAAAACGTTAGTATCATCAGACTTTGGTATTGTGGCCTCCAGATACTTTCCACTATCTCAAAACTCTAGATCCATTCTTAATTTAGAACATCTTATGAACATTTTGGAAACTAAGAACGGTTATAAGATCAGGGAAGTAATAAATAATAAACTATTGACAGCTTTTGAAAATCAGTTTTTTTTTACCATTAACAAATATAACTGATATATCAAATCTACAATCTAAGTTGTGATGATGTAGCAAATAGATGTTCCACCTTGTTGTGTCAGAGAAGGTATCATGAGCTGGCTGATTTAGATTTATTTCAGAAGACTGTTTAAACTATTTTCTGCAATAATTTAATGCTATTCATGTGGTAACATAAAATTAATTAGCTTTAATGAACAAAAATGGTTTATATTGTATTGGTTGGCACATAAGAATCCATTTAATTGTAGCTCATCATGTGCACCCTTTGGCAAATATTTCAGCTGTGCTTCAGAAGGAGTCTGGTGGCACCTTTCCAACTAGATTTTATTAAGAGAGACAAACTTTCAAGAGTTGCAGCTCACTTTACACAGATATTGCACAGAAAACCAGTTTAGTACAGTGTTTAAGGCAGTAGGTTAGAAACCAGGAGACCATGAGTTCTAGACTTGCCTAAGGCAAGAAGTCTGGCTAACTTTGAGCCAAGCACTCTCTTTCAACCCAATACCCCTCATAGGAATGTTGTTGTGAGGAAAACAGCAGGGAGGAGTTTTAGGTAAGTTTTCCGGCTTGAGTTATATGTTTAAAAAAGGTGGGATAAAAACTTAAACATTCTAGGCATCTGATGAAGTAAGTGCAACTCACAAAAGCTTTTCTCTTTGCATAAAATTTGGTAGTCAGAAAAGCTGCTCCTTTGGAATTTTATTTTATTTTTGCCACCATGGATTAACACTGCCCTCCTCTTACAATGTCTTCAGCTATGTAGAGAGGAGAAAGCAGGCAGTGCTTTTAATGTTCAGTCTGATAACAAAACGGTTACCCAGGGAAGATTATGCCTGATGGCTTATCAAAAAGACAAAAAAAGTAAACACAACAAATTTAGCATTACTCCAGTCCAACATTTTCTCCAATAGGAGCATTTTTGGGGAAACGGAAACGCTTGAAAAAAACTGAACTGCAATTCTTTATGAGAAGCAAATAGCAGCTTCGTTCTATTAAAAACATAAATTCTCTTTCTATATTTATACTCAGACTATAGATTAAAGTGAAGACGTTTGTATGGTAAGTACCAAGGGATTAAAATATTTTTTCAAGACTAATATGCCAGAAAAATATCCTTTTTGCATGTTGAAGAAGTCATTACAAATATACTCACCCAGTATTAATGAAGGGTTGGCCTGATCAAATGTAACAGCTTCTTTCTTTGGAAAGTAAATATTTTCAGTGCTAGCTACCACTGATTTGGCCCCTAAAGAATAAAGGTAAAAAGAGAAGGAGAGATTGCCAGCCAATTTAGCAGAGAACCAGTTTATTGCTGATATACTGAATGAAGAGTAAATTACTTGATTGCCAACCACACGGGTACTTAAAGGTTTCTGAACCTTTTTGAATTTTCAGTATTGCAAGAAAAATGACCTAAAATGTAATCTATTCTCCACATTTTCTCCTAAAACTAGATAAACAGAACTCAATTAAGCGAATGAATCAAAACAACATGAATACTTCTTCATGGAGGAAAATTATCAAAACTAGACTATAAGCTCTAATTCCACCTTAGGCTGAAAAGCCAGCTGGATGACTTTGAGACAGTCACTCTTTATCACCTCAACCTACCTCACAGTGTGGTTATTGTGAAGAATATAGAAGGAAAGAGTATGAGGTATGTTCACCGCCTTGAGATTTATAAATATATCAAAGGTGGGATATAAATAGACAATACACTGATTCTTCCCAAGTTCTTGGGAAGAATTTGATGCATATGAAAGCTAGTATCAGCTGAAGAACTGGCAGCTGTGATTTCACACTGCTGTGAATAGATAATAATAATGTCCCAAATTCTTTAATATGATTCACACACTGCTGAAAGCAATGTGGTTTCTCAAGTTCAGGTTTAACATGTAATGCAAATCCGACTGCTGTGGTTTGTAAACTATCTTTAAAACAATGAATGAAGCCAGTTGTACCATAATATAGGTACCCATCTCAATATATTCTTTTAAAAGGCCAATAATATTTCAAAGCCTGGAGAAACTGTAAAATAAAAAATGATTTATATGAAATATGATTTATTCAGTGAAAGCTTAGCAGTGATTCTAGTTATAAAAAGGTAGCCAAATAGGTAAATGGCAACAAAGAAATTGTTGTATTTGTTGACTGTAACAAATAAGGAAGAGAATAATGAATACAAGTTACTCTCTTAACTGTGAAAACCTGTCCACTTACCTGGAAATGGATGAGTTCCACTTTGAGGCGTTGAAAGATCAGGGGTAGCACCTGGGACGTAACGACCAGTACCTTAAAAATAAAACAGCAGTAACAAAGATATATTCACAAAGCTTACATAGACATTATAATATAAGCTTATATAGACATTCAATTTTGACGAAAACAAAATCAAATCCATATTTCATTCTTAATATAGTCACCTAAGTTTGTTGTACTTTCGAGACTATGAGTTCTAGTCCATCCCTCAGCCCAACTTACCTCACAGGATTGTTGCTATCAGGAAAATAGGAAGAGGAAGGATTACTAGGTATACTGTAATCACCGCCTTATTTATAAAAATTAATTAAGACGGGATAAAAATAAAACAAATAATACCACCAACTGGCGGTAATTTCTGAATAACATAAGGAAAA
Organism: Thamnophis elegans; assembly: GCF_009769535.1. NCBI lineage: Eukaryota > Metazoa > Chordata > Lepidosauria > Squamata > Natricidae > Thamnophis > Thamnophis elegans. Next base: position 64,196,686 of record NC_045543.1, on the reverse strand, counting down.
CCCTATTCACTGATATAAATGAAAGAGGTACGAAGTGAAAACAAAGCAAGTTGCAGCAACAACAAAAAAGAACAGCGTCAAACAATTCTCATTCTCTGGGTTAATACTAGATTTATAGCCTAGTTAGTACACCTATTGGTAAGCAAAATGACAGTAATGCCACTAGATGGCTGTCAAGAACCTAATTAAATTTAAAAGCTGAAAAAACAGCCAAGAATTTACTAAAATCTTCCAGGATCTATACGAGACCTCATAAGGTTTGAGCGATTTAGAAAAGCTTGTGGCTCCCACCCTTTGGGACATCATCCCCTGGAAATCAGATTGATTTCTGGCCCTGAAAATGTAGTTCTGCCTGAGGACTCAGGAATGTGGTAAAACTTATGCTGTGATCATTATTATTGATGGATGTTAAGATTACTGCAGCTATGAATTTGGTTGCTTGGTTTTTTGCATTGTTTTTATTTTTCTTATATTGTTTTGGTCTTTTATATTGCTTTTTCATTTGTAAGCTGCCCAGAGTAATATATTTGAGATGAACAGCTAAATAAATAGAAATAATCAATCAATAAATAATAAATATCTAAACATTATACCTAATGTACCATGTGTAACTTATACATATGTCTGAAAACACTGGTTCCTGGCACATTTCTATCTACATTTTTAAGCTGAATATACATTATTCATAAATATGAGGACAAAATATAATCCATTATCTTTTCTGGTTTCAATTACATTAAGTTGCATCTGAAGGTATAAAACACTGCTTTATTAGGATGGGTTTCAGCTACTCAAATTATATACATATATGCACACATTTAGTAGTATAATCTCTTGTCGGGAACATTTGTCTGACTCTAAATGCATGAAGTCAACACTGTATTTTTCATATTGTGAATCATTTTTCAGAGAAGTCATACCTGTAAATGGGTCAGTGGCAAGTCTTTCATTAGATTCTGAGGAAGAACCAGGAACATAGCGACCACTGCCTGTGAAAAGAAGAATGAGGTCATTATCATATTGAATGATTGATCATACACTACCAAGCTAACATCAATTCTTTTTTTTTTTTGTAATAAGTATTTTATTTTATAACATACAAAAATTACAATTTCAATTGAACAGTGTGTTGTCTGGGTACAAACCATTTTAAGAAATAATAATACAAGTGTTTATAACAATATTCATTGCATTAATATCAATTGTAATAATATTAATAACAATCACCATATTTGTTTAACCAAGTTAGCATACCTTCCTTACATCACTAATCCTCCCATATATATCCCTGTTTCTAGCTCCTGTTTTTATCAGCTAGCCATTGATAAAATAAGTCCCAAGTCAAGAAATATTCAGTTTCTTTTTCCCCTTAATTGTAAATGTTAGCTTATCCATTTCTGCACATTCTAATATTTTTCTAATCACATCTTCATTTGTTGGAATCTCTTCACTTTCCCATTGGTGTGCAAATACTATTCTAGCTGCAGTCACTACATGTAAAATCAAATATACATTCACTTTGTTGTACTCGTCTGGTAAAATGCCCAACAAAAATGTGTCTGGTTTCAAATCTATATGTTGTTTTATCATTTTTTCCAGCCATTTATGTATTTTTGTCCAATATTTGTTTGCTTTTTGACATGTCTACCACTTATGAACCAGGTGTCTGATGGCATTTCTAACATTCTGCAGATTTATCCTTAAATATCTTTGCTAACCTTGAGGGCGGAAAATGCCACTATAAAACATTTTATAAAGATTTTCTTTGTATGCAGTGGACATTGTTAATTTATCATTTCTATCCCAAGCTAGCATCAATTCTTAATGGCCACACAGATAAACTTTCTTTGAGATGGTCTATCTTCAACATGACCTTCAGGCCTTCCAATGAAGCATCTTATCACTCCCTTAATTCCACTTGCTGCGGGTCATCAGCTTTTTCTCATGCCAGCATCATAAACTTCACGAGAGCAGGATCTTCATGCACAATATGTCCAAAATATTATTTTCATTGGTGTCTTGGATGAGAATCTTAATACAATACAATACAACAGCAGAATTGGAAGGGAACTTGGAGGTCTTCTAGTCCAACCCCCTGGCTAGGCAGGAAACCCTATACCATTCCAGACAAATGGCTATCCAACATCTTCTTAAAGACTACCAGTGTTGGGGCATTCACAACTTCTGGAGGCAAATTATTCCACTGATTAATTGTTCTAACTGTCAGGAAATTTCTCCTCAGTTCTAAGTTGCTTTTCTCTTTGATTAGTTAGGTTAGGTTAGGTTTATTTAGCTTGTATGCTGCCCTACTCCCGAGAGACTCAGGGTGGCTAACAATAAGAAAGGGAAGGGAGTACAAAAATAAAAACAACAATTAAAAATTCAGCAACAGTCATAACATCAGATGGGGCTAGATAATTCAACAGCCCCAGGCCTGCTGGAACAGCCAGGTCTTAGTTGCTTTGTGGAAGGCCGGAAGGGTAGTAAGGGTCCGGATCTCAACGGAGAGATCATTCCAGAGGGCCGGAGCAGCCACAGAGAAGGCCCTCCCCCAGGGAGTCACCAGCCGACATTGGCCGGCAGATGGAATCCGGAGGAGGCCTAGTCTGTGGGATCTAATAGGTCTTTGGGAGGTGACTAGCAAGAGGCGGTCTCTCAGGTAACCAGATCCGATACCATGTAGGGCTTTAAAAGTAACGACTAGCACCTTGAAGCGTGTACGGAGACCAATGGGAAGCCAGTGCAGCTCGCGGAGGATAGGTGTAACGTGGGTGTACCGAGGTGCACCCACAATCGCTCGCGCAGCTGCATTCTGGACAAGCTGAACACTCTTCAAGGGCAGCCCCATGTAGAGCGTGTTACAGTAATCCAGTCTTGAGGTGAAGAGGGCGTGAGTGACTATCCGAAGGGCCTCCTGGTCCAGATAGGGTCGCAATTGGTGCACCAGGCGAACCTGGGCAAAGGCCCCCCTGGTCACAGCCGACAGATGATGTTCTAGAGTCAGCTGCAGATCCAGGAGGACTCCCAAATTGCGAGCTCTCTCTGAGGGGCGTATAATTTCACCCCCCAGCCTGAGAGTTGGAGAACATGGCCAATTATTGGGATGGAAAAACACAAGCCACTCGGTCTTGTCAGGATTGAGAGCAAGTTTGTTTACTCCCATCCAGACCCTGACAGCCTCCAGGCACTGGCACATCGCTTCACTGAGTTGGCAGGGGGCGGACAGATACAGCTGTGTATTGTCCGCATATTGATATTTAATCCCGTGCCGGCGTATGATCTCACCCAGCGGCTTCATGTAGATGTTAAATAGGAGGGGGGAAGGACCAAACCCTGCAGCACCCCGTAATTGAGGGGCCTAGGGGTTGATCTCTGCCTTCCGACCAACACCGACTGCGACCTGTCCGAGAGGTAGAAGAACCACCGAAAAACGGTGCCTCCCACTCCCACCTCCCACAACCGTCGCAGAAGGATACCATGGTTGATGGTATCGAAGGCCGCTGAGAGGTCAAGAAGCACAAGGATAGAGGAGTGACCCCTATCCCTGGCTCGCCAGAGATCATCAATCAACACAACCAAAGCAGTTTCCGTGCTGTAACCAGGCCTGAAACTGGACTGAAAGGAATCTAGATAATCGGTTTCATCCAAGGACCGTCGGAGTTGAAAGGCCACCACTTTCTCAACAACCTTCCCTACAAAGGGGACGTTGGAGACTGGACGATAGTTACTCAAAATGGCTGGATCCAGAGAGGGTTTCTTCAGGAGGGGTCTCACCACCGCATCCTTTAGGAGCTGCGGGAAGGACCTCTCCCGGAGAGAGGTGTTAACTATCGTCTGGATCCAGCCACGTGTCACAACCAAAGCAGTTTCCGTGCTGTAACCAGGCCTGAAACTGGACTGAAAGGAATCCAGATAATCGGTTTCATCCAAGGACCGTCGGAGTTGAAAGGCCACCACTTTCTCAACAACCTTCCCTACAAAGGGGAGGTTGGAGACTGGACGATAGTTACTCAAAATGGCTGGATCCAGAGAGGGTTTCTTCAGGAGGGGTCTCACCACTGATCCTTTAGGAGGTGCGGGAAGGACCCCTCCCGGAGAGAGGTATTAACTATCGTCTGGATCCAGCCACGTGTCACCTCCCTGCTGGTCGAGACCAGCCAGGAGGGGCACGGGTCCAGTATACAGGTGGAGGCACTCACCGCTCCCATGGCCTTGTCCACTTCCTCAGGAGTGACAAGTTGAAACTCGCTCCATAAAATTTGCTCAAGACCTTCCCCCGGTACCTCGGCTGGTACCGTGCAATTGGAGTCCAGATCTGTCTGAATCCGAGCGACTTTATCCGTTAGAAACTGAACAAATTCCTCAGCTCTACCTTGTAAAGGGTCGTCCGCATCCTTCCCTTTCAAGACGGAGCGGGCTATTCTAAACAAGGCGGCTGGGCGCGATTCAGCAGATGCAATAAGAACGGCAAAATGCACATTTCGCCGCCCGTATTGCCACGAGATAGGTCCTGATAAAGACTCTCATCAGTGCTCGGTCTGACTCAGAGTTACTGGCCCTCCAGTGGCGCTCTAGGCGTCTCTTTTGGTGCTTCATCTCCCGGAGTTACTCAGTGAACCAAGGAGCTCTCCTGGATCCACTACCTCGGAGAGGCCGTAAAGGCGAAATCCGGTTTAGGGCACCCGCCGCTGCTATATTCCAAGCAGCGACTAAGGACTCCACCAGATTGTGGATGAGAGCATCAGGTATTTCTCCAAGCGCCGTCTGAAATCCCATAGGGTCCATCAGGCGTCTGGGGCGGAACCACCTAGTCGGTTCCTCCTCCCTACAGTGGGGGATTGGCCTCCGAAAGTCAAGCCTCAGTAGGAAGTGATCAGACCATGACAAGGGCAAGATCTCAATGCCCCTCAAATCTAGATCACGTCTTCACTGCTCCGAGAGGAATACAAGGTCAAGCGTGTGACCCGCTGAGTGAGTTAGACCCCGGATTTCTTGGGTCAAGTCCATGGCTGTCATGGAAGCCAGGAACTCCTGCGCCCCATCAGAGCGTTCACCGAGCGAAGGAAGGTTGAAATCCCCCAGCACCATAAGCCTGGGGAACTTTACCGCCAGCTCGGCTACTGACTCGAGGAGCGAGGGGAGGGCTGTTTCCACCCATTGCTTCTTGTTCTACCCTCAGGTGCCTTGGAGAATAGTTTGACTCCCTCTTCTTGTGGCAACCCCTGAGATATTGGAACACTGCTATCATGTCTTCCCTAGTCCTTCTTTTCATTAAACTAGACATACCCAGTTCCAGCAACCGTTCTTCATGTTTTAGTCTCCAGTCCCCTAATCATCTTTGTTACTCTTCTCTGCACTCTTTCTAGAGTCTCCACATCTTTTCTACATCGTGGTGACCAAAACTGAATGCAGTATTCCAAGTGTGGCCTTACCAACGCATTATAAAGTGGTATTAACACTTCATGTGATTTTGATTCTATCCCTCTGTTTATGTAGCCTAGAACTGTGTTGGCTTTTTTGGCAGCTGCTGCACAGTTGGCTCATATTGAAATGGTTGTCCACCTGGACTCCAGGATCCCTCTCATAGTTACTACTATTGAGCAAGGTACCACCTATACTGTACCTGTGCATTTCATTTTTCTTGCCTAAATGTAGAACCTTACTCTTTTCACCATTGAATTTCATTTTATTAGATGGTGCCCAATGTTCAAGTTTGTCAAGATCCTTCTGTATCTTAAGCCGGCCTTCTGGAGTGTTGGCTATTCCTGCCAGCTTGGTGTCATCTTGGTGTCATCTGTAAATTTGATGAGTTCCCCATTTATTCCCTCATCCAAATCATTGATGAAGAAGTTGAAGAGTACTAGGCCTAAAACAGAGCCTTGGGGTACTCCACTTCCCTCCATGTAGATGAAGTTCCATTGAGGACTACACGTTGAGTGCGGTTGGTCAGCCAATTACAAATCCATCTGGTGGTGATGCTGTCCAACCCCCATTCTTCTACTTAATCTAGTAGTAGGTTATGGTCTACTTTATCAAATGCCTTACTGAGGTCCAAGTAAACTATATTGACAGCATTCCTCTGGTCCACTAATTTTGTCACTTTGCCAAAGAATGCAATAAGATTAGTCTGGCATGATCTGTTTTTGACAAACCCATGTTGGCTTTTGGCTATTACTTTGTTTACTTCTTGGTGTTCGCTAATTCATTGCTTGATTATCTTTTCCAGAATCTTTCCTGGTATTGAGGTCAGGCTGATAGGTCTATGGTTTCCTGGATCTATTTTTTTTCTTTTTTGAAGATGGGAACCACATCAGCTCTTTTCCAGTCCTCTGGCAGTTCCCCGGGGCTCCAGGATCTCTGAAAGGTATAGTTCAGTGGTTCTGAGATTTCATCTGCCAGTTCCTTCAGAGCCCTGGGGTGTAATCTGTCCAGTCCTGGTGATTTGAACTCATCTAGGGTAGACAGGTGCTCACTTACCATTTTCTTCCCTATTTCAATTTGTATTCCTAATCTGATTTTTGTGGTGTTGTTTTTGATAGGTTGGACTGTTTTATCCCTTTGTGTAAAGACAGATGCAAAAAATGAGTTAAATAGTTCTGCTTTCTCCCTGTTGCTTGTTACTTTCTTGCCACTTTCTCCCAGCAATGGACCAATTGTTTCCTTAACCTTTTTCTTGTTTTTAATGTGTTGGAAGAAGCTTTTTTTGTTATTTTTTACTTTTGTATAAGCCTTTCTTCATTGTGAGCCTTAGCTTTCCTTACTTCATCTTTATAGGCTCGGGCTATTTGCTGATATTCTGCCTTAGTTATGTCCCCCACTTTCCACTTTTTATACTTAACTTTTTTGTCTTTCAATTTGTCAGAGAGTTCTTTATGCAGCCATGCTGGTTTGTATGTTCTCTTCTATGATCTGATTGTTTTAATTAGCCAGGACGCTATATATTTCATAAAGAACATATTTTACATTAGTGCACTTTCTTTTACAATGTTTTATTACCAGAGGTAGTATAGCTTGATTAGAACAATCTAGAACAGGGTAATTTAT